>NC_142066.1:107143648-107454048 GCF_059756535.1 Pantherophis guttatus
ATCACATGCATCGAAGTACTCCACTATGTGTCTAGTCATTCACCTTAAAAATGAAAGAATAATGACATGGCCCCCTTCTTCATCTGACCTAAACCCTATTGAGAACTTATGGGCTCTTCTTCAATGGGAGATTTACGGTGAAGGAAAACAGTACACTTCTCTGAACAGTGTCTGGGAGGCTGTGGTTGCTGCTGTATTGGTCACTGATTTTTTTTAAAATGTCAGAAATGTTTATTTGTACATTTTGAGTTGTTTCTTATTCTCTCTTTAACAGATGCAAATAAATGAGTGAGATGGGCAAATTTTTGTTTTCCATTTAGTTGCATAATAATTCTGCACACTAATAATTCCCCAATAATTGTGCACACATACCAGTAGATATTCTCCTAAGAAAGCCAAAACGTCATGTTAACTTTCTTAAGTATTTAGGTTTGAAGTTTATTAACATTTTGGATTGACTGAGATCACTGTAGTTGTTCAATGATAAAATTAATCCTTCAAAATATAACTTGCCTAATAATTGTGCACTCTGTATAGTTAATCAAGTTTGAATGGGATATTTATGTCACATTTAACCAAATCATTTGATCAGGAAAAATATTAAAACACCACCCTTGTTTTATTTTGGTGAATATTTCAACAATTCAGTAAGATTTGTTCTTCCAATGAAAACTTTTTTCATTCTTTAAAAAAGATATAAACATGAGTGGCAGCAGATGTACTTGCCTTGGCAATTTAGAATTCACAAAAGTGCGATTTTCTTGTTCTTTCTAATGTAATAATTCATAAAGTTTGCAATATTTACTTAGTAATTCCCTTGCCATAATCAAAGAAGTATATAACTTCCTTCCAAAAAGCATACTTATCAACATCATCTTTCAGTACAAATAATATTGAATTTAACGAGATTCCCTAAGGACATTTCCAGAATGAAGATGTCTTCAACACACATGACACATGGAAATCGTTCAGAAATGTCTTCTTTTAGTGCAAAAAGAAAACACAAGATTGCTCCAAAACAATGAATGCAAGTGTTCATTGCAAAAAACGAAACAAAACATCTCACCTAAGTTTAAACAAAACATATATTCTATTTAAGGAATTCCCACTACAGCCATGAAAAAAAACTGCTTTCCAAACTTAATGAATGTTGTCTTCCACCTGTTGTCATTCCCTTATGTAGTAAAATCCTCTTTATCATTTTATTTTATTTTTTTTATTGAAAAGTTTTATAAGAAATACAAACATTCCCCCCCACCCTTTCCCCCTCCCCCCCTTCCCTCCCCCCCCCTCCCTAGACTTCCCAGAACAGGCATAGGGTATAGCATTCACAAACATAAAGCTAAAATATGCTAACAAATTATTACATTCATATTCTCCCTAAGTCCTTAACTCCTTATAGCTCAAAAACTATAAACATAAACTACTTAAAAATATTTCATTCATAAGCTATATGAATCTTCTTGTTCGGATACTTTTTTTGCATATAGTCAATCCATCTTCTCCATTCTGATATGTATCTTTCATTTGAATGATCTTTAAGATATGATGAAATTTTTGCCATTTCAGCCAGATGCACAACTTTTAATGTTCATTCCTCAATAGTAGGTGGATCTTCCTTCTTCCAGTACTGTGCCACCAGTAACCTGGCAGCTGTTATTAAATTCAAAACCAACTTAGTCTCTATTACAGTACAATCCGTGACTATTCCCAACAGAAAAAACTGTGGTGTAAATTTAATTTTTTTTCCTTAAAATATTTTGAATAATCCACCATATTTTAATCCAAAAAGCCTTAATTTTTTTACATGTCCACCATATATGAAAATATGTAGCATCTTCACACTCACATCACCAACACTTGGGTTGTAAATTTGGATACATGCAGGCTAGTTTTTTGGGGTCTAAATGCCATCTATAAAACATTTTGTAAATGTTCTCTTTTAAGTTTTGAGCTTGTGTAAATCTTACATTTCTAATCCATATCTTTTCCCATGTATCCAACATTATTGGTTCACCTATGTTTTGTGCCCATTTTATCATAGAATCCTTGACTAGCTGTTTCCGAATCTATTTCCACTATTACGTTATACAACCTTTTAATATGCATTTGACCTTTATCTCTTATTTGCTTTATTAAATTCTCATCCTGCTGCAAAATACCAGTTTTTTTGATCCTCTCTCCATCTGGCCTGCAGCTGACCATACTGAAACCAAGTCTTAATAATTCCTTCTTCTCTTAATTGCTCCATAGATTTTAATTGTAATCTAACTCCTTCCTTATAAAGGAGTTCCTTATATGTAAACTTTCTTGCTTTTGCTCCAAATTTATATTCTCTATCGCATGTCTGGGTACTGTCCATATTGGTAACTTATCCTTTAGTTTATATTTATACTTTTTCCAGACACGCAGTAGAGCATTTCTTAATATATGACTTTTAAAAGTCTTATCTACTTTCTTGTCATACAATAGGTAAGCAAGCCAGCCGTAGACCAGACCGTATCCTTCAATATTCACTATCTTTTCCTCCGTTAATTTTATCCAATCTGTAATTGCTAAGAGGGTAGCAGCTTCATAATACAGTCTTAAGTTGGGCATTTTAAGACCACTTCTTTCTCGGGTATCTTGCATTATCTTTTGATTAACTCATGGTTTCTTCCCTGCCCATACAAACTTGTTTATGCCCTTCTGCCATTCCTTCAAATTTTCATCTTTTTTAAGTATAGATATCATTTGAAAAAGAAATAAGAATCTTGGTAAGATATTCATTTTTACAGCGGCTATCCTACCCAGCAAAGACAGTTGCAATTTCTTCCAATTTTCCATCTCTTTCTGTATTTTTTGCCATAACGGTTCATAATTATGTTTATATAATTTCATATTTGCAGTCATAATATAAACCCCTAAATATTTAACCTTCTTAACTATTTCAAATCCTGTTAACCTTTCTATCTCTTCTTTCTGGCTTCTGTCCATGTTTTTAGCTATTATCTTTGTTTTAGCTGTATTTATTTTAAAACCAGATACTTGTCCATATGAGCAGATTATATCCATCAAGGCTGTAATCAATTGTACTGGTTGGGCTAAGGTAACCACCAGGTCATCCGCAAATGCTCGTAACTTATATTCATGCCATCTAATTCTAATTCCCTTTATTATATCAGTACCATGTATTTTATTTAATAAATTTTCCAGCGTCAAAATAAACAATAACGGAGACAAGGGACAGCCTTGCCTTGTTCCTTTTTCTATATTAAAATTATCTGTTAAACCACCATTGATTATTATTTGCGCTGTTTGTTTTTGATATATTGCCTTAATAGATTGTGTGAAATGTTCTCCAAATTTCATCCTTTCTATTAGTTTTAATAAGAATTGCCAATTCAATCTGTCAAAAGCTTTTTCAGCATCCAGAAAAACTAGCACTGTGGGGACCTGGTTGTTCCTTCCCAAATACTCTAATAAGTTAACAATTTGCCTTACACTTCTGGTTTCCTCGTCTTCGGCGACGGCGGTGCCTTTTGAAGGACCGTCAGCCCCGCCGCTTGTAGAGCCGCTTCGCGATCGAGAAGCGGCTCGAAAACTTCAAAATCCACCGGATTATTGAAGGAGAGGTCGCAGGGCACAGGTCGAGCCCCTGTAACCCCCCAGGGAATTGTTTCTGGGGAGGAAACAGGCGCGGCTCCCTCCCAACCTGCTGAAGCTCCGGGCGGCGTGGGACGATTCTGCCTCTGCAGAACAAGCCGGCTGCAGGAAACATTCAAAGCGAAAGAAACCAACCTCAATAAACAGCGAAAATTTACTTGGACTCTGAAACTCTGAACTGCAAGTATTAGCGCTTTGTTGATTCTTTAACTTGAGAGAGAAAAAAATTTGAATGAGTGAAAGTGATCTGAAAAAACATGGCGCTCGGCTTTAGAGTTAACGAGCCAGCGAGTGTGGATTGGTGAAGTCATCTTGCTTTGTTACAAAGTTACTAAGTTGCTACAAAGTTGCTTCGCTTGTAATAAGAGAAACAAGAGAAAAACCTCTCCCTTTTTAATACTTGACTTTGTTTTACCTCAGTTCCTATTTGATTAAATCTGGGGGACTTTTTTAGAAGTCTCTGTGGAGGTGGGAAAGGAAAAGGAACTTCCTTTTTAGAAAAACTAGTCTACGTGGCAGGATGGCCTCAAAGAAGCAAGAAGGGAAGGCAGCAGGGGGGGGATCCCCCACACATAAACATGTAACGCAGGTTCCCCCTGCTCAACAGCTACAGACTCAGAAAAAAGATTTTGATGTGGGAGATTTAAAAAAATTTATTTCTAAAGCTTTGGATGATAAATTTGAAAAATCCCAACAGGAAATAGATGATAAACTCCAAAAGTCTCAACAGGAAATTATGCAGGAAATTAATGAAGTTAAAGATATGGTGAAACAGAATCAAAACAAGGTGACCAAAAAAATATCAGAGGTGGCATCTGGCCTTGCAGAATTTATTATTAAAGTTGATTCTAAAGTGGAAGAATTTAAATCAGAAGTCAATGTTAAGATGAAAGACAATGATTATAAAATTTCTGATGTTGATGATAAAATGCAGAGAGTCGAAAACAAAATTGTTATGATGCAATTCAGGGCAATGGAATTCGCAATAAGGCTTCGAGGGATCAGAGAAGATGACAGACAGGACTTGAGACAGGTCTGCGCTGAGGCTCTGGCTGTGATCCTAAAAATTAATCCTGATGTGGTTTTTTTCAAAATAGATAAAATTTACAGAGTGAATTCTTGGGTGGTCAGACAAAGACAATTGCCTAGAGATGTGGTCATATATTTTACCGACAGAGCAATAAGAAATGATATCCTGCAAAAATCTTTTCATACTACTGTGCAAGTGGGGGGTTCACAAATTGGAATTTACAAAGAATTACCACCTAAAATGCTGAAAACCAGAAAAGACTTTGGTTTTCTTGTTAAAGAACTGCAAAATCAACAGATACCATTTCGGTGGGATGCCCCAACTGGTATAATTTTGAGATATAAGGGAGAAAGACATCATTTGAATACCGTGGAGAAGGCGGAGCATTTTTATACTACTATCCTTAAAGAAAGAACACCATCTCCACGTACATCTACAGTTCTGGAGATTAAGGAGAGTGATAAGAAGCAACTTCAACAGGAAGTGCAAGAACAGTCTAAGCAGGAACCAGAGGAAATGCAGGGCGCTGAAGGAGGTTTTTTGGATGAGCCTTTGTTGGAATCTTCTCCAATTTTGGACCCGGTTCGGATGGTTGAAGTCAAGGATCAGCGTATAACTCGAGCTAAATCTAAGCAACTTAAAGAAAAGCAACAACAGGAAAGACAAGATAAAAAGGGAGCTAAGAGTACTACACAAGAGACTGGAGCCATGGGGGGAGCGAGACCGAAGATTCTGGAAGATATTCGGTTATTCTGCTCTTTGCTCCAGAAAGATAAAGATGACGATTAAGTGCTTATCTTGGAATGTGAATGGGTTGAACTCAGCACAGAAAAGGAAGAAATTATTTGCATATTTGAAACAATTTAATAATGATATAATTTGTTTACAAGAAACGCATATCACAACTCAAGATCAAAATTATTTGATAAATTCCAAATTAGGAACACATTTTATATCTTCAACTTCGCAAAAAAAGAACGGTGTGGTTATTTATGTAAATAAAAAGTTAACAGCTAAAGTTATAGAAGCAGATGAAGATGGAAGGTTTGTGGCAATTGAGTTGCTCACAGCAAATGGCCAAATTCTTCTGATTGGAATTTATGCTCCCAATCAACAACAGGACCACTTCTATAAAATGTTACATACTAAAATAATGCAATGGGACTACAGATCTATTTTAATTATGGGAGACTGGAATGGAGTAATTGACTCTAAATTAGATAAAAAGAGTTTGGCGAAGTCCAGGATTAGATTACCACAGACCTTTTTTGATATGAAAGAAGACCTGGAATTAAAAGATATTTGGAGAATACATAATCTAAATGAATTGGACTACACTTTTTTTTCTGACAGACATAGATCCTTCTCTAGGATTGACTTTATTTTGTTGTCAGATGATCTACTTATCAAGACAAAAAGAACAAAGATTTTTCCAAGAACTTTGACCGACCATAGCCCAGTATGGATAGAAATTGAGACAGGCAAGACTGAAAGACGTTCTTGGAGATTAAATGAGAACTTGTTCAGATATGAAAAAAATATAATAGAACTTAAAAAGCACTTGAAAGAATTTTTTGAAATAAATTTGAATAAAGGTACCCCAATTGAAATTGTGTGGGATGCGAGCAAAGCTTATATAAGAGGGGTGCTTATTTATATGAACTCTAAACATAGATTGATTCGACAAAAGAAAAGATTTGAACTGGAAGCAGAAATAAAGAATAAAGAACAGTTACTTATTAAAACACAGCAGATGAAAGAATACGTGGTGCTATAAAACTTTTGAAAGACCAATTTCAAATGCTTATGGCGGAACAAGTTGCAACAAATTTACAATATGCGAAGCATAATACATTTTGTAATGCCAATAAACCGGGCAGATGGTTGGCCTATACACTGAGGAAAAAACAGAGTATACGGACTATTGATAGTATTGATATTGGAGGGAAAGAAATTTTTCAACAAAAATTAATTAAAGAAGCTTTTGTGGACTATTACACTAAACTACATGCTAAAGAGGATGTGCAGAATGGACTTATAGAAAAATACCTAGATAATAAAAGAGTTACAAAAATCACTGACCAACAAAAGGAAAGAATGAATCATCCTATAACAGAGGAGGAGATAACAGTAGCAATTAAACAATTAAAAACAGCTAAAGCTCCTGGAACGGACGGTTTGACTGCAGTGTATTATAAAACTTTGCAAGTAGAAATGGTGGAACAACTTAGAGATCTATTTTGTAATATACAACAAGGGGGTAAAATACCCCCATCATGGACAACAGCTTATATATCTTTGATACCAAAAGAGCAAGTAGGTTCCAAAAAACCGGAGAATTATAGACCAATATCTCTTCTGAATACTGATTAGAAAATTTACGCAAAAGTGTTAGTCAACAGGTTGATGCCAGTAATTCAAAACGTGATTCATGATGATTAAGCGGGATTTATTGAGGGTAGATACATGAAGGACAATGTAAGGCAAGTAATAGATTTATTGGAATATCTTGAGAAAAATAAACAGATCCCTGCAGTGCTGGTTTTCTTGGATGCGGAGAAGGCCTTTGATAGAGTGGATTGGAATTTTCTACTAAAGACTTTAAAAAAGATGGACTTTGGGGATCAATTTATACAGGCAA
The DNA here is from genome assembly GCF_059756535.1 of Pantherophis guttatus. Classification (NCBI taxonomy): domain Eukaryota; kingdom Metazoa; phylum Chordata; class Lepidosauria; order Squamata; family Colubridae; genus Pantherophis; species Pantherophis guttatus. Next base: position 107,150,965 of record NC_142066.1, read on the forward strand.
TTTCAGAAATTTATCAAGAGCAAAAGGCACAGATTATTATTAATGGAAGTTTGACAACAGAGTTTAAAATTGAAAAAGGAACAAGACAGGGATGTCCGCTGTCCCCACTTTTATTTATTTTAACACTAGAAGTCTTGTTAAATACAATACGGGACTCTAATATCTTGAAAGGTATAATGATAAGGCAAGAGGATTACAGAATAAAGGCATTTGCAGATGATCTGGTTGTTACCCTAACACAGCCAATGGAATCAATAATCTTGATGAAGGACATTATACAAGACTATGGTAAAGTGTCAGGCTTTAGACTGAATCAAAAGAAAACTAAGATGTTAGTCAAAAATATGACACAAGATCGTAAACACGAGCTTGAAAGGAGGGCAGGTTTTGAGATTGTACCAAAGGTAAAATATCTAGGAGTTCAGGTTGCAGAATCAAACACGAAACTGTTTCAAAATAATTACAAGGTGTTGTGGCGAGAGTTGCAAAAAGATACGGAGACTTGGAAAAAACTGCAGCTATCCCTACTTGGAAGAATAGCAGCAGTTAAGATGAACATTTTGCCGAGATTTCTTTTTTTGTTTCAAATGATCCCGGTGCTTAAAAGCGATAAACAACTGAAAGTGTGGCAAACTGGAGTGAATAAGTTTGTCTGGAATGAGAAAAAACCGAGAGTGAAATTGAAAATTATGCAAGATGTTCCAGAAAGGGGAGGCCTTAAACTTCCAAGCCTACAGTTATATTATGATGCAGCAGCTTTTTTTTTTTTTTTAATTTGATTTATATGCCGCCCTTCTCCGGAGACTCAGGGCGGCTTACAGTGCGTTAAGCAATAGCCTTCATACTTTTGTATATTTATACAAAGTCAGCTTATTGCCCCCACAAACTGGGTCCTCATTTAACCTACCTTAGAAAGGATGGAAGGCTGAGTCAACCTTGAGCCTTGGAGAGATTCGAACCAGCAGTAAATTGCAGGCAGCTGTGTTAATAACAGGGTGCTTTAAACCACTGTAGTACCAAGGCTCTTTAAACCAGGGTGCTTTAAACCACTGTAGTACCAAGCTTTGACTTTAACAAGTGATTGGTTTGGAAGGAAAAAGACTGGAATATTGAATATAGAAAGTTTTGATTTGCAATTTGGATGGCATGCTTACTTATTTTATGATAACAAAGTGGACAAAGTATTTAAAAGCCATATACTAAGAGATTCTTTGATGAGAGTTTGGAAGAAGCACCGACTCAAATGGGATTATAAATTACCGCTATGGCTGGATCTTGGTCATACTTTGTGGAATACAAATATAATGTCACTCGGGGGGTTTTTATACAAAGAGGTTCTTTTTACAGATGCGGGCAGATGGCAGCTGAAAACACTACAGACGCTGTTGGATGAAGGGATTAATTTAACTTGGCTACAATATAATCAATTGCAATTGAGATGGAAAGAGGATCAAAAAACTGGTATTATGTTGCATGAGGAAGAATTGGTTAGACATATAAAAGAGAAAGGTCCAATGCATATTAAAAGGCTTTATAATGTTTTGCTAGAAAGGGATTCAGAAACTGAATTAGTCAAAGATTGTATGATTAAGTGGGCACAAAATTTTGAAGAACCAGTGATGTTGGAAACATGGGAAAAAATTGGGTTCAGAATGTAAAATTTACACAGTCGCAAAATTTGAGGGAAAATTTTTATAAAATGTTTTATAGATGGCATTTAGACCCCCAAAAATTGTCGTGTATGTACCCTAATGTTCAGCCAAAATGTTGGAGATGTGACTGTTTAGATGCTACATATTATCATGTTTGGTGGACTTGTAGGAAAGTTAAAGCTTTTTGGATAAAAATTTGGTGGGTTATGCAGAATGTGTTAAAGAAAAAAATTTATTTTTCTCCACAACTGTTTTTATTGGGTATAGTTAAGGGTTTTACACTGGGTGAAACAAAGTTGATATTGTATATGATAACAGCAGCAAGACTATTGATAGGTAAATACTGGAAAAATGAAGCTTTGCCCACTATCGAGGAATGGACTATGAAGATGGCCAGTTTTGCAGAGATGGCGAAGATTTCGGCATATTTAAAAGACTGTTCACAAGAGACTTATGAATGGGAATGGAGAAAGTGGATAGATTATGTTCAGAACAAATACCAAACTAGGAAGTATCAAATAGCTTTTATTTGAAATGATATATTAAGATAGAAATATGTTAATGTAATGAAGATAAAAAAGAAAATTAAGGGGGAGGGAGGGGTTCAAGTTTTATATAAGTTTTATATAAAGGGTTTTTTTTTATTATTTGATATGAGTATACTGTGTGGAAGTCCGGGGGGAGGGGAGGGTTAGGGAGGGTTAGGGAGGTTGGAAAGGTTGGGGTGGGTTGAGGGGGGGGGAAAGGGGGTGAAAATGTAATTGTAAAACTTTTGCAATAAAAAAAAAAACAATTTGCCTTACATTACTTTTCATTTGTCTTCCATTTATAAAACCAGTTTGATTATGATGAATCATTTGCTGCATAACTGTCATTAATCTGTTTGCTAAAATTTTAACAAAAAATCTTATAGTCTGTATTTAAAACTGAAATCGGCCTATAGTTTTTAGGATCTGTATAGTCTTGCCCATCTTTTGGGATCAGCGATATAAATGCTGTCTTCCAAGTTGGAGGTACCTCTCCTCCCTGTTGTATATTATTGAATAATTCCTTCAGTGGTTCCACCATTTCCTCCTGTAAACTTTTATAATAAATAGCTGTCAAACCATCCGTTCCAGGAGCTTTACCCACTTTCAACTGCTTAATTGCAAACATAATTTCCTCGGAAGTTATCAATTGATTTAAGCTATCCTTCTGCTCTTTTGAAGTTATACAAATATTCTCTTTCTGCAGATATCTATCTATATCTATATCTTGAATTTTATCACCAGTATACAGCCTTGAATAAAACTCTAAAAAGGCTTTTTAAATCAATTCTTGCTTATAAACCTCCTTACCCTTGTATTTTATTTTCTCTATTGTCCTTGCTTTCTGCTTTTTCCTTAACAAATATGCCAACCACCTACCTGGTTTATTGGCATTACAAAAAGTATTATGTTTTGCATATTGTAAGCTGGTTGCCACTTGATCTGCTATTAACATATTAAACTGACCCTTCAGTAAATTAATTGCCTCGTTAATTTTCTTATCTGTTGGGTTGGTTATTAAGGCCCGTTCCTGTTTATTAATCTCCTCTTCTAATTCTTTTCTTTTTGCCCCCTGTTTCTTTCTATATTTATTATTCAAATATATCAAAATTCCTCGCATGTAGGCTTTACTTGCATCCCATACCATTTCCATAGATGTACCTTTTGCATATTCATAGCAAAAAACTCCTTCATAAATTTTTTACACTCTTTTACATTTTCTTCGTATCTAAACAGATTATCATTTAACCTCCAGGACCTCCTAGGCCCTTTCCCATACTCCAATTCCATCCAGACTGGACTATGGTCTGTCAATGTTCTTGAACAGATCTTCATGTTCTTCACCCTAGATAATAAATCATTAGTAATTAATATAAAATCAATCCTTGAAAAAGATTGATGTCTATCCGAAAAAAAAGTAAAATCTTTTTCTTCTGGGTTTCTTTCACGCCAAATATCCCTCAACTCCCAGTCGTCCATCATTTCCCAGAACAGTTTGGGCAATTTTGCTCTTGTTCAAACATTTTGTTTAGGTCCCTTCTTATCTTTTTTTGCATCCAAAACACCATTCCAATCTCCCAATAGGATACAAGTTTTATATCTCCATTGTGTCAACTTTGAGTTGAGTAATAAGTTATAAATTTTTTCTTGTTGTTGGTTCAGGGCATATACTCCAATTACAAGCGTTTTTTCTCCTTTTATTAAAAGTTCAATCGCTAAAAATCTTCCTTGATCATCCGCTTCAACTAATTTTGCAATTAAGTCTCTTTTCACATATATAACTATACCATTTTTCTTCTCTGATGCTGCTGCAACATAATGTATACTTAATCTTGCATTTGTCAAATATTTTTGATCTTGTATCCTAATATGAGTCTCTTGTAAACAAATTACATCATTCTTAAATTGTTTAATTGTTTCTCTTCTATGGAGAATTCAAACCGTTGACGTTCCAAGTCAAAAATCTAGTTCCCATCTCTGGACCTCTGAAGCGTCTGGAGCAATTTTTGATGGTCTCGCCTCATTTGACCTTTAGGTCTTGCTCCCCTCACAGCTTCTGTTTTGGTAGTTTCTTGAGTTGCTATCTGAAGTTGTCGTTGTTGTTGTTGTTGCTGCCTTAATTCTTCCTTACGCTTAGTTGTTGCTGCTCTGGTCTGCCTTTGATCCTTCGGTTCTGCAAAAATATCAATTAACTCCACATCTTGAACAGCCATCTGAATTTGTAGTGGTTCTTCTTGACCAGTCAAAACTCCCCCCTGAACCACTGTCAGTAGCTCTTCTCTCTCTCCTTCCAGTACTTCCTTCTTTCTTTTTCCTTCTGGTGATTTGGGTGTCCCAGTCTTTAATACGTTGATATAAAAATCTCTTGCTTTCCATATTGTATTAAGCCGATATCTCTCTCCAGAATACGTTATCACTAAACCGGCTGGGACCTCCCATCTGTACTGTAGTTGATGTTTTTTTCAGCTCATCCACGAGAAAAGCATACTCCCTTCTCGCTCTCAGCATCTTGGGGGGGATTTCTTTCATTGTCATCACCTCCTGGCCTTCAACCTGAAGCTTGTTTTTAAAAGTAGCCTGTAAAATTTCATTGCGTACTCTCCTTGTAGTAAAATATATTATAATGTTTCTTGGTAAGCGTTTCTGTCTAGCCACCCAAGAATTGACACGATATACCTTGTCAATCTGCCAGCCCAGCTCAGTTTTTGTCTCCCCCAGCAACTATGCCAATCCTCTGACATCATTTCTTTCAAGTTCTCTTGTTTATTCTCCTTCACCCTCTAAATCTTAAAGCAAATTCCATATCTCGGTATTGTAACATCGTTACATCATCTTCAGCTCTCTCAAGTTTGCTGGGAGTCTCTCCTAATTTTTTGTCCAAAATTTCTTCAACTTTATCATCCACCATTTCAATGTCACCTGCCAAACATTTAAATGCCAATAGAATATCATCTCTAATCTGCTGGTTCCGAATTAAAATCTCATCTGAAACAGCCTGTATTTTTTGATTAGTTTCATTAATTTTTTCATTGGTTTCATTAATTTTTCATTAATCACAGTAGCAATTTTATTTTGTGTAGCTTGTAGGGCTTCTTGTATCATCTCAAACGTTAAAGTCTGTGGGTCTGTTAGGGGGACAGAGGCTTACAATCTAGGGGTATGAGCTGGGGAGCTTCCAGCGCTCCCAGTTCCTTTAATAGGAACAGTCTTTACAGATTTTGAGGCCATTTTCAGTTTAAATTGATCGTTGTATTTTATTCAGAAGCCAAAAAGAAAAGTTCATCAAAGTCCAAGAATTTTCCCAATCGTAAATTAACGTTTAAAATCCTCCTTCTCTCAGCACAGCAGTTCTTTCCAGGCAAGAGGCTGCCAGGGAAACGAAACTTTCTGTAACTTTCCCTTTCTCCGCCCCTCCCTTTCAAGTTTCAATCGCCATTTTAATTTGCTAACTTGTTACTTCCGAAGGAGGCTATAAACTTTGGAGTTAAGTGTGAATACTTGCAGTCTGACTTCTCCTGGCTTGTTCTGCCTGCAGCAATTAAAGATGTTAAAAATCCCTCATTTGTTGTCAGCAGAGATGGACGTGGCTTATAGTCCGCTAATTAGCGGAGTCTTCCCAGGTCCGGAGCAGATTGGCAGACTTCTAGGGAGCCCTCGCCTTTCACGCCCCAGGATTTCTCCTAAGGCACTTGGGGGGCTCTACCTCTGCCTGCCGGCTCTTCTCTCTCCCCTTTGCCCGGGGAGAGGGTTTTCAAGCCCCAGACAGCTGTTTTTTGCTGTTCTGGGGCTTTTATGAAACCGGGGATCGGATGCCCACGGAGGGGTGTCAGCGAAGTCCTGCGGAGCCAGCCGGAAGTCCCTCTTTATCATTTTAGACAGATCAAGCTACTTCCAAAAATATAAACTTTGTTTCCACAAGATACTTTGATAGTGAGCAGAAAACTCAAAGGCACATATAAATATATTCATGAAACTCTCCAAAATAATCAGTAGATTTTTTTCATTACTCACTACCTCACTTTTTAACCTGAAGTTCTAGACTTCTATTCCTAAAAGAGTGCCAAGCACTGAGCTCTTAGTCCTTAGCTCAGAGAAATTGTCAGGTGATTCTTAGTCATTCATAACAGCTCTGGATTCCTACAAAAATGACATGTTAACTACTGCTTTTGGCAATCCAGGCACTTTTAAGAGCAATGCATGGAAGCAATGTGCACATAAATGATCCACAGAGAATTCCATCTAATTTCACGCTAATATTTTAATGCTTTGTAGTTCAGATCACTTGAGTAAATGGTCAGCTTTATAAATCTGTTTCAGCAAGAGCAGTGGACAGTGTCTAACTAATTCTTAATAAAACAAGAAAGGCAGTTGTATGTGTTTACTTACTGTTGGTTGCATAACATATGATGGATGGGGCATCCATGAAGTACTCTGAACCTGTGTACCAGAAAGAAAAGTCTATTAGTTAAATGGCAAGAAAAAAAAAGGGGGTGGGGGTGGGAATCAATAAATAGCCTTGCTTTGAAAAACAAAAAGATTAGAATGAAAACTTTGTGTTAAATTTTGAAAATTTCACAATTTTAAATGTTTATATCCTATAATTATACCAGAGCTGGAAGTAACACAGGTAGTCCTCAATTTACGACCACAATTGAGCTCAAAATTTATGTTGGTGAGACATTTGTTAAGTTTTGCCCCATTTTGTGACTTTTCTTGCCACAGTTGTAACACGGTTGTTATATGAAAATAGTTTCCCCATTGACTTTCCATGTCAGAAGGTCACAAAATGGGATCACATGACACTGGGATGCTGCAATCATCATAAATGTAAATCAGCTGTCAAGCAGCCGATTGTAAATCACATGACATGAAGATACTGCAATGGCCATAAGTTTGAAAAATGGTCATAAGTCACTTTTTTCAATGCCCTTGTAATTTAAAACAGTCACTAAGCAAACTGTTGTAAGTCAAGTACTACCTGTATTTTGGATTTTTTTTTTAAAAAATGGATCTGATCTAGTTCCAGGGTATTATCAATCATTGGACAGGATTGATACTGCAGATTAGATGCCATCTGAATGCTATTCAGTGTTCAGCAACATTAAATATCACACAGATCTGAATATGTATGTATATGAATGTATGAATATATATGATGTACATAGCAATTAACTGAGAAATATAATAAAGATTAAATTGTACATGAACAACAATCAATACCACATATTATGACTAATATAAAGGAAGCAATATATATTACTGCAGGACTCAAATGTTAATTTCAATTTCATATTGAAGGATGATCATATTTATGACTTAGTGACATTCATTATTCTATACTCTTTCTTTATAAAATGACATATATAAACAAGAATACTATTGTTTGTATTGTTTTAAAATGTTTTTAGAATTTTGATTGTAATATATTTTTTGAATTGTTAAGTTGCCCAGTCATTAACTGAGAGGGGCAGTTTTAGAAATTGATTGATTGATTGATTTAAATTCATTAATTTAATTAATGAATGAATACTGTAAGTAATTCTTTGCTGATGCTTTGAGAAGAACCACTAAATCTTAGTGGTTTAATAAAGCATAATGCTATTAAGCAAAACAATTACGGTTCAGACTACATTTAAAAAATATTAAATGGGTTTTCATGATCAATTAGCTCAGATTGATGATTGTCTCATATTTTATAATAAATAGCAATCTTATGAGGAAGAAATAAACAGATATCATTTTGATAAATTTCAAATTAAAACTAGTTCAAAAATCAAAGAAATGTATTTTCTAATAATTCTGAACTTTTTGCAATTCTGCCCATTAAAAATAATCTTACTTTCACATATCTTGTTTACTAATGCTACTGTGCTTTCAGACAACAAAGGACAAATGTCAGGCTTAATAAAGCTCAGAAAGACCAATAAAAAAATAAAATCATGCAATAATAGACTTTGGACTATCTAATGTAACATAAATATATAAAAGGTCACAAATCCAAGGTCACTGTTCACGTTTGATTCTTTCTACAACTATTTCTCACTTTACAGAGCAGAGCAACTATAATACAAATATCTAACAGAATAACAACAGCCTGATAACAAACTGGGGAATTATGCCAAGCCTGTTCCAATAATTTGTGGGGTATTATGTAATTGAGTCTAGAGTGGTAACTTATGTATTATATTGTTCAAAACATTTCAAAATGGCACTGATATCAACATTCTTGTTGTTCCCATTTGTTTGGAAGCCACTTTTATGATCAGCTAAAGTTTTACTGGCCAAAAAAAGGCAAAGAACATGTTTTAATCAACCCTAATTAGTATCCCTTCCAGTAGACCAAGGAAGCATCCCTTCTCTTATCTTTAAAATCTAATGAAAATGGTTCTAGGACAATTTATGCCAGCCATATTGCCATGCCTACTCTACAGCGCCCCCCCCCATCACAACCAATCCATCACTGATGCTTCTGCTAAGTGGGCCCTCCACTGGTGCTTTCCCACTGACAATGGTCTGCTGCAGCAGTAGTGGCAGTGGCTGTGGTGGCAGCAGTAGGCCAGCAGTGGCTGCTCCTGCTGGGGCCAGACTGCATTTGTAGCTGTGCAAAACAGCTGCCTCCATGCCTCCTGTCCACCCAATTTTTGTTCTCCCCATCCGGGCCCCTGCCTTTCTGATGTTTTTAAGCAGGGTGACTCACTTTGAGCTCCCTTCTATGCATGGGGTGCCCCTGATCAGTACCAGGCAAGCGAATAGCCTGGCATGTTCCCCACAAGCATGACTCCCCTCTGCATGACTCATGCTTGTTTGCTCCACTGGCTGTGGCTGTGGTTTGCTCCACTGGCTGTGGCTGCTCCACTGGCTGCCTTAGGTTTCTTAGGGTTCTTAGGCTATTAGCAATTTTTTCTCTTGCTATATTTTCATCTCTTCAAATATTTACCTCATCATTTAACTATTTGGTGGCTAAATAATTATTTTCATGAAACACTTATAAACTTGTAAAACTTCACAAATTTTTGACAATCAGGTGTGCCGCGTGATCATTGAAACCTTTTTAAAAACCTTTTTAAAGCATTTTTTTACTACCGGTTTGGGCGAATAGGTAGTAAAAAAAATGCTTTAAAAAAGTTTTTTAAAAAAAGGTTTCGAACATCATGTGGCACAGCTGTGATCGTTGGAACATTTTTTTCTTTACTTTTTAAAGCATTTTTTTTATTATCAGTTCATCCAAATGTGTAGTTTTTATCACTACCGGTTCACCCGAACCGGAGTGAACCAATAGCATTTCACCCCTGGGGCAAAGTAATCAGATACAGAGGACCAAACCAGCCCTAGAAAAACTTCTTTGCCTGTTTATTAAGTAGGCCTCCAATGTAACAACTACAATGCATATAAGTTTCTCGAGGCAAAGCAACATGGAACTATAAAAGTCTTGCAACAAATGGGGTTGCTGTATTGATTCAGGAGGGGGTGTTTTGCATGCATTTCCATTCTGTTTTGATGAGATGTAAGTTATAATTCCAGTGCAACTTTAGCTCATAATAAAAATACACACATTGCTTAGTTAAGAAAGCCTGTTTTTATTATAGTAAATACATAACAGGAATCATTGCTATTGTTGGTGTTATGGGAGTTATGGGAGTCAAACAGTATCATTTTTCAATAGAAGATTATCTATGTAGCTCAGAGTTGAACTATGAGGTTCTTGGTGCTCTGTAAGGTTGATTATTTGCTTGTAGAGATTTTATTACCCAACTACTTAATAACAGTGTTGTCAATATTACTTTTCTTTCTGATCATCACTTCTTGTTTAAAAGATACACTTAGATTATGTAAACTGAAATCTTAATTTCTTTCTCTAATATGATAATTAGAACAATGATTTCTGAAAATTAAACTGATTTTTGTACTAACAATTTTTTTCTTTTTTCTTTAGATGAAGCATCACAACCAGAATACATCAAGAATCATAAATAACTCTCTTTTTTAAGTGCTATTAAACAGCAAAGTTAATGTGCAGATCTGGATTATATGTTGTATATATTTACCCTCCATTGATATTCAGATCATAGATACTGACTTAGAGGTATATGAGGTGATTCCAACATACCTGATATGTGGAGACAGGGGAAGCAGCAATGAATGGCGTGATAGATGTCTGTGGAATCATGCGGTTTGTAGCAATACTGTACGGTGAGGAATAAAATCTGTGAACAAAAAAAAAAAAAAGGAAGAAAAAGAAAAAAGAGGTATTGGACTGACGACTGCTTTATAAACCACTACCATCTGAAGATAAATGTATCTGTGTTCTCAATTGTAATTATTGTTAAACTTGTGGAATATTAATTGGAAAAGAATGGTGGAATAAAAATCAGATAAATTAACAAAATAAAGCAATAAATGGGAATAATCACCCATTTATACTTCTGCCTTTTCATTAGCAAAATGCTTTTTAAAAAAACCACTGAGCTAGTTTCTGGACTACGATTAAGATATTGAAAGAGTTTAATTAAAAACTTGTTTTACTCAGATTTCCAATTAACTATGAAGTCAGAGACTAACCAAAATAATGTTGAAATAAGATTCTCATCTTTATTTCATATTAGCCTTGGAAATGGGCATTTTTCAGATTTGTCATAAAATTTATGTTTATTGTATTTGGTCTACAATCCTTCATATTGCAATGGTACACAGTCCCTTTCTAGAAAGGAAGAGAGGTCTGTTTGAAATATGAACATAAGAATATATACTGTCTTCATGGATTTATAATCCATATTCAATGGATATAAGTAACAGGAATGTCTGCTGTGGGATGATGAAGAGGAGGTTGTGAAAAAGAAAAACAATATGGCAACCACAGCTGTGCAATTAAGGCAATATTTTATCCTAGTCTTATTATATCAGCCTTGCGCCACAAGGAAAAAAAAAAAGTCCTAACCCCTACTCTGTTAAGGGATTTTGTAGGTTTTATTTCTGGAAACAGTATTTAACATGTGCATATTAAGGAACATCCATATTAAAAAAAAAATACTGGGAAATAGTTATTCATAATAAAATGTACACACATTTAAAAGGTGTTATCAAAGTTAATGTTAAAACCAACGGACATAATCAATGGTATTAACCATTGTGTTGCCTTTTTTTTTTAATTTTTCTTTTGTTGAATTTTGAGATGGTTGAAGAAATAAGTCAATGTGAACATTGTATTACAGATGGTAAAAATGGGAAAATAGGAATGAAAACAGATATTTTGTCTTCCTTGATTTTCTAAAGGTTTCATCAACATCTGGGAATTGGGAGGAGAGATTTATTCCATAAAATTGTAGTAACAATTAAGACCAGATGAAGCCTTAATTTCTAAGCCTGCAGTTACACATTTACCTCAGAACAGAACAGATGAGAGACAAATATATGCAGACATGAGGATGGTATAATATTGGACTTTAGTAACAAGTGATAATTTGTTGACAAAATAACTTTGCTGCTGATTAATTGCTTTGGGAACTTAAAAGGAACAAAAATTATGTGTCACAAAATGAATACCTTTTGATTTACTGACATACTGAATAATTACATGGGTTATTTCTGATTTTATAACCATTGCATAGATTAATTTAACTACTGATAATTTAACTATTTTTTTTAAGTGTCCCATGCAATTCTGACAAACTGTATTCATGATTAATGCAATTGTTTCAAATTTCCTAATAAATTTCCTAATAAATAAAAACCATTAATTATTTAACACATTAGAATAAATAAATAATATTAACCAGTTTAAAATTATTAAAGCCATGGATTAACAAATTCAAAATGAAACTAAGCCAAACTTAAATTCACTTTCAGTTTCTGAAATATAGTGGAGGAATTTTTTAAAAAACATTGCAGAAGTGAATATTTTTCACTGTAATAAAAATTGCATTTTATTCAAAAACCTGGGTTCTAAAGTGTTTCTGTTTTGCAATAATGCTCATAAAAGACCAATTTTTAAGATGAAAGTGATGAGAAATAAACTAAAAATGAACTAATTATATACATAATAAAATATAATTAGAATATATATGTATATATATATATGAGGAAATTTATAGATTATGTAGGTAACCTTTAAAAATTAGTGTTCTCAGAAAAAGAAAAAAGTGGTTTAGCCTTTAAATATAAATCTAGTCTTTAACTAAACATGTAACATTTCAGAATAGCTTAGTAATATTATTAATAATTAATAAACAGTTAATTTCAAGGCTGGTAAAAACATTGGTAAAATTTCTAAAACAGATATTATTATGCAGGATAGTACTTATTCAGTTCCTTTCTCTGTGGCTGGTTCCAATTGGTGTTGATACAAGGAGAGAGATCCAGCCCACAGTCACTTCTTTGTGGGGTCATAGGGCTCAGTGGTCTCCCCACTCTTTTTTTAACATCTATAGGAAACTGTTGAGTGAGATCATCTGACACCAAGAGGTGAGATATGCTAATGATAATCAGCTTTACATGTGCACTCCGGTGACCCAAGTGATGCTGTGGTTGCCCTTTCATAGTGCCTGAAGGCTGTGAGGAACAACAGGCTTCAGCTCAACCCTGATAAGATGGACTAGTGGGTAAGCAGAGCCTTGGAATCCAGAGGTTTATTATCTCTAATTCTGGATGGGATGGCACTGCCACTTGTGCAACCTGAGGGTTCGCCTATCTATACTCACAACTCTTGCAGTTGTGGCTAGAAGAGCCTTCACACAACTTTGTGTAGTTCGCCAATTGCTCCTTTTTCTGAACTGTGAGGCCCTGAGTTCAGTTACTCACATGCCAATCACCTCCCGCTTGGATTATTGTAATGCACTGTACATGCAGCTGCTCTTGAAAAGCTTTCAGAAGCTACATAACCCAGCACTCAGAAAGTTTTGGAGGCCCTTAGTGTTTCTGGTTGGTGTCGCGATGTCTCAGACGGGAAATTAGCGGGGCTCCTTGGAGCCCCACAAAAAAACCCGTCTGTTAAGCCGCCATTGGCAGGTCAATGGACCTACCCTGTCCTGTAGGGACAGGGGGATAGAGAGGGACCCCTCGGATGGTCGAGAGGAACAGGCAGGTTCCTCGGGGCTGGAGGATTGCCCTCTGCGCCGGCGGCAGTGGATGCGGCAGCCATGGCGGCTGCCCGGAGATTGTGACAATCAGAACACAAAGATGTGCAGGAGGAGAAGTGGAGAGCGGAGCAGGGATTTTGAAAGCCGAGTGAGTGGAATGCTGCCCAGGCGGGAACTGCCCATAAAAGCTGGATTATAAATAAGTATGCCCCAGCCTTAACAGTGGCTGGGAAATATTGGGGCAAAAAGACTCAAATGAATGGTGGAGAAAAGACCTGTTGATAGATAGCGCTAATTACAGAATTCTTGGAAATGACTTTATTACAGATTTGGTCTTCTTTTTTCTTTTTTGTGGCTAAACGAGACTGGATTATGTTTGAGAGAGAGGAAAGAGAAGAGGAAATAAATATGCTTTTAAAAGTAAAGACAAAAGACAAACAGAGATGGAAAAAATGGCTGCCAGCTGAGAGTGAAAGTGTAAATTCCAGACTGCTTGTTACTTGAAAGAGAAACTTTGTTGCTTGTTACTAAAAATGGATTATTTTGAGAAAAAAATTCAAGAGGCTTGACTTTGGACATATAATCTGTGTCATGGAGGATTTATTGAAGATCAGAAAAAAGAAACTAAATGGAATAATAAAAACTGATTTAATAAGTGTGGCAACAAGAGAAAAAGGGCGTGGCAACAAAAGAAGGACATGATGATATTATATATGGAATAGCCAATTCAGAATTAACTTTATAGAACTTATAACTTTGAGGACATTGAAATGGAAAATAAATATACTCAGACAGATTGGAGAAAGAAAGAAAAGGAATATATCATGTAACAAGATAACAAAATACCACAGTTTGAATTAAATGCATGTAATGGTTTCTGGGAGTTTGATGTCTGAATAATCCTAGGAGATACTTTCCTTCTTCTCTTTGCTCTTTCTCTATTTTTTTTCTTTCTTTCTTTTTCCTTTTTCTTTTTTGTTTCTTTTCCCCTCTCTATTTTTTCTAATTCTCTTTTCAATTTCTCTTGTTATATTTCTATTCTCTTTCCTTTTTTATTTTTGTTTCTCTTTTCCTTTTTTTATTTTAACTATTATTAATATTGTTACTATTCTCTCTCTTTTTTCACTATTATTTTTATTAAAGTTGATTTTATGAATATACAAACAATTTGATTAGGAAAAAAAGAATATAAATGATTGAAAAACATGATTTTTGGATATCTTAATATCTTTTTAAATTTGGAATTTTTAAGCTCTATTTACAGACCCAATAATTTTGAAGAAAATGTTTTTTAAGGTGCTGGATATTAAAAAGAATTATTTACAGATTTAACAATTATAGAAAATTGATCTTAAAGTGATTCAAAATGTTGATACTTATTGGAAATAAGCATGGCATGGAGGAAAGCCTAGGAGAGAATAGGAGTTAAGATATTTGTTGATATACTTTTTTTATCTTAAATCAGTTAAAGATACGGAGGAGAATGGATTTAAAAATAAATATGAGTAATAAATTGTGAATTAATTAATTGTAATTTAATTTAAATAATTAAAATAAAATGTTATGAATTAGTTGAACAAATGAAATTAGGAGTGGAGGGAAGCATGATTCTGAAGAACAGTGAAAGTAAAGCTGTGATCTAGTCTTACAAATAAGGTAGGAGTGGAGGAAAGCATCATACTGGAGAGCAGTTAAAGCAAAACTGGAAACCAGTTAAAAATAAAATAAGAGTTAGGAGTGGAGGAAAGCACGTGCTGGAAAACAGCTGAAGTAAAGCTGTGAACCAGCCAATAGAGTTAGGAGTGGAGGAAAGCATACGCTAGGTAACAGTTAAAGCAAAACTGTCAAAACTAGCCAAAAAATAAAAAGTTAGGAGTGGAGGAAAATATATCTGGAGAGCAACTGAAATACAGTTGTGAACCAGTTAAAATAGAGGTTGGAGCTGAGGAAAGCACTGCTGGAAAGCAACTTTTTGAGCTGCGAACCAGTTTCATAATAGATTTAGGAGGAGTGAAGGAGATAATGTTGGTATGCAGTTAAAATTATACTGTGAACCAGCCTAAATAAGTAAAGTTAGGAGTGGAGGAAAGCATCACTGGAAAGCAACTGATTAAGATGTGAACCAGCCAAAAAATAAACCTAGGAGGAAGTGGAGGAGATAACACTGGAGAATAGTTAAGCCAAACTGTGAACCAGTTAAATAAATAGAGATAGAAGTTGCGGGAAACACTGTTGGGAAATAGCTATTTAAATTATGAACCAGTTAAATATTAGACTTCAAAATAAAGTATTTTGGGAGTGACAAATTTAGATGGAAATGTTGATTGACTTAGAAACGATTAAGAGAGGAGGAAAATATTTTTCGTCAAGATTATGGATATTAGCTGTCATTTAAGAGAGGTACAATATAGATTCAATGTAATGGGTCTTAGAAATGAGGAATATATATGAAACATTGATTGTTAAAATGACAAAGATTTGGAATGATGTCTATTTGGAAATAATTGCTTAGAATTTAGGATGACAGTAGAATGATAAATGTTTAGAATAAGATTTTTCTTTTCTTTTTTTTTCTTTTTTTTCTTTTTCTTTTTTTAAGATGTAAATGGATAAAATTTGGAACAAAATTGGTTGAGGGAATGTGAGTAATTGTATTGACTTTATACCGGATCAAATCCTTGCTCTAAAATTGTTTTATGTTTCATGTTTAAAAAAATAAAAAAAAAACTTTTCAAAAAAAGAAAGTAAGTTTTGGAGGCCCTTAGAATGGCACATGTAACACAAATATTACACAAGCTAAGCTGACTGTCGAACTGCTTCTGGGTGTAATTCAAAATGTCAGTTATTACCTTTAAAGCCCCTTATGGGAAGGCTCCAGGATAACTGTGGAATTGTTTTTCCAAATGGGATTGGTCAACTTCACTTGTGCTGGCAGAAAGACCACATCAGTCAAGGAATTTCTGCTGGTAGAATCTAGAAGAGATTTTTCTATTCTCTGGAACATTTTGCCACAGTGGTAAGATCTGCCCCCTCTCTTTAGGCCTTTAGGAAGTCCTTAAAACCTGGCTAGGCTGGCAGGCATGAGGTCCAGAAAGAAGCTGCTGGTTGGAGGTTGTTGATACACTAATAGAGATATAAGCATCCCTGAACTATGAGATGGCTGGCAAATAAATTTCATAAATAAATTAAAATACATATCTATTATAAATATAGAAATAATTATAAAGTAAGGATAATATACTGAATTTGTTGCTCCATAAGACAGACCTGACCATAAGACGCACTCCCGTTTTTGGCCTCCGCACACCCCATTTTTAGCTACTGCTTGTCCTGGTTTTGGCCTCTACATGTCCCATTTTTGGCTTCGCGCATCCCATTTTTGGTATGTGCAGAGGCCAAAAACGGGGCACGCGGAGGCCAAAAACGGGCATGCAGAGGCCAAAAACAGTTTCAGGGTTCTGACCGATGCCCTAATTAAATCATTAGCCTTGAGCCAAGCTTAAAAAGAAATCCAATTATTTATTAGGAGCTTCATGTCGGCACGTTCCAAGTGAAGTCAACTCTGACCTCACTTAATTTACGTTCCAGCTTTCACCCTGTTTCGCCCTTCCCCCAAGGTGTGCCATCAGTCACATTCTCCAATGAAGCAATTTCGTGGAGATGACTCCCCTCCTGGCCACTGTGGGTAACCGTGGAGACCGCCTTGACAGAGATATCGCTGGAATGTGCTTTTATTTTGACTGACATGCTGCCTCGCTGTGGCTGCAAAGTTCGTTTTCCCATCCTCCCTGCCTGTGGCAACTCGAGAGCAGGCCAGGGATGCTTTGCGAGTTGACATTGGGCTCCCCTCACTTCCTGAAGGCAACCTGTGCAAAGAAAAAACAATTTGAGTACAGGTATAGATTTCAGGTTTGTGACCCCCCAGGCTTGTTTGGGTTGTCTCGTGGAATTTTGCTATGTGGCAGTCAGCCTGGATTTACTCTATACCAAGATGCCTCTGATAAGGGGTAGCCATTCCACTTGATTAAGTATTGGAGTTGTCTCCTGTGCCACCTTGAGTCAAAGATTCGCTGTACCTCATAATGAGTTTTACCCCCTATGATCACAAGGTCCGAGGGCTCATGGGGTAGTGGCCTCAGGGTCGATCTGACCACAGGTTTTAAGAAGCTACTATGGAATACTGAGTGTATCTTTCCTAGCAATCAGGGCAATTTTAATTGCACTGTGACTAAATTGATGATCTTTACTATGGGGAATGGTCCCATAAACTTTGGCCCCAGTTTCTTGCTGGGGAGATTTAACCTCAAGTATGAAAATACCAGCTGGAATGGATGTTCGGGGCTTGGTGTTTTGTCTGCCTGTTTTTTAGCTAGCGCTTTAGCTAGCGCTTTCTTGACATTCTCCCAGATTGCTGTCAGCGTTGACATCCAGTCGGTCAAGCTGACTGGGGGGGGGATCCCTTGGATATTCAGGCATTATTGTACGTGACTGCAGTGAAAGGCAGGAAGTCCACCCAATTGGACTGCTGATAGTTCACGTAACACCTCAGGTACTGTTCTACCATGGCATTCAGTCTCTCTGCCCCCCCCATTGGTGCTCGGATGGAAGGCCGAGCTAAGGCCCAGCAGTCCAGACCCAAAGGACTGCTGAAACTCCCTCCAGAATTTAGCCATGAACTGGACCCCTCTGTCTGAGATAATTCTCCACGACACTCCATGCAGGTGGTAGATGTGCTTCAGGAACAGTTTGGCCAGCTGTGGGCTGAGGGTAATCCCCTGCAGGTATGAAATGTGTTTGCTTGCAGAATACGTCTATTATAGTCCAGAGCACTGTGTTCACCCCACTTTTTGGCAACTCCACTATGAAGTCCATTGCGATTTCCTCCTATGGCCTTGTTGGCTCTGCTACCGGTTGCAGCAGTCTGGGGGGGGGGGGGGGTTCCTGGTAATTTCTTGGCAGATGGTGGAGCTTTTCACATAACTATCCATGACTTTCTTTATGTTGGGCCACCAGAATTGCCTCCATGCTAAGTGAAAAGTCTTTAGGAACCCGAAGTGACTTGCCGGTTTGACGTCGTGGCTCCTCTGGAGGATTAGGGTATGTAGGAATTCTGGGACGTAGAGTTTCATCCCCTACCTCGCTAGGTCATCTCTTTTTGTCAAGATGTGTTGGTTATCTCAAAACCAGGGATCTGCTAGCAGTTCAGCTTTGAGTTTCGTGGTTAGATCGCTTGGGTTGGTCTTGCCGGTTGTGGCATTGTCATCTGCTGATCATTTGGGCTGCTGTTTGGGTAGGGAGGGCGATGGCATTTACTACCTTCTCCTATTTGCATTTGTACTGGGGCATGTGGGAGATGGCATCAGCTAGAATGTTCCTCCCCCCTGGGATGTGCTTTAGTACGAAGTCGAACCAGTTAAGTATTCAGCCCAGCGGACTTGTTTGGGCAATAGTTTTCACAGGGTCCAAAGGGCATCCAGATTTTTGTGGTCAGTCCAGACTTTGAAGGTTCTCTGCCCCCCTTTCCAGCAGGTAGTGATAGGTTAGCAGTGCCCATCTTACCACAAAAGCCTCTTTTTCCCATGAGGCCCATTGTCTCTCTGTGTCCATGAATTTGCGGGAGGAGTAGGCACAGGGCTGTAGGTTTCCTTGGCTATTTCCTTGAAGTAGCACTGCTCCCACTGCCACATCACTCATGTCTGCTTGGATAACAAAGGTTTGTTTCGGGTCAGGATGTTTCAGCACTAGTTCCTTTGCAAAAGTTCTTTTAGTATTTCAAATGCCTTTGGGAAGTTTAGGGCACACTGTAGGGGTTGTGCCAGGCGGGGTCTGGCAATCGTTGTGAAAGAGGGGATGAATTTCGAGTGGAATTTGTGAATCCTAGGAAATTTTGTAGCTGTCTGCGGGTGCAAGTGGGCTGCCAGCCTAGGATGGCTTGTACTTTAGCTGGGTCCATCTCTATGCCCTCATTTGACACTCGGTAGCCCAGGTAGTCTAGCCACGCATGGTGAAATTTGCATTGGTTGGGTGCCAGAAGTTTTTCCAGTACCTGGTGGACTAGGGGTATGTAGTCGTTCATGGTCTCAGTGTAGATGAGTATGTTGTCCAGGCAGACAAGGACCCCCTTATAGAGGTGCTCATGCCACACCTTGTTTATTAACTGCATGAACACCACCAGAGACCCCCTGCAGTCCGAAAAGTGTCATTTTGAATTGGAAGTTCCCTATGGGCAGTTCCCTCCATTCATCTCCCTCCCTGATGCAGACTCGGTAGTATGCTTTTCTGAGATCTAATTTGGTAAAGACTTTTCCCTTGGCTAGGTGAGATAGCATGTCCTTCATGAGAGGGAGGGGGTATAGGTTGTCTACACACACACAGTTTATACCTCTAAAGTCAACTATAATCTCATGGTTCCATCTTTTTTTTCTTTGAACAGGACTAGGGCTGTGACCCATGGCTTGGCTGGCTCAATGAACCCCTTGTTAGGTTTTTGTCTATGTATTTGCACATTTCTTGGATTTCCTGGGGCATCATGGCATACAGTTTGGGCTTGGGTAGTTTTGCCCCGGGGATGATTTCGATGGCGCAGTCTCTCTCACAGTGGGGAGGCAGGACGTTGTATTCAGCCTTGCTGAATACTTCCACGAGGTCCTGATATTCTCTCAGGATCTGTTCGGCCTCTGGGGTTTTGTCAGAGGTGGCTGCCAGTTGTTCTGGTGGGCCCTTTGGAGGGATCCCTGCATGGATGGTGCTTCTATTTGCTGATATGGAGAGGGTTGGGGGCCCCTTGCTATTTTCAGCCTTTGGTTGTCCCCTTGCCACCAGATGGTCAGGCCCACTTGTCTAGCCAGGATAGCCTCAAAATGACCGTGTCTGTCATTTTGTGGGCTATTACAAATTGAATTGCTTCCCAGTGATTCGCTAGCTCTAGCTTCACTGGTTTAGTCAGGTGGGTAGGCTTCCCCCAATAGGGATCCATCGACCTGTTCAAACCTGATCGGGTGGGTCAGTCTTTTTACTCTAATCCCCAGTTTCATGACCATGGTTAGGTTGACCAAGCATCTAGTGCAGCCTGAATATATTAGAGCTTGAAAAGTGCCCTGGGTTCCTGTTTTTGGGGCTGTGAGACTATTGGGAAGACCAAAGGGTGGGTCGGTTCACCCATCATTGGGTCATTTTCATCTTCATCCTTGCTGTCATAGGAATCCGGTGACTGGTCATTATTGGTTGGAGTTGCCCTCTTTTGGCTGGATGGGGAGGGACCTCTAGGCCTGGGAGGCTTTTCAGGACGTGTCTGTGGCATGCCTGCAGTCTCGTTCCAGTTATGGGTGGTGGCTCTGGCTTTGGTTTCAGAGCTGGGGTCATGCATGCTGATGCCATTTGGCCTAACCCTCCGCATCTGTAGCATTTCAGCTGGCTTTGTGGGAGAGTTGGTTTTGGGGCCGGCTGTGGTGCTGTTGCCTCCTGTTGGCCAGATGGTTTTCAGTATGGTTGTCCTCTCTCCTTGGTGTCCAGTTGCTTTCTCATGTCATTGGTGCGCAATCCACCATCAACTTTTATGGCTACCCTGAGAGAGTCAGTTTGGGACGTCCAGATAGGCGGTTATTTAGGCAATTTACTTATCTAGGCTTGTTCTAAAAAAATGAACTAACAGCCGGTCCAGCAAAGGGAGTAGCTTCCCCATGACTCTCCTGAACTCACAGACATGTTCTTTAATGGGTCATCCTCTCTGCTTTAGGTTTCGGAGCTCATCTTCTGCGTATGGATCCTTCTCCGCCTCCTCAAATCTGGCTTCTAGCTGTTGTAGGACGACTTGCAGTTGGGGGGCTCTCCTCTTGTAGAGGGCTGCTAGCCATTCCCTTGCTTCTCCCTCTAGCTTCTCAGCAATGGTATTAACCATGGCTCTGTGGGATGCGTAGAGGTATCCATAGCAGTCTAGGTGGATCTCATCTAAGTCAAGAAATAGAGCCAACTGATCTGAGTCTCCATCGAATTTCCCCTTGCGGGGCAACTCGTTCAGTGCTGCTCCTCCCTCCTCATGTTGGTGTCAGCACGTCAACCTGCATTTACTCTAGTGCTGACATAAGAAGGAGAAGCGAAGGCATCTGGAAAGGGACGGCTGACTTTTCACCTACTTATTTTTCATGGAGATAATGTTTCCAAGGAGATGAGATGGGAGGGGGGAATTCCTTTGAGCTGGAGTAGATTAGGGGGTAGAATGACTTGGAAGATGGCCAATGAGTGCAGGGGAGTGGGTAACGGAAAGGGAGGGTTTTGGGGCTGGAAGTCAGTGTTGGCTTCATTTGGAGTCAGGTTAGGATGTCGTGCTCAATAAATAGGAGTTTTTTCTTCAAAGATTTTGTTTGAAATGCATTTTATTCAAGACAACCTCGAAACTTGACAGTTGGCCTTGTATGTCTGCGCTTGGTGTGGCTGGCAGTCTTTCTTGCCTCTAGTTCATAGAGATGGGAGGGGTTGCCTACCCTAGGTGGGTTGCCTGTTGCATGGGGGAGGCACAGGCTTCAGCCTCAAGCTTCTTTTCTTTCTGGTGGGTGGAGAAGGAGGGTGCGTTCCTGTCTGTGTCTCCTCACTTCAAAGGGCTCAGCTGCAATTCCCCTCTCTTTTGGGTGGCATGACAGCCTTTCATTATGATGGCTCAGTCAAATTCTTCACTCAGATGCTCTATGGATCTCCCCAAGGGTTGTGGTAGGGGCTTTGGGAGCCTGGCCTGTGCCCAGTCCCACATCCATTCCACTCTTCCTAGCTCACTCAGTGCGTTGGGCACTAGGCTGGGGGAACTCAATCTCAGCTGCTTTAGGGATTTTTTTCCACCAATACTCATCCCGTCAAAACGCCTTTGATGGACAGGGAGGGCTGCACTTTGATTCCGATTGGACTCCTAGGACCTGGAAATCCCTGGGTGGAAGCAAGTTCTGCCTCTTTCTAGATCGCCTGGAGCAGGCTCTCTTTGGATAATCTGCCCTCTGCCATGGTAGACTGAGGTCGGGGAGCGACTGGAGAGTCCGGGACTCAGGAGTCCTGATTATTTTGATTATTTTGAGAGAGTTGGCTTGTTGTCAGGGTTCTGACTGATGCCCTAATTAAATCATGAGCCTTGAGCCAAGCTTCAAAAGAAATCCAGTTATTTATTAGGAGCTTCATGTCGGCACATTCCAAGTGAAGCCAACTGACCCCACTTAATTTACGTTCCGGCTCTCACCTGTTTCCCCCTCCCCTCCCCAGGTGTGCCATCAGTCACATTCTCCAATGAAGCAATTTTGCAGGTTGTAGAGATGACCCCCCTCCAGCCGCTGTGGGTAACCGCAGAGACAGCCTTGACAGAGATATTGCTGGAATGTGCTTTTTTTTTTATTGAAAAAGTTTTTCAAATACAAATTCCCCCCCTTTTTTTCCCCTCCTCCCTAACCCCCCCTCACCATCCCCTCCCCCCTGTGGCTTCTTCATAATAAAACCCAAGTTCATAACAGATTATATAATACTTTACCATCCCTTTGCTCCATCCCCATATACTGACCCTTTCTTTCTAATAATATTATTATATCCCCCTTATACTATACATTTCAAAATGACATTCTACTATAACATTATATAATAACTCCTAATTTAGCATAATAATATTATTATATCTCCCAGTTTAGCTATTTCTGCTCATAATCTACCCTTTTTCTACCCCCCCATACATATATCTCTTAAATCAAATCTTTTATGTATATTAATATAACATTTCAAAGCAACCTTCCGCTATAAAACTATATAATAAATCCTAATTTAACATTTATTCAATTCATAGTCTACCCATTTCCTTCACCCCCATCGATATATCTCTTAACTCAAATCTTTTACATATATTCATATCTAAACGTAATATCCCTTTTCTTAAACTAAACAATCAATAAACTAGCCTGTCTCCACCCACTTTCCTACAAGACTACCATACTTAATAATTCGTAATATCTTTATTCTTCTGCCCACACCATTAAAAAATATTCTCTTACGTAAATAAAATCCTCTTAAAAAAGACTTAAAGCTTGTAATCCATATGATATCTTCTGTAATGTCTTTCAGCTGGATTGTTAACTCCATCACCCATGTTAGGGTAACATCACATCCTAATTCCAACAGTATGTTCGGTATCTTCAATTACCATCTGCCCCCATCAATAGTGAATATCTTCAAAAAAAAAAAAAAAAAAAAAAACCAACAACCACCCGAGTGACTTTATATTTGTATTCCATATAGTGTCTATAGAGGTGTCTTTTATCCAAATAATTAATTCCAACCATCATAATAGGGTAATAGCCAAATCATCTGCGTGCCCCAATTCCATAGCTCTCTCGCCTTGTAGCTCAGCATAAACGTAATATATTTATCCAAAAAGAAAAAAAAAGAAAGGTAGTTCCAATCATTTCAGTTTAAGGCCCTTTTCACATCCCAAAAGTACAGCACTGCAGAAGTCTGTCACTCTCCTCAGGATAATATAAACCAATACTTTGCCTCAGCTATCTTTTCATGTATTCAATCATCTCTTAAATAACTGGCATTACACTGTTGTTTAGTTTTAAAAATTTTGTTTTTGTGTGACCTGCTTCTTCTTTTCTTGACTTTTTGTGGGTTAGATCTCCATCCTAATTTCCTTTCTATAAATTGTATATCAACTGTTTGATTTTCATGCTGATCTATAACTTGATCTTGTTGGTTTTGCTTTTGTGGCTTAAATCTCCATTCTGGTTCTGTAAGTTTTATATCAACTGATTGATTTCGGTGCTGGTCTGTAACTTGGTAAATCATCCCTTTAGAATCCAGAGCCGCCTCTCTTGTATTTATAAATGGTCCAGTTGAGACCTCTAAAGGAGAATCCAGAAGCGGCTCATCTACAAGAACCTCTGTAACTTGTTGTTTTTCCATTACTTCCACCTCCTTTTGCTTATCTTGAGTTTCTATCTCTTGTTGGTTTTGCTTTTGGAGGACCTTGTAGTAAAATTCTTCCGCTTTTTCAACAGTATTTATTTGATATCTTTCTCTTTGATATCTCAATATTATACCAACTGGAACGTCCCACCTGAATAAGATATTTTGTTTCTTTAGCTCAGTCACCAAAAATCCAAATTTCTTTCTATCTTTTAGAATCTTAGGCAGCAACTCTTTATATATCCAGATCTTTCTTCCATACAGTTGTAGAGTAGAATTAAAATTTTTTTGCACAATATCATTTCTTATTTCTTTATCTGTAAAATAAATCACCACATCTCTAGGCACTTGCCTTTGCTTTGCAATCCAAGAATTTACTCTATAAGCCTTGTCAATCTTACAAGATACCTCCTCAGGATGAACCTTTAAAATCCCGGCCAGAACTTGAGCAGATATTTTTCTTAAATCATCTCTATTATTTTCCTGTAACCCTCTCATTCTGACCGCAAATTCCGTGAGCCTGTATTGCATCATTGTAATTTCTTTTTCAATTCCTTGTTTTATATCTTCTGCATTGTAAGTCTCGTGACCAGCTTCCTTTTTAGACTTTACTTCTAAACTATTGTTTTGAATATTTATCAAATCATTTTCAATTTTTTGTATTTTATTGTCCAAAGTATAAATCTTATTATCAACTTCCTCCATTTTAGACTCTAATAACTTGATATTTGTATCCATCTTTATAACAATTTCTGAAAAAGCATTAGTCACTGTTACAATCTTTCGTTGCAAATTATCATACTTTAGTTGTATCATTTCTTTAATTTCTTGCCTAAATTTTTCAAGTTTCTGGTTCACAGCCTTGTGATATCTTGCCATTTCCTCCTGGAGAAATTCTTTTAAATTAAAGCCATTCTGCTGAGTCTGTAAGCTCAGAGCTTGTTCACATAATTGCAAATGGAGGAACACCCCCCCCCCCGCTGCTTGTTTGTCAGGCTTTATTAGTTTTAACGCCATCCTGCCACACGAACTCTTTTTAAAGAAAGAAAACTTTTCCCCAAACAAGATCGAGTACAAATCTCCAAGAAAAAAGAGACTTAAAATAGATATTTTTCTTCCAGATTCTAACCAGCACTGTTTATTCCGCTACTTTGTAGCTTATTATGGAAGGACTCTCACTTTCGGCTTTCTTCTTCTTCCCAAGCCTCAGCAGTCACCATTTTAAAGTTTTTTTCCTTCACTCTAAAATGCTTGTAAAATCATTGAGAATACTTGCGATTTAGGGTCCCAAGTCCAAATCTCGTCTTTTTTAATTAATCCATCTGTTAGTTTCGTTGGTTGGTCCGGTTCCAGCGCCTAGCTCTGCAAAAAGGCAGAGTTCTCCTGAAGCCCGGAGCAGCAGCAAGCGGGAATAGGGAGCCACAACCTGCTCGTCCCCAAGAGTAAAAAAAAAACTCTGGGGACTTCGCAGAGGGCTCTACCTGCCTGCTCTGACTCACATTTCCTTCAGGAAATGGACTTTTTCGAGCCGCCTGTCAGGTGTAAAGGCGGCTCTTTACAGGCATCGGGGCTGGCGGTCTCAGAGGACCGTCTGGCGGCGGCGGAAGCCAGACCGGAAGCCAAATGTGCAGGGAGCATGGCTAGATCAATGGAAAAACTTTGTACACTCAGTCCCCAGCAAAGCAAAAAGTGAATACCCATGCGTGGATTGTTAGAGCAGCGAGACTGGAAAACCCTACACCACTTCAGAAAAATGGTTACCCAACATCTTCTTAAAAATTTCCAGTGTTGGAGCATTCACAACTTCTGCAGGCAAGTTGTTTCAAGTTGTTTATTAATTGTTCTAACTGTCAGGAAATTTCTCCTTAGTTCTAAGTTGCTTCTCTCCTTGATTAGTTTCCACCCATTGCTTCTTGTTCTACCCTCAGGTGCTTTGAAGAATAGTTTGACTCCCTCTTCTTTGTGGCAACCCCTGAGATATTGGAATACTGCTATCATGTCTCCCCTCTTTTCATTAAACTAGACATACCCAGTTCCTGCAACCGTTCTTCATATGTTTTAGCCTCCAGTCCCCTGATCATCTTTGTTGCTCTTCTTTCTAGAGTCTCAACATCTTTTTTACATTGTGGTGACCAAAACTGAATGCAATATTCCAAGTGTGGCCTTACCAAGGCATTAACACTTCACATAATCTTGAATCTATCCCTCTGTTTATACAGCCCAGAACTGTGTTGGCTTTTTTGGCAGCTGCTGCACATTGCTGGCTCATATCTAAATGGTTGTCCACTTGGAGTCCAAGATCCCTCTCGCAGTTACTACTATTGAGC
Organism: Pantherophis guttatus; assembly: GCF_059756535.1. Classification (NCBI taxonomy): domain Eukaryota; kingdom Metazoa; phylum Chordata; class Lepidosauria; order Squamata; family Colubridae; genus Pantherophis; species Pantherophis guttatus. The sequence continues at coordinate 107,177,469 of NC_142066.1, forward strand.
AAGGTACCACATATATGGTACCTGTGCATTTTGTTTTTCTTCCCTAAATATATAACCTTACTTTTTTCACTGTTAAATTTCATTTAAATTTCATTTTGTTAGATAGCGTCCAATGTTCAAGTCTGTCAAGATCCTTCTGTATCTTGAGCCTATCTTCTGGAGTATTGGCTATCCCTGCCAGCTTAGTGTCATCTGCAAATTTGATGGGATCTCCTTTTTTAAATAATTGATGAAGATATTGAAGAGTACTGGCCTAAAACAGAACCTTGAGTACCCTACTGCATACTTCCCTCCATGTAAATGCAGTTACATTAAGGACTATTTGTTGAATCCAATTGGTCAGCCAGTTATGAATCCATGGTTATGATGCTGTCTTACTGACATTTTTCTATCTTAAGTAATAGGTTGTGGTCTGTTTTATCAAATAGCTTACTGAAGTTCAAGTAAATCCACAGTATTTCTCTGGTCCATTAATTTTGTCACATTTTCAATGAATACAATAAGATTTCTTTACATGATCTGTTTTTGACAAACCTATATTGGCTTGTGATTATGACTTTGTTTACAGTGACAGTATTCCAGCTGAGCTATTCAAAATATTAAAAGACGATGCAGTAAAAGTTCTACACTCACTATGCCAGCAAATTTGGAAAACTCAACAGTGGCCACAGGATTGGAAAAGGTCAGTTAACATTCCAATTCTAAAGAAGGGCAATGCCAAGAATGCTCAAACTACTGCACCATTGCACTCATTTCACATGTTAACAAAGTTATGCTTAAAATCCTACAAGCTGGGCTCCAGCTGTATGTGGACCGAGAACTACCAGAAGCGCAGGCAGGATTTCAAAGAGGCGGAGGAACTAGAGATCAAATTGCCAACATACACTGGATCATGGAAAAAGCTAGGGAGTTCCAGAAAAACATCTACTTCTGCTTCATTGACTATCTAAAGCCTTTGATTGTGTGGATCACAACAAATTGTGGCCAGTTCTCAAAGAGATGGGAGTATCAGACCATTTTACTTGTCTCTTGAGGAATCTATATGCGGGTCAAGAAGCAACAGTGAGAACTGGACACGGAACCACTGACTGTTTCAAAATTGAGAAAGGAGTTCAGCAAGGCTTATACTGTCGCCCTGCCTGTTTAACTTATATGCAGAGCACATCATGAGAAAGGCAAGGCTAGATGAATCACAAGTTGGAATTAAGATTGCTGGGAGAAATATCAACAACCTCAGGGATGCAGATGATACCACTCTAATGGCAGAAAGTGAAGAGGAACCTTCTGATGCAGGTGAAGAAGGAGAGTGTAAAAGTTGGCTTGAAACTCAACATTAAGAAAACTAAGATCATGGCTCCCGGCCCTCTCAATTCCTGGCAAATAGATGGGGAAGAAATGGAGGTAGCGACAGATTTTATTTTCTTGATAAGATCACCGCACATGGGGACTACAGCCAAGTGTTAAAAAAACACTTGCTCCTGGGAGGAAAACTATGGCAAAGTTAGACAGCGTACTAAAAAGCAGAGACATCAGCCTGCCAACAAAAGTGCATATAATCAAGGTTATGGTTTTACCAGTTGCAATGTATGGTTGTGAAAGTTGGACCATAAGAAAGGCTGAGCATTAAAGAATTGAGGCCTTTGAACTATGGTGCTGGAGAAGACTCCTGTGAGTCCCTTGGACTGCAAGGCCAAACCAGTCAGTCCTAGAGGAAATCAACCCTGACTGCTCTTTAGAAGGTCAGATCCTGAAGATGAAACTGAAATACTTGGCCACTTAATGAGAAGGAAGGACTCACTGGAGAAGAACTTAATGCTGGGAACGATTGAGGGCAAAAGAAGAATGGAACGACAGAGAATGAGGTGGTTAGATGGAGTCACTGACGCAATCGACGTGAACTTAAATGGACTTCAGCAGATGGTAGAGGACAAGAAGGCTTGGAGGAATATTGTCCATGGGGTCGTGATGGTCAGACACGACTTCACAACTAACAACAACAAGAAGGTTCTTGGGAAAAACCTGAGAGGTATGAAGGCCAACATCAGCTTAAGAACTGGCACCTATGATTTCAAATTGTGGTGTATATAATTATATTCTTATTACTAAGATTGTCAAATTTTTACTATTTTTAAATATATGAACCAAAACATGGTGCATGTATTAAAAAATAGCTTTTCAATAATAGCAATATGTGTGGATGCACTTGTGTGTGTTTAAAGATGTGTAACAAATCCTTTTTTTGCTTGTATTTGCCTTACTTTTAATTAACCAAATAAGAACTGTGCCTTTTTTATTTTCTTTAATGGTTTCAATTATATTGAGGTCGCTATTTTACTTTCTAGGCCAGTTCGTTTTACCCTGGAAGAACCCTTGAAATAATTTACAGATCTCAGAGATCCCCTACATAAAAAAAAAAACAAAAAAATATCAAAGCTTTACAAGACATAGCAGTTCTGATACAATCCATAATTTACAACATTTTTAATAACAACAAAAAGGCAGGCAGCAGCCGAGTCACAGCATGTAAAAATTCCTGCCATTGCAAGCACTAGCACGGTGCTTTGTGTGACACACAAAACTTTAAAAAAGTTTTAAATAATATTTCTTAGAATTCCTAGTGACTTCTTGTGGAATTAAAGAGCTCCATGGACCCTTGAGAAACACAGCTCTAGGCTATTAAAAACATGCTTCTCAAATTAAGCAAATACAAATTACCTGACTGATCTTTTGCTGATCTATTTTAGGTTTTCTTTTCCCCATATAGTGAGATCTCAGGCACTTATGTTCAGACACACTTTAGCAGGAACCTTTTCCAACTGGGTCTCTATCTCATACACACATAATATTCCCCTCCCCCAAGCCTCCTACTTTTTCTTGTGTCTTTTCTTTTTTAAAAAAGTGAAGTCCAACACTGTACTCTTTTATTATTTTTGCAAATTCCAGAGGTGGAAAGGTTTCACACCCAGCTTTCCCATATCCCAGGATTTTTACTGATTTGCAGATCCATGTTCCATGTTAAGAAATGTGGACATACTGGCTGAGAATTCTGGGAGTTGAAATCCACATATTAATACCACATATATGTCAAATTTGAAAAACATTGGTCAACTCATAATTCTACAACTGTGTCCTCTTTCTACAACTAATTTCCATACTTCCCCTAATAATCACTTCAAGGTAAAAAAAATCACACCCGCCAATATTTTTCCAATCTATTATAAACAATTACCAATGATGCACAATTATGATATCATGTGTATCAACTATATATTAAAATTGGCATCTTTCAATTCAAATACATTTGAATCCAGTGTCTTTGTGCCAGTAGGAAGAACAAAAAAAATCACTGATGATACTCTGATAAAAAAAAGTGTTATTAGTTAATTTTGCCCATTCTCTTTTCAATACAATTTTCCACTATAAGCTGAAGGGATCTTGCAAATTGCAGAGAAGTTTTCCAAGAAACACAGGAGATTTAAGAGAATGGAAGAAATCCATGAGCATCATTTCCTTGTGCAAACATAAACAATCTGTTGATTCTAAAATCTCTCATATCAGGCTTACTGACAAGTTTAACCATGAGTTCTGAGACACTCAGTTTAAGTCAGCATTGCAAGATAGTCAGTGGTGGGATTCAATTTTTTTAACAACAGGTTCTGTGGGCGTGGCTTAATTGGGGGTGTGGCTTGGCAATCATGTGACTGGGTGGGCATGGCTAACTGGTCACGTGACTGTGTACGCGTGGGTAGCTCGTCATGTGACTGGGTGGGCGTGGCTATGTGCATAGGGACTACTCAGAGGGCTGAAAAAAAGTCATTTCTGACTGGGCCTCGCACTTTTCACCGGTCCTCACACTTATGACCATCCTCACATTTATGCCCGTGCAGCTTTCTTAACAACCATGTCACTCATTTCACAACTGCTTCTCTTCACCATGGTGACAAGATAGGGCAAAAACGTAAAATGTGAGGACAGTCGTAAGTTCGAGGACTGGTCAAAAGTGCGAGGACCAGTCAAAAATAACCTTTTCAGCCCTCTGAGTAGTCCATATGCACAAAAGGACTACCCAGAGGGCTGAAAAAAGTGATTTCTGACAGGTCCTCGCACTTTTGACCGGTCTTCGCACTTATGACTGGTCATCACTTATGCCCATTGTAGCATTCTTAACAACCATGTCACTCATTTCACAACTGCTTCTCTTCACCATGGTGACAAGATAGGGCAAAAACGTAAAATGTGAGGACAGTCGTAAGTTCGAGGACTGGTCAAAAGTGCGAGGACCAGTCAAAAATAACCTTTTCAGCCCTCTGAGTAGTCCATATGCACAAAAGGACTACCCAGAGGGCTGAAAAAAGTGATTTCTGACAGGTCCTCGCACTTTTGACCGGTCTTCGCACTTATGACTGGTCATCACTTATGCCCATTGTAGCATTCTTAACAACCATGTCACTCATTTCACAACTGCTTCTCTTCATCATGGTGACAAGATAGGGCAAAAACGTAAAATGTGAGGACAGTCGTAAGTTCGAGGACTGGTCAAAAGTGCGAGGACCAGTCAGAAATAACCTTTTCAGCCCTCTGAGTAGTCCATATGCATAAAAGGATACAGCAATAGAGAGGGATGAAGGAAGGGAAGGGAAATTAGAGTAGGAGTGAGGGTAAGAGAGGGAGGAAGAGACGAGGAGAAGGAGAAAGGAAGAGGAAGTAGGGAGGAGAAGAAGAGGGGGAGGAAGAGAAAGTAAGAAGGAAAGAAAAGAGAGAGGTGGTAGGTTTGAGGAGAAAGATTGCTGTACAATAAAAAAGATGAAAGGGAAGAAAGCCAATCCCAAACAAATATAAAGATATTAAGATAAAGAATGAATTGTTAAACTTTAAAGAATAAAAGAGAACAAATATGAATAAATAACAATAATTAGAAACACACATACAAACATACAATGTATTTTCTTTGAACAGAGTATTTGGCCGGTTCACAAATTTAAACAGTGTTTAGTCATTTCAATTAAATTTACAATTTCTATATTTCCTTTTTGCCATATTTATTCCTCATCTATTTTTGTAAAAAACCAATATTACCCTTCATCCTCATCTCTAATCTTAATCAAATTCAATTTTTCCCTTCTATTCTATATTGTACCCCTTCCCATTGTCATCTATTTTTATATCCATCCTCACATTGGTTAATTATGTAATATTAGTTGTTTAATATAAATTCAACATTTTAATATAAATCAATTAGTTATATAACTACCTTTTTTGTATATTAATCAATATGAACATGAATATTCCAATTATTTCCGTGCAATCCAATTTCTTACAAATCAATTAATTATATTTACCAATAATAATAAACCAAATAATTTCCCCCATATATTCCTCCAAACCACAACTTAACCATTTCTGCTTTCAGAAATATACAATTAATAGTATCTCAATTATTACAATTCCCTAGTTAAATAAAGCTTTTTTTCTTTTGTGTTTTAAAATCCTATTTTTCCCTAAATTTCCCATTGTTTGCACCTACCTTTTTTTGTGAGGAAAAAGAAAAGAATTCTGCCTGCCTAATTTTCCAACCTTGCAGCAACAGCAAAGCAGTTTCAGTTTCGTTTCTCAGCATAGCTAGGGGGAAAAAAATCAGCACTCTTTGCAAGGAAGCAGAAGAGCCCTGAGCAAAAGACAAATCAGCTGAGAGCCAGGAGGCCAATTAGCCTATGCTGAAGCTCTGTGGGCCAATAAAATTACAAAAAAAACACCGAACCCTTTGTTAAATTGCTGGCTCCCCTGCCCCTCGCCCACCACTATTTATTGGCAATAAATAGTGGTGCGGAGGGGCAGGGCAAGCCAGCAATTTAACAAAGGGTTCGGCTGCACCACTGGCTCTAGGGCGGCCCTTTGAAGCCCTGCGGCAAGAATTTGAAGTTTTTTTTTCCTCTAGCCATTGGAGGCAGCAATAGATGGGGAGTGGGTGGGGTAAGCGAACGGCCGGCGATCCAACAGAGCAGAGAGTGAGGGTGAGTGAAGGCGTGGAAGCTGCTTTCTCCATCCTGCTCTCTTGCGTCCGGAGCCAGTGGGGAACCATGTGGCAGCCCACGTGGATCCCAGGCAGCGGAACTCAGGCTAGGGAAGGGGTGGGCAATTGTGGCTCTTTTACAACCTGTGGCCTTCAACTCCCAGAATTCCTGAGACAGCCAAGCTGTCTCAGGAATTCTGGAAGTTGAAGGCCACAGGTTGTAAAAGAGCCACAATTGCCTACCCCTCGCTACGGTAGGCTAGCGCCGCGTGGGTGGGAGGCGAGGGGTGGGCGAGCCAGCAATTTAACAAAGGGTTTGGCCGAACCCCCTAGAACCCCCAGAATCCCACCACTGAAGATAGTTCAGATAACACATCCAAAAGTACTAGCTCTGATTTTATTGTAAGATTATATCAATAGCATCTTCCAAGTCTGAAAGTAAATATTTCCCCCTCATTTTACAATTCAAGTAATTAAGAAGGGTTCCAGAAAAAATAACAGATTTGGAAGGGACCTTGGAGGTCTTCTAGTCCAACCCCCTGACTGGGAAGGAAGCCCTATACCATTTCAAACAAATGGTTGTCCAGTTTCTTCTTTAAAACTTCCAGGGTTGGAACATCCCCAACTTCTGGAGGCAAGGCCTTCCACTGATTAATTGTTCTAACTGTCAGGAAATTTCTCCTTAGTTCTAGGTTGCTTCTTTCCTTGAATAATTTCCATTCTTGCCCTGCCTTCTGGTGCTGTGGAAAATAAGTTGATCATCAACCCCTCGATAAGATAACTTTAATAAAGATAACTTTACTGTCATTTTTTTTTACTGCGAACACTGGCCTACATTAAAAATGAAATTCTGTTGCCTGCTCTCAAAAGAAAATGTATATCTACCCAAACATATACATAACACATATATACACATTCTATATACATACATAAATAACCGCACCATAGACATATATATTAATCACAATCCATTTTAAATATGTAGTGGAAAGAGAAAACCTGAGAGTACACAAGGCTCATACCATATGAAACAAAACTGTGATTGAATCTAGATGTTCTGCTTTGGATACCACGAAGCATCCTCCTAGAAGGTAACAATGAAAATGGGTCGTGAAGTGGATGTGTAGTGTCCCAGACAATTCTAAGGACTCTCCCCAACCATTGCTTATGTGCCATGTCCTGGATAGAAGGCAGTGAACTACCAATGATCTTTTCTGCCATTCTCACCACTGTCGTCCTGTCTGAAGCAGTAATGCTTCTAAACCAGACAGTAATGCAATATGACAGTATGCTTTCTAACATCCCTCTATTGAAAGTGATAAGCAAAGGGGAAGGAAGATGAATTTTTGTCATGAGATACAGAAAATGGAGGTTATTGAGACCCGTAATTGTAGACTTTTTTGGCACTGGCAAAATAATGGTTGTCTTAAAACATGATCGGACCACTGCTTGCTGCAGTGAAAGATTGAAAATATCAGTGAGAACACAAGCCAACTTGTCTGCACATTCCTAGGAACACGGCCAAGGATATTACCTGACCCTGCTTTCCAAATGTTAATTTTCTGCAATGTTCTCTGGACAGTGGTAACATCAATGCACTTGCACATCAGGATGGAGCATAGGTTTCCTAGCAGGTGTGCTATTTGAAGCCTCAAATCTTCCAAAAAATGTGTTCAGCTCGTTTAGAAAATCTGTATCACCTTGCCACACAATGGAGCCATCTTATAGTCTGTAATGGCCTGGATGCCTTGCCACATACATTTGGTGTTCATAAGGTCCTGAAAAAAGTTCTGAATTTTCTGACTATGGCCTTTCTTTGCTCTTTTTATGGCACTTTTCAAATTGGCTCTGGCAGTCTTAAGTGCCAGCATATCATCAGATTTAAAAGCCACATTCCGTGCTTTCAGGATCTTGCGAACCTCATATGTCATCCATGATTTTTCATTCACAGTCTCAATTATTGGAAAACTGCTATCTTGTCATCCCTAGTCCTTCTTTTCATTAAACTTTTCATTAAACTAGACATATCTAACTCCACCCACCATTCTTTATGTTTTAGCCTCCAGCAATAATAATGATGATGATGATGATGATGATGATAGATAGATAGATAGATAGATAGATAAATAAATAAATAAATAAATAAATAAATAAATAAATAAATTTCTATACCGCCCTTCTCCCGAAGGACTCAGGGCGGTGTACAGCCTATTAAAAGCACAAAGACCGACATCAGTTAAAAATAATTAAAATTATTAAATAATTTTGGCTCAAATTTAAAACCCCCAAAATTTAAAACCCCCAATTTAAAAATCATTACATTGATAGCCCAGCCTGGTTTCCACCAGGGTCTTGAGGGCTCAGCGAAATACACGGAGGTGGGAGATCTTACGCATTTCCGGGGGCAGTTCATTCCACAGGGCAGGGGCTCCCACAGAGAAGGCCCTCCCCTGGGTGTCGCCAGCCGACATAACTTGGCTGATGGCACCCTGAGGAGACCCTCTCTGTGGGAACGAACTGGCTGGTGGGAGGCTATTGGTGGCAGAAGTCGGTCTTGAAGGTACCCGGGTCCTATGCCATGGAGCGCTTTAAAGGTGGTAACCAACACCTTGAATCGCACCCGGAAGACCACTGGGAGCCAGTGCAGCTTGCGCAGGAGGGGTGTCACATGGGCACAACGAGTTGCGCCCATAACCACCCGCACGGCCGCATTCTGGACCAGCTGGAGCCTCCGAGTGCTCTTCAAGGGGAGCCCCATGTAGAGAGCATTACAATAGTCCAGCTGGGAGGTGACAAGGGCGTGAGTGACCGTGCGCAAGGCATCCTGGTCCAAAAAGGGCTGCAACTGGCGAATCAGGCAAACCTGATAAAAAGCCCCCCTGGCCACGGCCGTCATATGCTCTTCTAAAGACAGCCGTGCATCCAGGAGGACACCCAGATTGTGAGCCCTCTCTGTGGGGGGCAAAGATTCACCCCCAATAGTCGGCGATGGCACCAGCTGACTATATCGGGACGCCAGAAGCCACAGCCATTCGGTCTTGAAAGGGTTGAGTCTTAGCCTATTTCTCCCCATCCAGACCTGCACGGCCTCCAGGCAGTGAGACATCACATCAAGGGCATCGTTAGGGTGGTCTGGGGTAGAGATGTACAGCTGAGTATCATCAGCGTACTGATGGACTCTCACCCCAAAACCACGGATGATCTCACCCAGCGGCTTCACATGAATGTTGAACAGAAGGGGCGAGAGGACCGACCCTTGCGGCACTCCCCATGCGAGGCGCCTCAAGGTCGACCTCTGCCCCCCTGCCAACACAAACTGTGAACGGTCACAGAGGAGAACCACCGCAAAACGGTGCCCCCTATTCCTAACCTCTTCAACCGTTGCACCATGGTTGATGGTATCAAAAGCTGCGGAGAGATCTAATAGGACCAGGACAGAGGAGCAATCCCTGTCCCGAGTCCTCCAGAGATCATCCACCAACACGACCAATACCGTTTCTGTGCTGTACCCCTGCCTGAAGCCCGACTGGTACGGGTCCAGATAGATAGCTTCATCCAGGTGCCGGGGAAGCTGTTGTGCCACCACACTCTCAACAACCTTTGCCACAAAATGAAGGTTGGAGACCGGACGGTAGTTAGCTAATTCAGCCGTGTCAAGGGAAGGCTTCTTGAGGAGGGGCCTCACCACCGCCTCTTTCAAGGTGGCAGGAAAGGCATCCTCACTCAGAGAAGCACTTATAAACCCCTGGAGCCAGCCTTGTGTAACCTCCAGGGAGGCCAGTACCAACCAGGAGGGACCTGGGTCCAATAAACACGTGGCGGCACTAATCTTACCCAGAACCCTGTTCACATCCTCGGGAGCCACAGGATTAAACTCTTCCCAGATAATATTCTCTCTCTTTTTTTTAATTGAAAAGTTTTATAAGAAATACAAACAATTTTCTCCCCCCCACCCTTTCCCCTTCCCCACATAATAGAAATTGTACGTTTTCTTATACAAAAGAAAGCATTAAAATAAGACATTTTAATTACATTCAGAGTTGCTCTTCTTCTCTTTCTTCCCTCATTCCACAACAAACCTTCTTCTTCTCCTCCTTTCTTTCCCTTCCCTCCCTCCTCTTCTCTCCTACTTTCTCCTGCCTCCTCTCCCACTTCATCCTACTTCCTTTTCCTTTCCCCCACTTCTCTCTTCTTTTCCCCCTTCTCACCTTCACTCCTACACCTGTCCTCTTCCCTTCCCTTCCTCCTTTCCTTTCTTCCATTCCTCACCCTCCCTCTCCTCTTCCTACCCCCCCTCCTCTCTCCTTTCTAACTTCTTTGCCGTGAAATATTTTCCTCCTTTAGTGTCTGAGCAACTCCTGTATTCTACTCATAGATACTTTCCTCTGCTAAAGCTTTCTCTATTCACCACTTTCCCCCCCATCCCTTGTCCCACCCTCCCCACCCCCCCTGACTTCCCAGAGCAAAAACAGGGTATAGCATCTAACAAACATATGCTAAAATAAACTAACTAATTATAAAGTTCAAAACTCCCACATGTTCTTTAACTCCCCTTGCTCCAATTCATCAACCTCCCTTTTATAAATTCTCAAAACCAATTAAGTTAAATTCATTCTTCCTACTAATAAAAAAAACTTTTTCTTGATGTATAATTCGATACTTTAGCAATCTTACAAACAGTAAAAATCATGAATAAATTCCATTTCTATACCTTCGAACATCATTCTTTTTAAACATTACTCCCTAGTGAAATTCTGAGTTTAACATTAATCCTCTTTCCTTCAAAGAAAAAAAAAAAAAAGAAGGAAAAATTTTTCATCTTAAAATCTTACACATTTTATCTCATATATCTTTTAAAGTAATATAGTCTTATGCTGAACATTTTAAAAATCTCTTAATACCCTTAAAACACTTATTTACCAAATATAAATTTCAAAATCTACAGGAGGATGTCCTTCAAATTTTCAATTAACCGTCTTAATACCTCTAACTTTTTAGAGAGCAGCCCTTTTACTATCCAAAACTAATTCTTATTTTGCAATAAAATTCTGAATTTAACATTAATCCCCTTCACTTCAAAAGGTTAGGCATCTTAAAAGCTTATACAATTTATCTCATATATCTTTTAAAATAATATAATCTTATGTTAAACATTTTAAAAATCTCTTAATACCATTAAAACACATATTTGCCCGATGCCAATTTCAAAATCCACAGGAAGATATCTTACTTAATCTTCTGTTCTTCTCTTCTTCTATATTTTTTCCAATCCTTTTTTTTTATAAATTCTTTCAACAGTCCCCCCAATTTTATTTTTGAAACTTTTAAAATGGTGATTTGAGGTTGATGTTTCTGAAATACTCGCTCTCTTCTTGAGGTCGCATTTTCTAACTTGAAATCCCCATTCCGTCTCTTCTTGCTTATATAATCATTCAGTCCTTTTCTTTGTCCATATATCCAGAATTTTGTTGCCATAAAGATTGTCAACTTGCAATAAAGAGACTATTTGTTGCTTTTCTGTCAATTGAATGGAAATGTCCACCAAAACCTTTGTTTCAACTGTGCCAGTCTGTCTTTTAATCCTGACCATCTCTTGATCTTCCAAAAATAAATTCCTCTGAATAATTTCCTGCTGTCCCTCTAACAACTGCTTATATTTTTCCAAGCTATTTTTTGAAAAAGCCCTTTCAATTGTATCCAACAGGGCAGAAGTAAAGGAGTCTAGAAGTTCTTGAAAAGCCTGAACAGTCACAGCTTGCGAATTTGCTGATTCACCAGCCCTATTGTCAGCCATATTTCAGCCACTTTGTATTCATCCAGCTATCAGGACAACAATTCAACTCTTTTCCATACAGTATAAAAACAAGATTTTAGTTAAAGTCAGTACCAAATTCTTTCCCTCAATACCAAATTCTTTTCCGGGATGCTTCCACTTTAAAACTTTCTCTTAAAGTGTAATCCAGTAGCTGTATCACTGTTGCAAACGTTAACAAGCCTTAACAAGCACTTTCCCTGGTAGTTTCCTCCTCCCGCCCTCAGGCGCCATTTTCTGCATTTTAAAACGGAGTTAAAGTGTTACTTGCAAGTTTTCCTTTTTGTTTTCTCCTGATTTGCTCTGTCTGAGATCGAAGTAAAGATGTTAAAAGTCCCCTCGTTGATTTTCAGCAGATTTTGGTCGCGGCTTTTAGCTTTGGCGGAGTCGTCTCTGGTCCGGAGCAGCTTGATAGGCTTCAATAGGGAGCCCACACCCTTTGCACCCCAGGATTTCTCCTAGCACACTTGGGGGGCTCTACCTCCGCCTGTCGACTCTTCTCTCTCTCCTTTGCCCGGGGAGAGGGTTCCAAGTCTCCAGACAGCTGTTTTTCGGCTGTTCTGGGGCTTTTACAGAACCAGAGATCAGGCGCTCGTAAAAGAGCATCTTCAAAGCTCGCGGAGCCAACAGGAAGTCCCCCCAGATAATATTCTCAAGACCTACTCTCGTCTCCTCCCCTGGACTCATCCAGTTGGAGTCCAAGCCTTCCCGAATCCGAGTGACTTTATCATGCAGAAATTGCACAAAATCCTCAGCTCGACCCTGCAAGGGATCTTCCCACACTCCCCCCTGAAGAAGGGAGTGGGTCACCCTAAACAGAGTGGCTGGGCGGTTCTCTGCAGATGCGATAAGAGTGGAAAAATGGTTAGATTTTGTCACTTTTATCGCCACTAGGTAGGTCTTGATATAGGATCTCACCAGCGTCCGGTCAGAATCGGATTGACTAATCCTCCAAATGCTCTCTAGGCATCTTTTCCGATGCTTCATCTCTCTCAGCTCCTCAGAGAACCAAGGAGCCAATTGAGATCAGCATCGGGTCAGAGGCCACAAAGGCACGACATGGTCCAAAGCTCCGACGGCCGCACTCTCCCAGGCAGCCACCAGGTCTTCAGTCGAGTCATATGCCAGGGTCTCAGGAAATGGCCCAAGCTCTGTCAGGAATCTTTCGGGATCCATCAGGCGCCTGGGACGGAACCATCTGGTCGGTTCCGTCTCCCTGCGGCGGGGGGAAGCGGCTGGAAAGTCCAAGTGAAGGAGTGAATGATCTGTCCATGACAAGGGTTTAATGTCTAGATCCCCTCTACCAAGGTCATTCAACCACTGACCAGAGACGAAAATCAAGTCCAGAGTGTGTCCCTCTATGTGAGTGGGGCCTTGAACTAACTGGGTCAGTTCCATGGCCGCCATGGAAGCCATGAACTCCCGAGCCACCTCTGATGCCTCACCTGTGGATGGTAGGTTGAAATCCCCCATGACAATAAGTCTGGGAGTATCAACCACCACCCCGGCAATAACGTCGAGCAGCTCGGGCAGGGTCGCCGCCATGTGGCAGGGAGCCAGGTACATAGTCAGCAAAACTACACAGCCCCACTTCACAAAAAGGGACTCACATCCGGCTATCTGAGGAACAGTGGTCTCCCTCGGACAAAGACTTTCCCTAATAATCGCCGCCACTCCCCCACCCCTCCTCTGAGCCCTCGGCTGATGAAATGCACAGAAACCTGGTGGGCACATTTCAATGAGGCGGACCCCCCTTCCTGGCCCAACCAGGTCTCCGTAATACCTGCCAGGTCCGCACCCCCCTCCAAGATAAGATCACAAATGACGGGGGCTTTATTAACTACTGACCTGGCGTTACATAAAACCAGCTGAGGACCCAAGGCCTGAGACTCTGTGCAACCCAGGACACGAGCCGCGCCTTGGGGGCCAGAGCATGCAATCGCTCAAATACAGTGCGTGTGCACCCCCGTAACCTGATATGGCCCCCTGCGCCCGTCATACCTGCCCCTCCCACTTATTATTTCAATTGAACTGCCCTTCCTTTCGCCCCCCAGCTCCCCGGTCAGATTACCCTCCTCAACCCTTCCGCTGCGCTCATCCAATCCACCACCCTGCACAGTGGCTATATGGACCCCCCCAGGTCCATCTCTACAGTCTCCTCCCCCCCTCCCAGGTCCCCTTAAAAGCTTCCCTGCTACCCTTGTGAAAAAATCCCTCAACCCCCTTTTTTTCACATGCCACCACTCTGGGTCCCAAAGCCCGTCATTGAGGTAGGCCCTCGATAATGTAGAGGGCCACATCTGTGAGAGGGGGGAATCTCGCAGTGCAATTAGCTCCGCCGCCAAATACATCCATTAAAGTCCAACAAGGAGCTGGCATCTGGGCGGGGTCCATGGGGGCCAATGGGAGGAGTCTTAAGCCTTTGAGCACATCTGGAGGATCAATGTCCCAGTCACCCTCTCACGGTGATGGTCAGATGGTCGTGACTTTAGAAAATTTGATGGTCTGCCTCCAGCCTTACAATAGCGTCCAGTGTCCAGAAGCCGGCTCCCTCAGCACCCACATGACTGTCCAGACCATAACGGTACATGGGTTCAATAAGAATAGAACATCACTTGTGGAAACAGATTTATGTAATAGTCCTACGGGAGGGGGATTTTCCACGAAGGGAAAAATAAGTTCGTAACAAACAGAATCTGTGGGCAGTCGTCTAGGAAGCCCAAACCAGGCTAAAAAGAGGGGGGGGAGAGGAAATACCATCCAGGCAGCCAATCCATAGGCCCTCCTCCAGCATCTCCAATTCCCAGAATTTACTAACCCACTCAGCCGTACTGTAGCCTCCAAGTCCCCGATCACATTGGTGGTTTGTTAGTCTCTAAAACGGTTGCAGGGCATGTTAGCCATCACCCTTCTGTCCCCTCCGCCAACATTGTTCTTCCGCCCCATCCAGCCTCACCCAGCGGCCACCATTTCACTGGGATAACCTCCACCGATGCCGGCAAACACCTGGGCCTCCAGTACACCCCCGGCACCCCCGGACCTTCCACAAATCTCCGAGGTAACCCTAGGCCAGGCAAGAGTCTTCTGGCCGGCCTCGTCCCACTGCCAATTCGGCCCGCCATTGTGTCAGCTGTCGCCGCCGCCGCCCCAGGCATAAAAACACCGGAGTGACCGGCCGTTGATACCTTCAATCCCGCAGCCCTTAGTCTCCACAAATTCTCCCCAGTCATGATGTTTCAGGGGACAAAAATGCCCTCAATAGGCTGGGGAAGAGTTCCCATCACCAGGGGTTGGGGGTAAGATGACAAAGACAGCCCTAACGGACCCCAAAACACCCAAATCCATCCCAAAGTTGGCTGCGGATTCAGGGTAGTGTTGCCATCTTGTGCATGCAAGATGATGATGATGATGATTACATCCAGAAAAGTGAAGAACCAATGATTAAGGAAGTACATAAAGGAGGCCTTTTAATGACAACTAAAACAAAAGCAGAATATAAGAAAGAAGTAATTGAGCAGCGAGCTGAAAATTGGAAAAGCAAAGCTCTGCATGGCCAATACTTGAAAAGTATTGAAGGCAAAGCTGACCAGAAACTAACTTGGAACTGGTTAAAATCAGGAGTACTGAAAAAAGAAACAGAAAGCTTTATCTTGGCAGCTCAAGAACAAGCCCTAGCCACAAATTGATGAAGGCAAAAAATCAACATGTTACCACCAATAGCAAATGCCGCCTCTGTAATGAGAAAGATGAGACAGTCGACCACCTGATCAGTGGGTGCAGCAAAATTTCACAAACTGACTACCTACAACGCCATGACTGCGTTGCTAAGATCATTCACTGGAAATTGTGCCAGAAGTTTGGATTTGAGTACAGCAAAAACCACTGGGAACATCAGGTTGAGAAATTTTTAGAGAATGAGAAACTCAAGATCTTGGGGACTTTAGGATTCAGACTGACAGGCACTTGGTCCACAACACACCTGACATAACAATAGTTGAAAAGAAAAAAGTATGGTTCATTGACATTGCAATACCTGGTGATGCACGGATTGAAGATAAGCAGCAAGAAAAAATCACAAAGCATGGGACTTGCAAATTGAAGTTGAATGACTGTGGAAAAAGAAATCGTGTGTTGTCCTGATTGTAATTGGAGCCCTTGGAGCAATACCCAAAGGGCTACCCCGCTATTTAGAAATTCTAAATTTACCGGACTTGAACATTTTGACTCTACAAAAAACCACCTTACTCAGAACAGTTTACATCCTCCAACGATACCTTAACAGTTCCTAGGTCCTTGGTTAGGACTCGAGCTGCTGAGCTATTAACCAGCCTCAAAGGCTGTGAATCTCACTAAAGATTAACCAATAACAACAACAACAACAACAACAACAACTTTATTGTCATTGTGCATGTATACACAGTATACCCATACAACGAAATTCACTTAACACCCAAAGACCAGGTCCAACACACATAACAATCCAAAAACACACTCCCACCCACCACAATTCCCCACCCCTAAACCACCCAAACATCCACACAACAGACCAAATAATACCAAGTAGTAAGTTCCCATCTTTTTTTTTAAAAAAAAAAACAAGTTTTATTAAATTTTTCTTTTACATACATATTTTAGTATTGTCTGGGTCACATCTTATACTTTATTTATTTATTTATTTATTTATTTATTAGATTTCTATGCCGCCCTTCTCCCGTAGCACTCGGGGCAGCTCACAGAATAAAAAACATATAATAATAAATAAAACTAAAAACATCCAAATGTAAAAACTCCAACAACTAAAATCTCATAACAGATCAGGGAATTTGCTGAAAAAAGCCATGTCTTCAGTTCGGCGCAGAAAGCGCGGAGGTTGGGGCCGTCCGAAGCCCAGTGGGTAATTCATTCCAGAGGGTCAGTGCAGTCACCGAGACCGCCCTCATCCTGGGGGCCGCCGGCCAACATTGTCTGGCCGATGGCACCCAGAAAAGGGCAGTCCTATGTGACCGCACTGGTAACATACTTATATATTGATTTTTATAGTCTATTCCAATCTTCCTTTTTGTTTTTTCCAAATACAATTTACATATTTCAATTTCAATCATAATATTCTTTTTCCCTACTTCTTTATCTTATCTTAATCTCTTCTTAATACATAATATATAAACAATATCGCCACCCGCCCTTCAATTCCTAGTTTCTTAGCATAACATCAATTAATCATCTTATTTCTCCATTTATAAAATATATTTCTCAGAATCCCCACCACACTTTTTGTCTATAAACAATGTGCTTCATCAAATTCAATTCTTACATTGAAACTCTTTAACTTAATTTACCTTCCACATCTTATCTTAATATCTTTTTAGTACATAATAAGCAATATCACTATCCGCCCTTAATTCCTGATTTCTTACTATAGCATCAATTAATTATTTTATTTCATCATTTACAACCTGTTTTTTTCAAAATTCCCATCGCACTTTTTATCATTTCAATTTTGTCTCTTGATTTCAGTTATTTTCATAATTGAACCAAATTGCCACTTCATATTTCATCTGCTGTTCTGTTTTACAATAAACAATATACATCATCATATTCGCTTCTTAAATTCACAATTAATAATATTAATACAGTTCCTTTAGATCTACTAATATATACCTTATTTCCCTTCCTCCTTTCCACTATTCTTCCCCTTTTAACCATTTTCTCTTGCTTTCTCCAAAATTCCACTTCTTAATAATTTTCTCCTTTCATCCAATTCTCTTAACTTTTCCTTTATTTTTATACTTATTGTATCTTTTCTCCTGAATCCTTTTTCTAACTTTTGGGTCTATTACTCACATAATTCTACCCAATTTTTCCTAATCCTTTTCCATTTCCTTCTCTTCCCTTTGATTGATTCTTTTTTGGGGGATATTCCCCCCTATCCACTCTTTTTTTGCCACTGTAAATCCCAGTGTAGTCATCTAACTGTTTACATTCAATTCCTTTTCCTTCGGTATTATCTTCTTGCTTCTCATTTATATTCTCTTTTTCCTATTTTATGTGTTCTAGCAAAATTTCTGACTTTTTTTGCCCTTTTAGCTTATATTTAATTAAGATTTTAAAATCCATATAGTCTCTTTTTTATTTCCAGATAATATCCAGTTCAAATGTTTGTCCAATCCACTCCAATTTAAAGGTTTGTTATTTTCCACCTCCGTTGAAAGTCGAGACCAAGCAATTAAAAAAAAAACATATACTCCTTAAAAGTTCTCACAGTTTCTTTTAGTAGTCAAGGTCACTGATATTATTTTCTTCAATTTTTGGACCAGTCTTGTAATGCTTTCTTTCCACCAGCAGATGTCTCTCTCAGATCCACAATGTTCTCTTGATACAACAAAGTATCAAACTTACAAAAGTATTTTAAATCCACATTTAAGGGATGGGGTTCCAGGATGGTTCCAGTCTGAAAACCCCCCGACAGTGGTTTGTCCGACTGGATTTTCATGGAGCTCATTGGAGCCAGCTATTTTCCAGCTGGACTTGCTGCAACACTTCCGGTTTCTTCTCTAGTCCCCATCTTTGTTATTCTTCTTTGCTCTCTTTCTAGAGCAGCGGTTCTCAACCTGGGGGTCATGAACCCTTTGGGGGTCAAACGGCCATTTCACAGGGGTCGCCAAAGCCCTTTCTCGCCCCCACCACGCCTTCATTCACCCTCACCCTCTGCCTCTGTTGGATCGCTGTTCGCCCGTCACTTACCCCGCCCACTCCCAATCTATTGCTGCCTCCTGAGTCCCAGCTGATGGCTAGAGGGAAAAAAACTGTTTAAATTCTTGCCGCGGGGCTTCAAAGGGCTGCCCTACAGCTGATCAGTGTTAAAAGAAAACAAATGAGTAGACCGGTGCCTGCAAAAATAGAAAAAACAGCTCCTTTCAGCTTCAGCATAGGTTAATTACCATAAGTTGATTTGATCAGTCTCCCAACTCTCAGCTGATTTGCTCTCAGCTGTTTTGCGGAGGGCTCTGTTGCTAGCTAGCTAACTGCAAAGAGGTAAATTGCTGGAGCAGATTTTTTCCCCCCTAGCTATGCTGAAAAAGCGAAACTGAAAGTAAAGCAGGGCCTTTGCTGCAATATGACAAAATGAGGCAGAGAGAAATTTCTTTTTCTTTTTCTTTTTCCTCACCAAAAAAGGTAGGTGCAAAACTGCAAACAATGGGAAATTTAGGGCAAAAGAGGAGGTTCAAGATTTTAAAACACAAAAGTAAAAAAGCTCTATTTAACTAGGGAATTGTAATAATTGAGATACTATTAATTGTATATTGTGTTGAAAGCAGAAATGGTTAAGTTGTAGTTTGGAGGAATATATGGGGGAAATTATTTGGTTATTATTATTGGTAAATATAATTAATTGATTTGTAAGAAATTGGATTGCATGGAAATAATTGGAATATTCATGTTCATATTGATTAATATACAAAAAAGGTAGTTATATAACTAATTGATTTATATTAAAATGTTGAATTTATATTAAATAACTGTATTACATAATTAACCAATGTGAGAATGGATATAAAAATAGATGACAATGCGAAGGGGTATAATATAGAATAGAAGAGAAAAATTGAATTTGATTAAGATTAGAGATGAGGATGAAGGGTAATATTGGTTTTTTAAAAAAACAGATGAGGAATAAATATGGCAAAAAGGAAATATAAATTTGTTTAAATTTGTGAACCGGCCAAATACTCTGTTCAAAGAAAATATATTGTATGTTTGTATGTGTGTTTCTAATTATTGCTATTTATTCATATTTGTTCTCTTTTATTCTTTAAAGTTTAACAATTCATTCTTTATCTTAATATCTTTATATTTGTTTGGGGTTGGTTTTCTTCCCTTTCATCTTTTTTATTGTGCAGCAATCTTTCTCCTCAAACCTACCACCTCTCTCTTTTCTTTCCTTCTTATTTTCTCTTCTGCCCCCTCTTCTTCTCCTCCCTACTTCCTCTTCCTTTCTCCTTCTCCTCCTCTCTTCCTCTCTCTCTTACCCTCACTCCTACTCTAATTTCCCTTCCCTTCCTTCATTCCTCTCTATTGCTGTATTCTTTTATGCATATGGACTACTCAGAGGGCTGAAAAAGTTATTTTTGACTGGTCCTCGCACTTTTGACCAGTCCTCGAACTTATGACTGTCCTCACATTTTATGTTTTTGCCCTATCTTGTCACCATGGTAAAGAGAAGCAGTTGTGAAATGAGTGACACGGTTGTTAAGAATGCTACAATGGGCATAAATGATGACAGTCATAAGTGCGAAGACCGGTCAAAAGTGTGAGGGCCTGTCAGAAATCACTTTTTTCAGCCCTCTGGGTAGTCCTTTTGTGCACATGGACTACTCAGAGGACTGAAAAAGTTATTTTTGACTGGTCCTCGCACTTTTGACCAGTCCTCGAATTTACGACTGTCCTCACATTTTACATTTTTTGCCTTATCTTATCACCATGGTGAAGAGAAGCAGTTGTGAAATGAGTGACATGGTTGTTAAAAATGCTGCACGGGCATAAATGTGAGGATGGTCATAAGTGTGAGGACCAGTCAAAAGTGTGAGGACCTGTCAGAAATAACTTTTTTCAGCCCTCTGAGTAGTCCCTATACACATAGCTATGGACACCCGATCACATGACCAGCTAGCCACGCCCACCCAGTCACATGACCTCCAAGCCACGCCCACAAAATAAGCCATGCCCACGGAACCCATAGTAAAAAAATTTAGAACCCACCCCTGGTTGGGGGTCACCACAACATGAGGAACTGTATTAAAGGGTCGCAGCATTAGGAAGGTTGAGAACCACTGTTCTAGAGTCTCAAGATCTTTTTTACATTGTGGTCACCAAAACTGGATGCAGTAATCCAAATGTGGTCTTACCAAGGCACATGACATGCCAAGGCACAATACAGGAAAAACATTATCCTTGGGCAACTTAATTCTTTAAATATTACCAAATTATTACTGAAGCAGAATTTTCAAAAAGTCTAATTTGAACTAGCAAGTCTTACTAAATAATAAAGTAGCAAGATTTTTGCACATGTAGATCTCAAATATAGAATTGGTTAGCTCATTTGGAAAAGGCATAACTGAGGCCTAATGAGAATATTAAGGAGAGCCACTGAAGCATATAATCAATCAAACTTCCTATTTTTGGAAGATCAGGGTACTGGGAGAAGAGATTTAGAGCTCCTTGAAGTCACTCAACTTTCTGCCCCTCTCAAAACCAGCAGAAATGTGTGATTCAAGTCTCATAACAAAGTTAATATGGCCATATATAATATAAACTATAATACTGCTATTATAGCAGGGGTGAAATTCAGCCGGTTGTATCCGGCTCGGGTGAACTGATAGCAGAGCTGCAGGAGGCTCCACCCACCCACGCGGACACAGAAGGCTTTGCGCATGCGTGGACAATGGCACTTGGGAGCAGAGCGAGCACGCGCGTGGTGCATGCACATTTGCGAACTGGTGGGGAAGGTAAGTGAATTTCACCGGTGCTTTATAGATACATCCATACTATCAAAAGGATTATATCAGATTTTCCGCATACTCAGAGCTTTCACATGATAGCACTAAAGTGTTTCTATCCAGTATGGGAGAAAACTGTGTAAACTTAATGAAAAGCTCACCACACTTCCAAGTTCTGATTTGTCTCAACAATAAAGCAGTGTGAGATTTCTAAACTGTGAAGGTGGCAGGTGAAGAGTATTGAATCAGAATGCCTTCTTTTGATGCTTAGTGTTTGTTTGTTTGTTTGTTTGTTTGTTTGTTTGTTTGATTTATATGCTGCCCTTCTCCGGAGACTCAGGGCGGTAGTAGTGATACCACCAAAGATAACAAAATATTTTACCCTTTTGCTACAGATATTTAATTTTGGAAGTGATTGTTCTCTGCGATTAGAGAGTTTATAGAAAAGATCTCCCCAAAGCCCAACCATATCTCACTGTGGTAGGGAAGCAAATAGTATAAGCCTATTATACTGTCCAACATGGCTTTGAACTGGAAAAAGACCTATGAACTACGTTCTGACCTAGGCTTCTTCAGAAAGTAAACAGCACAAACTTAGTCCCAGTAAACCACTTTAATTCATATGGTTGCAAATTACTTTCATTTACAGTCCACAAGGCTTGATAAACAGTCCCTCAGAGGAAGGTTATCAACACCCACCTATCTCACATAGAACGCTGCCGAAGAGCTGATTTCCAGGAGCAGGGCAAGGCAAATCTTGTCACAGAGTCACAAACAGAAGTTTCAAATCTTGAATCAGCCAGATGAACTAATTGCTTCTTGCAAAAGCTCATGTCCTGTTTGCTTCTCTTTTATGTCTTATGGGAGGGGCCAATCATCTTCAAGCCTTACTCCCAAATTGACCCTGTTTCCTTAATTGTTCCTGTCCCCTGGCAGCTCTGCGCAAGCGCACACTGGGAACAGGCTCACGCTGTTCTTCTGCCTCACTGATGTCAGACTCCAGAGACTCTGGAGACAGCAAAGAACTACCAGATGGCCTTGGTTCCCCCCTCTGCCTCCGACTCAGAGCCATCGTCCAAGCCTTCCCCAATCTCCAGAATTGACCCCCTTTCCTTCCCAACCTCCTCACTGTCTGAATCTTCTGCCAGCTCTGCTGGCCACTGGCAGGCCACAACAACCTACTTCAGTTTTCCCCACCAAAAAACTTTATAGATCAACTCAAAAGATGGTACCAAACAATGAGTTGCCTGGCTGGGATGTACCAATAAAGCTATAGAGGAAAAGCAAAGAGACTATAATAGATCCAGGAGCATTCATGATGCAAATGGAGTAAATCTTAATGGCTTCCCAGTCATTGACACAGTTCCTAGTGAAAAGAGATTTTTCTGCTGTTCAAAGATCTTCAAGTTAGGAACATGGAACATCAGTGGCTTAAACCTTGGAAAGCTGAATATTGTTAAGAATGAAATGAAGAAGCTCAACATTCATATACTAGTGTTCAGTGAAATTCATTGGACTGGCTATGGATTCTTAACTCTGATGGTGATATCGCATAGTACTCTGGCAATGATACCATCAGAAGAAGAGTGGGTTTCACACTGTATAAAAAAGTAAAATGAACCATATACAGTCAGTGATAGGATAATGGCAATATGTATCAATGGAAAACCTTCCAACATAACAATTCTGTAAGTTTACGCCCCCACTGCATACTGAGTAGTAGAAAACATCAAAAAATTATATGGTGAAATTCAGGAAACTCGAAAACCAACACCACAGAAAGACATCTATATTATTGGAGATTTGAATGCAAAAGTGGTAAAAATGGAAGAAACAGGGATCACAAGCACGTTTGGCCTTGATGAACGAAATGAGGCAGGAAAACATCTGATTCAGCTAAGTCATGAACAACAACAAAGCATAATGAATACATGATTTGAACAACCCAAGCAGCAATTATATACTTTGATTTCACCAAATGAAGAACATTGAAACCAAATTGACTACATATTATGCCAAAAGAAATGCAAAAGTTCCATCCTCAGTGTGAAACATTCCCAGATTCATATTGTGGGCCATGAACTGTTAGCTGCCAAAGTAAAGTTCAGGTATTGCAGTGCCAAACAACTACCCATGATTCAGAAATTTGCAGTTGAAGTTAAAAACAGATTTGAACTGTTCAACTTCACAGAAAGACAACCAGAGAAACTGTGGGAGGAATAAACACAATGATCACTGAAGTAGCCCAAGAACATATTACATTCAAGAAATCAATGAAATTGTTGAGATGGATACAGAAGCTACAACAAAGATTGCAGACAAGACAAGGAAAACAAAAGCCATTGGTGACAGGAAAGAAATGTGAGGACTAAATGCAAAGCCTTTGACTGTGTTGACCATAACAAGCTCTGGAACTTCCTCAAAGAACTGGAAATATCATCATACCTCATCCAGCTCTTTCAATCATTGCACTCTGATAGTCAGCCATTTGAAGAAGGAGACACAAAATGGTTCAGAATTGAAAAAGATACTTAGCAAGGTTGCATCCTGTTAGAGGTGGTATTCAGCCAGTTCGACCGGTTTGGGTGAACCGGTAGCAGCAATTTGAATTGGTTCGCTGAACTGGTAAATATCACCTATAGCTGGCCCCTCCCATGCCCACCTGGTTGCCGCTTGTCCTGCCCACCCCATCCTATATATGTTGCCTTTGTCACACGGCCCAGCTAATCACCTCGCCAGTCACCTCCATGGCTTACCCACTCTACTCAGCTCACCAAAGGTAAGCATGCCGCCTGCTCACCCTTTGCCTTAGGTCGGGGCCCGGGACCCAGGGCTCAAGGCCCAGGGATGTGCCATTCCCTGAGGCCCTGGAGCCTCTGCTCGTTCACCACCCATCTCGGCCAGGTCGGGGAATGCACCATTCCCTGGCTTCGGCCTTGCCCTGGAGCCTCCGCCCATTCACCAGCTGCCTCGGCTGGGTGCACCAGGACATTTTCCTGGCCGTGTCCGGCTGTGAGCAGCACCGGCAGCCAATGGGGTGCACATGCATGGCCAGCGCGAATAACTGTTAAAGTCGATCTTGAAGAGCTGGAAGATGTTTCCTTAGATCTCCGCCAAACTCATTGTTGGGAGAGGTGTAGGCTAGTCCCTGAATACACGAGAAGTCTTGGACAAAGTTCTTCCAAAGTTCGGTCAAGTCTTTTCCTCCTTCTCAACCTTAATGTGTGTGAGCAAACATGCATACCGTGAGGCGTGTGTGCTGTGAGGTGTGTGCAACTGTGTGTGTTCGCTCTGTGATACGAGGCCAAGGAGGAGAAGACTTGACCGAACTTTGGAAGAACTTTGTCCAAGAATTCTCATATATTCAGGGGCTAGCCTACACCTCTTCCAACGATGAGATTGGCGGCGATCTAAGGAAACATCTTCCAGCTCTTCAAGATCAACTTTAAGAGTGCCGAGAAGCTGAGAGCAAAATTAGCGGCAGTGGGGGCAAGAGGGGTGTGTAGGTATGTGTCCCTCCACAAGGCATGTAAAGGAAGACAGACATCACACTTCTGAGGAAAAGAGGAGGTAGCGAAGCCCTGGCTGTCATCCGGGAGGGGACCATGAAGGGACACATCACATGCCCCTGTTGCCCTTGCTGCCATTACATTTGCTCTTGGCTTCTTGGCACGGTGTCTGCCACCCTTGACACTCCAAACATGCCAGGAGCGCCAAACCGGAGCGGAAAAGTGTGCACGGAAGCGAGAGTACACAAAGTTGGCCACTATGGGGCAAGCACCTTGGCTTCCCCACTTGTTCCTCACAGTCGCCCTGAGCTGAGCCGGTGTAGTTATTTACTTGGGCAGCCCCGACGGTCGCAGCAGCAACAAGCAGCGCTGCAACAATGAGGTACAATAAGATTTAGCGGTGCAGAAATTGTTCCATAAAAAATATGCATCTCCAAGGGGCTTCTGGCAAAAAAAACCTACCCCACCCCGAAACAAAACCCAGGCTTGCAGCAACAGTTTGGAGCTTGTTAAGGAGGACTGTTCCTCTGCCCAGCCATGCGTTTTCCAGTCCGACCTGCTCAGCAGGCAGGCTCGGCAGGCTGGCTTTTATTTTGTCAGCCCAAGGGAGGGGAAGTATGTAGGAAATCGCCCTGTCTCTGCAGCATCGGTCAAGATGCTGCCACACCTTGCTGTGAATGACATTGAGTTGGCCATGCCCATTCAATCACATGATCCCACCAAGCCACGCCCACAGAACCGGTAGTAAAAAAAATTGAATCCCACCACTGATGAGATTTTGTTTGTTTGGTTTTTTTGAAAGAGAAAGGCAAAAATCTGTTCATGATGTAGCACTAAGAAAGAGAGAGATAGGTGACAGATTAAACTAGGTAGAAGAAATAAAGAGGGGGAGGAGAGGGAAAAGAAAAGGGAGAGTGAGACAGGCAGATAATACACATTTTATAAAGTGAAATGTTTTATTCCCAGGACATCAAATTTTCCACCCAAGGACTCATGAAAATTCTTCTCTTAGATGAGGTTTGGCATGTAGCCAGCTTTTGCAGATCTGAACAGGCAAGCAAATAATACTTTGATGTGGACAAAACACATCTGAGAATTCTAGGACTATAGGCTAGATTAGACAGTTGACTTGCAACCATTTTCTTATCATGCCAAGGATATTACATGAATACCGTATGTCCCTACATGTCACCAGTAACCAAGCTCTCTTCAAATGCAATTTTATTATCACAGGGGCCTCGAAAGATCTGGAGGCAATGAGGAAAATATCAAAGACCCACTGCTTCCTAAATGTCTGACTAAGTATATTACATCCACTATCACAATTCTATTTTTTTATTATTCCTTCTAGTGAGGTTTCTATGAGAATGCTGATTAGGTACAGTAAACATATATCAAGAGAAGATGGAATTGAAAGACAGAGTGAAAGTACTTCCCTTCCTCTACTGGCAACATGGTCTTTTACAGCCAATTAATAGCAAAGGCCATAGACCCGTGATGGAGAACCTATGGCATGTATGCCACAGGTGGCACACAGAGCCCTTTCTGCGGGCATGTCACCTGTCGCCCCAGCCCAGCTCCACCACACATGCGTGCATGCCTCCCACAGACCCAGCTCCACCGCACATGCGCACACGCCTCCCACAGGCCCAGCTCCACTGCACATGCACACATGCCTCCTACAGGCCAGCTGATCTTTGGATCTCTGCCATACATGCGCGGAAGGCGGGGCACAAGCACAGAGGCGCTTGCATTGTATTTTGGGGATTGACGCATGTGTGCCCCCCTGCACCCCATTTTGGCCTTGGAAGGCCTCCTGTATAAACCTGGAAACCAAAACAGAGTGCGGGGGTGCTGTGCAAGGCAAAGAGTCTGTGGTTGCAGGACATTTGCGCTGGCAAAGAGGCTGAGGCTGCAGGCCGTTCATGCCAGCAAAGAGGCAGCGGCGGCAGGTTGTTCGTGCTGGCGAAGAGGCTGTGGTGGAGTCTGTTCGCACACTTTGGGCACTCAGCACCAAAAATGTTAACCATCACTGCCATAGAGAATGATAAATTAACAGCAACATTAATTGCTTCACGGCTGGTATTCAGACTGACTATTTCCTTTGTATCCAAGACTTTGGAAATATATTATTTCCTTGAAATTACTACTGTACATGACTAAGGTCAAAAGAGAGAAGAAAGGATGAAATAAACTGACTAAATCAAATGTATGCCACAATCACTCATACTTCTCTTCCTTGTAAACCATCCTTGCTTTTACCATTGTTCATATACCTTGCTGTTGTGCATTTCTTCTGTTCTTTAAATATCTTGCCTCTCACTTTCATCAAGTCCATTTAACACAGAACTTTCCAAATCAAGCTTCAGCTGTTCATAGCTATATGGCTAAAGACCTGGTTCATCTTGCAAAATGATTTTCTGTTTTTTAAAACAGCAGTCTCTGAACAAATATTCATTTGGCTATCCATGTTTTAAACCATATCTTAATTTTTTTTAATACTGATGTTAGGTTACGGCTAATATCTTAGGTTAAATTTTGACTGAAGTCAACACAACTGGATAGAGCTTGCAGAAGTTTTGGAAAAACTCCTCCAAATGTATATGATTTATATGATTATGTTAGAATTCTAGGTATTGTAGGATTAAGTGTTGTAAACCGAAGTATCTGCAGGAGTCCTGTCTGTCTGTACACCTATCTGCGCATATCAGGAATTACTACTATAAACTTTAGAATTTGAGGATCACATTCAGTGTAATGGTCACATCCTTGTACATAATGATGCATTTAAAAACTGCATGTGGCAAGAGTAACGTAATAGGGCAAATGGGAAAGTAGACAGAACCAGGTTAATAAAAATGAACTAGAAACTAAATTAAATTAATTTAATACATAAAATAAAATTTCTGTCTCCAAACCAGACTGCCACATGTAATCCAGCCTGCATTGAAAGCTACAGAATTAAATTATGAATAGGGTTTCAATACTAATTTCAACTGAGAAAGCAGCTGTGCATCTATTAATCTCTATATTATGCCTGGCTTACTTATTTAATCCAATCTTCTCATTTGGCAGAACGTCTCGTTACAGGGGGTATAATACAGCAGGCTAAAATGAAGTATGTTTTGTAAATACAGACAAAAAGTGAGTGCCAGTAGGGGTAGGGAATTAATATCAGCACCTCTAAACACTTAGTTCTGAGGAAATGGACATAGGATGTAAAAGATATTTTCAAACATACAATCATGGAAGGAAAATTCCTAGGCTTCCCCTTGCCATTTATATACACGGTAGTTTCATTAAAATTGTACTCTGAAAACATTAATCATTATGCAAAAAAAAAAAAAGAAAGAAAGAAAGAAAAAGAAAAAAGAAAAGAAAAAGTTTTGTTTTGCTATGTTAGATAACATGGTATACTTCAAGATCGAATCACCTGGAGGTTTATCACATTCTCCCCTCCAGTGGAGCACCAGTCCCATACATATCTCTCATCCTAAGGCCAGGATCTGTGATAGTTTCTTCTGCCATCAGAATGATTCCACTTTATTAGAAGTGCTTCCTGGACCATAAAGTATCCAATTCTGCAGTTACTTTTAAGTAACTGCAATTACTTAAATCCTTAAGTAAGGATTTTAAGATAGCCTCTGAACTCAAACACCAGAGCTCATTCAGGAAACCATTTTGCTCTTAGCATTTTCAAAAAGTAGTATAGTAAACTATAGTATAGAATTGCAACAATAAAGGGAGATACTGAACATGTTCAAATACTGATTGAATTTGAACATGTTCAAGTGCAACATTCAGTACATTTTCTAGGTCTCATCTGAAAATTATTAAAGCATGATTCAGAATCCAACAAGACAAAAATTGAAACAATTCAGGATTTGAAAGCAATTATAGAGATATAAGAATATGAAGGCCAGATCCTGAAGATGAAACTCAAATACTTTGGCCACCTAATGAGAAGGAAAGGAAGAAGGAAAGACTCACAGCATTAGGCTGGGAATGATTGAGGGCAAAAGAAGAAGGGGACAAAAGAGAATGAGGTGGCTGGATAGAGTCACTGAAGCAGCTGGTAGCTTAAATGGACTATGTGGGATGTAGAGGGGGTAGAGGACAGGAGGGCCTTGAGGAACATTGTCCATGGGGTTGCGATGGGTCAGACACAACTTCGTGGCTAACAACAACAAACAATATAAAATTGTACACGGCCACAGTTTTGATTGCTAGAATTAACAATACATTTTCTAAAACACTCTAGATAAGCAGGTTGGGTTCCCCCACCCCACCCCCATATTTGGTGGCAATGCTATAAAGTTAAAATAAAAAGTTATAAAAGCTATAAAGTTATAAAATAATCTTAAAACTGAAATCCTATTTCAGCCCACTATAGTTTTATTAAGCTTTATCAGACCACATAAAGACCACATTCCGATAAAGTATATTGATATTAACTGATATTAACTGCCTTCATGCTAACTGCTGCAAGAATATTATATGCTTTTTACTGGAAACATTGATACTGTCAGTGAAAGAATCGCTAATTAAGTTGTAGGAATATGTGTCATTAACACCAATGCTAGCATAGAATTCAATTTAAACAGAAAACCAATCCTGGACTACAATCTAATACAAGAATTGATAGTACATCCAAAATATTAATTTCTTTATGTATCATATTTATATTTTAATTTTGCAGATTATTAAGATTTTTATTATTATGGATGTAATTTATTATAGCCTACATTTTACTTAGTGATTTAGACTGCATTGTTCATGGTGCTTGATATTCATTCCTATGTTTAGAGCTTTTTAATAATTTTTTGTCTGTTAAACAGATGGAATTTTTTCAGTCATTTACAACTAACTATGCTATACCAAAAAATTATCACTCAATGACATTTGTCATGATCATTCATTTGTATTTTATTTTTTATTTTTCCTCAAGGCCCTCCTGTCCTCTACCCTCTCTACATCCCGCATAGTCCATTTAAGCTACCAGCTGCTTCAGTGACTCTATCCAGCCACCTTTCTTTTTAATAATTTTATTAAAGGTTTTTTTTAATAATTTTATTAAAGGTTTTTCTCAGATATCAAATATAAACATAAAGTGAAATTAAATCAAAGAAAGAAAAAGTAAAGTGAAAAAGTGAGAAAATTGTGAAGAAGAAAAAGCAAATAGAAACAAGAATGTAAAAAAGGTGACTCTTAATTTCCTATATAAAAGTTGGCAAACAAATCTTCACAATTTCCTCTTTAAAATTACATATTTTTCTTCTTCACATTGTTCAACCCTTTTTAATCAACAAGTCCCTAAATCCCAAATGATATTATTTTCATTTTCAGCAAAAAAAAAAAAAAAAAAAAAAAAAACATAAAAGGTTTTTGGTCTTTAATAAAAGTATTGGTTGTCTTGTCGATTTTGTCATTTCAGCTAATTCCATCATTAGCTACGGACAGCTGAAAAGCATCCTTCCAAAGAAACCCATCTAGCATTCTTAGGAATGGAACAGTTGATCTCACCCAGAAGAAAGGTTCCCAGGAGTTCTTATTAATGGGAAGGAATTCCAGGTATCATATCCATCAAATAAATATGTGTCTATTTAAAGTCATAACTAAGTATAGCCCCAACTGCTTTGTACAAACAGTAGTTTATCTAAACCAGGGGTGTCAAACTCAATTTCATTGAGGACCACATCAGCATTATGGTTGCCCTCAAAGGGTCAGTAGCGGGGTCTTCATGACTAGGTGGGCATGGCTGGGTGGGTGTGACCAGTTCGAAGCTGCTTACTGGGTGTGGCTAATTTCGGACGGCTGGGTCAAGATACAACAACTCGCACTGGCTAACTCAACATGGGGACAATTCAGTGCCCCACAAGTTCGTCCTCTCCCCAAATTGCTTGCAGCCAAGTGCGTGCCCCGCATGCGCATACACACATACAGACCGCATTCCAAGTTTGGGGACTTTTCTCCACAGAGGAAGAAAAGGACCTTCTCCCCAAGTCCAGGCATGATTGGCAATTTGTAAGCTCAGTTATGGATAAAAGTCTCCAAGCTTGGAATGGGGTGTGTGCGTGCATATGCATAGCAAGCCAAAGGAGATATTCTTCTCCCCATCCAAGAGATTATTGGTGTTTCCCTGTCCGTTGCCCGTTCCCAGCAAAGCAAGAGGTGGAGGATGACGCTGCTGCGTGTGGAAGCATGGAGGAGAAAGTTTGCAGGAAGCAGTTTTGCCTGAGTCCAACAGACTTGACAGATATCTGGAGCCCAACAGCCTTGACAGATATCTGGAGAACAAGAGGAAGATGCAGGGGAGCAGCGCTCCCTGGTCCTGCACAAGGGAGGTTGGCCCTTCTCGAAAGGGAATCCCCATTTCTAATTGTGCATGGCAAGGATGCAGGCTTGTTGGGGCAGTCTTCCCTCACACAGCTCCCCTACCACACCCTCCTTCTCTCCAGAAATCTGCCAGGCATATCTGAAGGGCAAGGTGCAGGGTCCATATTGGCCACTTCTACCTCTCCAAGCCTCCTTGATTAAACATATATTATATAAATTGAAACACAGCCAAAAAGAAAAGATAGTTAAATCACTAATACAGTTCTTCAAATATTTTCTAGAAAAACCAGAAAATTGAATATTGATGTTAGGAAGGAAGAGCAAACATTATTAAGGAACTCTAAACAGGAAGGGAATTGAAGACCCCAAAAGGTCTCATTTTTAAAAATCTGCCTTCCTTTTGAACCTTTAGTTCTCATTATTTTATTGTTATATATTTAAGAAGAAAACCAATGGCCTCTGTAGCTCAGGATACTCGCTTTAATCCAAAATAGTGGCCTATGAAGAATGAAGATAATCTTTGGGACCTGAGAGCATGCAGGTGTCAGGTTAGAACATTAGTGGTGCACCTGTCAGCAACTGAAGTGCACAAGTTCATATAATTCCCTTTACTGTCTCACAACTTAATCCATACATTCTTTAATTTTCAGACGCAACTTTTTCTCACATTTTCTTAAAAAACCCACAAAGTATACTGTAATTAACAGGAAAAATAAAGCTAGCACTTCTGAATTCTTTCCCAAAGGGGGAAAGGGAAGGGAAGGGGAAGTTCACAGCTTGCAGGTTGCTAGCAAATATGTCAAAGAACATAGTTATTGCTGCTAAAAGCAAGAATAAATAATGGAGCAATTTTGCAGCTTTCTCCTGTTATTACATCCTCTACCGCTAGAATGTGGCTTAGGATTGCTAGGCTAAAATCCAGCTGCCTAGTTTGTAGCCAGGTGTTCGGTACAGACCTTGCCAATGTGATTTTAAAAGCCCAGGAAGGAATGGGAAAACCCAAGGAAAACTGGCAATCAATAAAACGTGGTGGAGAATGCTTGTTTTGCCTGTTAGATATCAAGTACAGTTCAAATGAGCCAATCAGGAATTAGTCCTGAGAGCGGGAAATTAGAAGGCACGTCAGTGGTTGCACCAGGGGACAGCCCCTTCCTATATAAAGGGTTGCCCGGGGTTTGAATCGCCATTGCTGTTTCTGGAGTTAAATAAAAGAGTTACAGTTACATTGTTTCGAGTCTTCCTTCAATCGCCCACGATTTAACATTGGCGACGAAGGTGGGATCTGAAGGAACAGGACTGCACATCAATCTCCAAGCAATCATCAGCCACCCATCCGATCCACCGAAACACCGGTCAGATCATCGGCTATCGTGATGTCTGCAATCACACCGCCCGCTCCATTCAACCCAACCGGGGAAGATTGGGAAGCTTACATGGAGCGATTCTATATGTTCATGGAGGCGAACGATCTGCTGAGCTTATCAGAGCAGAGGAAGAGGGCCCTTTTCCTCACCCATTGCGGCCCGGCAGTGTTTAAAATGGCAAAAGCGCTTGCCGCCCCAGCCGATCTGAAGACCATGACCTGGACAACGTTGCAAGAAATACTCAAGGCACACTATGCACCACAAGCATCATCCCTGGTAAGAAGGCATGAGTTTTATCGGAGGGACCAAAGAGAGGGAGAGACAATCAGTGCGTTCGTGGCGACCTTGCGGGAAATAGCTGCCGCATGCGATTTCCTGAATCTAGAAGAGGCCATGAGGGACCGTCTAGTACTGGGACTGAGGGACCTCACGTTACAGAGTAGGTTGCTGGCCCGGCCTCAAATTACATTCAAGGAGGCCTTGGAAGAAGCATCCGCAACCGAAGCTTCCCAGAAATCGGCGGCGGCTATGAAGAAAATGAAAAGCGGGCCGCCCGTAAAGGAGGAGGCGGCCGTGCACTATGAAAGAGTGGAATCGGGTTCGGAGGAAGAGGACGAGGAGGATGAAGTCCATCACCTCCGAGCCAATCGCAAGGAGAGACAACAGGGGAAGAGAGCGGCCTGGTGCTCGGGATGCGAAGGGAACCACCCGAGAGCCGAATGCAGATTCCGGGACGCTATCTGCCAAAGATGCGAAAAGAAAGGGCACATAGCGAGGGTCTGCAGGGCATCCCAGCCAGCCTCAAGGAGGACCAGACCCCCCCGATCGCCAACAAACAACAGAAAATTCCAGACAAGTGGGAAGAGACAACCGTTTGGGCGAGGACAAAGAAACGATGACCATCGGGCGGATCGAGGCGAGACCCATCAAACCATCGTGATCGGCCATGCCAGCGTGGGAAGGGCAAATAAGATGGCGGCAACAGTCTTGATCGAGGGGAGACCCTGCAGAATGGAGGTGGACTCGGGATCCAGCCTATCGATGGTATCCTGGACAACAATCAAGAAGCTCCTGCCACACATCACAGCCTGCGACCTCAAACGACAGTGCCTCACCCTCATCGACTACCAAGGGAACCGAATTCCTGTGGTAGGCATTGGCAAGTTCAACGTAGCCTACAAGACATTCAAAGCCACGCTACCCCTCACGATTGTGGACAGAGACCGGCCCAGCCTGCTGGGCATGGAGTGGTTCGAGCCATTGGGGCTAGCCATCACCGGCGTCGATCACATCGGAAACGACACCTGGGAGGAGGACCTGATGAGGGAGTTCTCAGAGGTCTTTAACAACGAGCTAGGCAAGTACAAAGGGTCCCCAATCTCATTCAATTTAGACCTCCAGGTAGCCCCAATCCGAATCAAACCCCGGAGAGTCCCTTTTGCGCTACAGCCAAAAATAGACGAACAATTAGATAAACTGGTCGTGCAGGGAGTGTTAGAGCCAATAGACCACTCGAGATGGGAAACCCCCATCGTGACACCGATTAAACCGGACAGGTCAGTACGCTTGTGCGGAGACTATAAAAGTACATTAAATAAGGCGCTCCAACAAAGCGCATACCCTGTACCAGTAGTCCAACACCTCTTGCATTCCTTGGGGAGGGGAAGAATCTTCGCAAAATTGGATTTAGCACAAGCATACCAGCAGCTGCCCGTAGATGAAGCCACTGCGGAAGCACAAACCATCGTTACACACAGGGGCGCATTCAAATGTAAGAGACTGCAATTTGGGGTGAGCGTAGCGCCCGGGCTTTTCCAAAGCCTGATGGAACGACTCCTACAGGGAATCGAGGGAGTCGTCCCATATTTCAACGATGTATTAATATCAGCAAGGGACACGACTCAATTGAAGCAGCGGCTGAGGGAGGTGCTGACAAGGTTCCAGAAAGTGGGACTCAAAGTTAAAAGGGACAAGTGCCAACTAGCAGAGACTCAGGTCGAGTTCCTGGGATACTTGATAGATGAGTCGGGAATTAGACCCACCCCCGGGAAGCTGAGAGCGATCAAGGAAGCACCCCCCCCAAAAAATAAAACCGAACTGCAGGCATTTTTGGGGTTGCTTAACTTTTATAATATCTTCCTACCGCAGAAAGCTACCACTGCTGAACCACTCCACCGGCTACTGGACAGGAAGGCAGAATGGAAATGGGGGGAGCGAGAGAGGAAAGCGTTCGAAGACATAAAGAACCTTTTAACGTCAGACAGAGTTTTAGTGCAATACAGCGGGACATTACCCATAAGACTAACTTGCGATGCATCCCCCTTCGGCATCGGAGCTGTATTGAGCCACAAGATGCCTAATGGAACAGAGGCCCCCATTGCATTTTTCTCCCGGACTTTGTCAAAACCCGAACGGAACTATAGCCAATTGGACAAAGAGGCGTTAGCCGCAGTAGCCGGAATAAAAAGGTTCCATGAGTATCTCTACGGTCGGAGTTTTGAACTAATAACCGACCACAAGCCATTGTTAGGCATCATAGCAGGGGACAAACCAACACCCCCCATTTTGTCGCCCAGAATGCTAAGATGGGTGGAGTTTCTGGCGGCCTACAACTACACACTGCTCCACCACCCGGGAAAATCAATTGACCATGCAGACGCCCTCAGCAGGTGCCCACTTCCAGAAACGGGGGAGGATCCAGCGCCAGCGATGGCCACCCTGCTAATCGAGACAATGGAGGAAGCCCGAATTTCTGCAGCCGACATCGCGAGGGCCACCTCAAAGGACAAAATACTGGCGCGAATTTTAAATTGGATCTGGAAGGGGTGGCCGGAGGAAAAAGACATAAGCACAGAGTTCCTGACATACAAAAGAAGGCAAAATGAACTGTCAGGACTAAGGGGGTGCGTGTTGTGGGGGGATAGAGTCATTGTTCCAAACACACTAAGACAACAGACACTCAGATTACTCCACGACGGGCATCCGGGGATCGTGAGGATGAAAGCCCTGGCCAGAAGCTACGTGTGGTGGCCCGGGATGGACAAGGAAATCGAGACGTGGGTGTCCTCCTGCGCAAATTGCCAAGAGTCGAGGGCGGCACCAAACTCAGCCCCCGTCCACGACTGGGAAAACCCGGGAACACCATGGGCCAGATTGCACATCGACTTCGCAGGGCCGTGCAAAGGGAATACATTCCTAGTCATCGTGGACGCATATTCAAAGTGGCTCGAAGTAGTGCTCATGTCGACGACGACAGCAGACGCAGTGATTAAAGTATTGAGACGCCTATTCGCCACACATGGGATTCCCGACCTCATAGTCTCCGACAACGGGCCGCCGTTCACATCAAACACCTTCGAGATGTTCCTCGCTGACCAAGGAATAAGGCACGCCTTATCGGCCCCCAAAAAACCTTCAACGAACGGTTTGGCGGAACGGATGGTGAGATCTACAAAGGAGACGCTTATGAGATTAGGCCCAGGGGACATTCAGGCCAAATTAGATAAACTATTAGCCATCCAGCACATTACACCAAGCGCCACGACCCACTGAAGCCCAGCAGAATTATTCATGGGCCGTAAACTGAGATCCCCTCTGGACAGACTGCACCCGCAGTACAGCACAGAGAAGCCAACCGACTCCACAAGCAGAATCCGAGAGTTCCAGCCAGGGGACAGAGTCTACGCAAAAAACCTGAGCGGAAACCCACTCTGGGTACCAGCAACAATAACCCAGGTGACGGGGCCCCTGTCCTACCGGGTCCAGACAACAGACGGCCAGCACTGGAAAAGGCACATCGACCAGCTCAGGGGAAGATTAACGAGAGTTGAGAGGGAAACCCAGCACAACAACCAGGGGGAAGGAAAAGACACGCAAGCGGTACCAGAGCGGGCCAATACACAAACGCTAGTTCTGGACACGCCTAACACCAGCCCGGAAGAAGATAACAGCGAGCACGTACCTGAGTCCACGGAGGAGGCGACAGGCACCGAAAGGAGCCGGCGGGGACAGCCAAGTAAAGTGGGAGAAGGAGGCGAATCCACGCCGGAGACCGAGTTCGAGAGAGTTCCGGAGCCCACACAGAGGGAGCAGCGGACCTCAACCTCTTAACCCGAAGGCACCGGAACGACTGAACTGCGCAGGTCCGGTCGAACCTCCAAGCGACCCGCCTACTTACGCGACTACGTAGCATAGAGACCCCGGACGGCGGACACTGAACTAGGGGGGAGGAGTGTTAGATATCAAGTACAGTTCAAATGAGCCAATCAGGAATTAGTCCTGAGAGTGGGAAATTAGAAGGCACGTCAGTGGTTGCACCCGGGGACAGCCCCTTCCTATATAAAGGGTTGCCCGGGGTTTGAATCGCCATTGCTGTTTCTGGAGTTAAATAAAAGAGTTACAGTTACATTGTTTCGAGTCTTCCTTCAATCGCCCATGATTTAACATTGCCCTTAGTTGATTCCCTTCCCCAGCAGCAGCCTATTGATTTTGGAATTGCATGGCCACAAAGACAGAGGCCTTCAGCCTCCCGATCCCTGTTGATAGACAAAACCTTTTGCATTTGGGCAACAGTCAGGCCACACACCTGTAACCAAAGGGAAAACCCAAATGTGTTTTTCCTGGCCACTGTGCCCCTCCTGTTCCTTCTTCTCAGCCCCTGTGCCCAGATGCAGTCGCTGCTCCTCACCATAGCCGGGGCTGGACTTGCAATTATGCCCGCCCACTTCATCCTGCAAAGCAGGGCTCACCCAGCGTCCTTGCCCACCACCATGCTGGGAGCCTTGGCGAACGCTCCAGCCTCACTCTGCCAAGGAAGGGGGCAGCTGAGGCTATGCTTAATGTTGCCAGAATTACTTCTAAATAGTTGTTTTTTTAATCAATTGTCTTGCTCACTTTTGAATGGCTTGCAGGGGAAACATGGATGCAATTGATACTTTGTGTTAGGTTCAGCTTGTAGCTTACTCCTAACACTTTGCTTATTTTAGGAATGTTGAAGATTTTCCTATACCGCTCCAACTTTGGCCTTATCACAATTGAAAAGTAAATATAAAGCCTTTTTAGGATTGTATTCTAGAAAGTCTTCTCTCCCTTGTGTACCGGGGTGGGTTCTAAAATTTTTTATTACTGGTTCTGTGGGCATGGCTTATGTTGTGGGCCTGGCTTGATGGTCATGTGATAGTTAGTTAGGATTTAGCAGAGGTACTGGTTTACCAGGCTTTTAACTGCTTGCACAGCTGTACCAATCTACCCATTTATTTTTTGTAGGCACTGGTCTACCCATTTATTTTTGCAGGCACTGATCTATTCATGTATTTTTGCAGGCACTGGTCTACTCATTTGTTTTTTTTTAACACTGATCAGCTGTAGGGCAGCCCTTTGAAGCCCCGCTGTAAGAATTTAAACAGTTTTTTTCCCTTTAGCAATCAGCTGGGACTCAGGAGGCAGCAATAGATTGGGGGTGGGGCCAAATAAAAGGTAAGAATAACGTGGGGGTTGGTGGGTGGGGGCAGGGGTGGGGTGGGGCACAGGGGGGGCGGGAGGCAGAACCGGTTCAATGACATCATATTGTCACCACTACCAGCTCGGGAGAACTGGGCCAAACCGGGAAGAACTGTTGTATACGTATAATGAAGTAAACATTATAACATAATTATATGGAGCTCTTGGTTGATTGGATCCATAAAAAGACTATCTCTCCTGAAAAACATAAGATGTACCAAGGAGAAGAGAAGCAAAATAATTTTATGTAATGTGCTATATGAGCCATGCTGGAATAACCTTGCCCCATTTCTGATTCCAAAACATTGTCAAGCATGGCATCTGTCTGAAATTACTAAACAAACAAAAATAATGCAACCTTTTGGTGTTCACATTATTCAGTAATAGTGTGTAACTATTCCCTGAAGAGAAAGCTTAGTCTAATGGTTGAATTATTGACTTTGGAGCAGGGAGATTCATATTTAAAATCCAACTATGGATTTCAGAAGTTACATTGGCCCATTCAATCTCTTCTCAGTTCTATTTACCTATAAGAGTGCTTTTTGTAGGAATAAAATCAGTATTCCACTTGTGACACATAAATGCCATACATACATAATGAATAGATAAATGAATAGTAATGCTTGCTGGGTGTTCAAGATTCTTTGAAATATGCCTCCTACTCATAGCCCTGAACAACTTGACCAGTGTCAATAAGTTAGCTTTAGAGAATATAAAAATTGAAGCAAATATTTTTTAAATTCAGTTCAATCATTCCCAATTCATAACTAATAATCTAGAAATAAATGAGGGAAAATGATTTTTCCTGCTTAATACATATTTAAGTTGTCTCAAATAATACTGCTATGACTTGCTTTGAAATTGTGTTCACAATTTAAAACTGCTTTAGAAAAGATCACAATGCCCTTAAAAACAATAAAGTGTATGTTACTCACCCATTCTGTATAGTAGCTGTAGGGTCATATGTCAAGGCCATGCCAGCCTGTACAGAAGAAAGAAATAAGAAGATTATTGTTCTTGGGTTAAAAAAAACCCATACTACCTCAGGACAAATGAAAGAGATTAATAAGACATTGTATCATCATTTGAGAAGATATTAGAGGATAGAATTTTATAGCCTCCATTATTGATATAAACTGAGCTGTGTGTAGGTTAAGTGTAAGCCACAATAGACATAGCAAACCAGAAATAAGTGAAACCATTATTCCCCAACCTGCCATTCAAAGTAAATAATTTCTATCTTTTTCACTTCAAACATTTGAGAGTATCAAATTGCCTTGCTAAAGGAGGAAGAATATCAAAACAATGGATAACATGAACAATGAATAGTGGACTGTTGCCAAAGACTAATAAATTAGATGGAGTATGAAATGGAAGACCAACCACAAATCGTATACTAATTAGGTAGTAAATAAGAACCAGAATTTCAAGAGAAAAATGTATAAATATGGATTACTGATGCGAAGATGTTGAAAAGAAGAAGATGTAAATATCTGAGGAGTTTTTTGTTTGTTTTTTTAAAAAAACTGTTTAATAAAAATTATTTTAAAAAAAAGAACCAGAATTTCAAAACAAAACATAACAAGTGGTAGATTGATACAGAGGAAAGAGGCTATAAAGGTATGAACATGACTTTAAAATATGAAAAGTAATGTGGCAGGAAAAAAA
Organism: Pantherophis guttatus; assembly: GCF_059756535.1. Lineage (NCBI taxonomy): Eukaryota > Metazoa > Chordata > Lepidosauria > Squamata > Colubridae > Pantherophis > Pantherophis guttatus. Next base: position 107,217,161 of record NC_142066.1, read on the forward strand.
TTAAACAAACAAACAAAAAGCACCTTCAAAGAAAAGCACTTTGAAGAAAAAAAGTAGAGTCAACAATGCAAAAGAGAATTGTTTAAACAATCTTGTATAAAATAAGCTTTACTTGATGGGAAAGTTAATTTGGCCCCATTATAATCTTTCATTGATAATTTATGACGGTTCTGACTGAAAAAAATATTGTGGAATTAAAAGATCTACTTTTTTAGAAAAAAATTAAAACAATACATTTGTTAGGGAATAATTCAAAATACATACAGCTATATATATAAGAAATAAGTTGTTTTTCTAATGAAGCATGCCAAGAGACAAAGTTTTTATTACATGTATGTAAATAGGATATCTCTGAATATGCACACCAACCCAAATAAAAAAACAAACAAACCCTGAACAACAATTTTGCTTCCATTTGAAAATTTTAGAATTTAATACCTACTAGGGGACTTTCTCCACTGGTGAGTAAAGATGCTATATACCTATTGGTGAGTCCATGATGAAAAGAATTTGTCTTGGAGGATTAATGGAGCAAGACCTTGCGGAAAGAAGTGAAGCTTTAGCTAGAGATTTAAGGACGCTATACAGATTCTTGCTTCGACTTTTGTCAATCCTGTCTCCAGGCGCAGAAGTGCATTTGAGACACAACACGGCATCTGGAGAAATGATCTAATGAATTAGGATTGAACTATTTCTAATGGTTTAAAACACGAAGCTGATGGTCCGAGCAAGGTCCCATAAAGAAGCTGTGCTAGCGACTTGGTCAGAAAAAGCTTAATTGCACCTGGGACATAATATCCTCCCTTTGTGCGGAAAAAATTAAGAATGGTGCTCGCTGATCTTTGGCTCAAGGCAACTGCATATTTTATTACCATTCCCAGTCTCGCTTTTGTACATCTTATAAGCCAAGGTGAGAGCTTTCTTGGCTTCTATACAATCCTTGTCAAACCATGGTTAGGAGATGATACAGGGCCTCTTAGCTGAGAAGTTCCAGTCATATACTAGTAATGGTTGTAGCTTATGAACTATGTTTTTATATAGTTCTAGTAAATCTTGGGAAGGGTTGGCTGTAATATAGGCCAGGTGAAGTTTTTGAAGATTGTTCTCTGATAGAGCTCTCCTCACCTTCTGGTCAAGTTGTTGGGACCATTTGACCCTATATCTTGTTGAGCCTGCTGAAGAAATTGCAGGAATAAATTGGCCCCCGAAATTGCCAGATGAAAGGCTTCATGTATATACACAAAGGTGGATGATAGCTTTCCAGGTAAGGTAAGACTTCAAAATTTTCTACGTAATGTAATAAATCCATAGAAGTTAGGATTTAATCCATGGTGCTAATTTTGGACCCTGCCATAAATGTAATCTCACCAGGATAGTCGCCAGCCCAAGAGCCTTTGGATATAAAAAAGTTGAATTTATTCGCCATCTTTACAAGACAGAGGCCAATGAAATTTGCTCTCTTGTCTTTAGAGAGTTGTGTGAGGCAGGAGCTGGTTCTTATGAGAACCTCTGATGGTGGATAATGATGGTATTTTATATATAGTGTATAATCATCTGGTCCCAATCTAGCATTGAAGTCTCCCCCTAGTAAGACCCTGGCTTTTGGATGGTTCATGTGAAGTTTACTAATATAATGTTCCAACTTTCCATACCGCAGTGATTTCAGCTTTTCTTAATGATGGCGGAAGATAAACATTAAGTATTAACAGCAGGACTGAGTCCAGCTTGAGGAGAAGGGCCACAGCCATATGTTTTAATTGGGCAATAAGAGTGGGCTCTGTTTTCAAGTTGGTAGAAATGGAAATACCCAGCCCTCCCTTCAGTCTTCCTGGGCCTCTGCCTGTCCTTGCTTCTGTGCGAGTGATAACCGTTTAACAGAAGGTCATCCAAGGATATCATGAAAGATTTTCATTGCACCAATGATATCCTTATCTATCAGAAGATTGGGGTAATTTAGGCCTCTAAAATGGTACCACCCAGCTACACTCCATGACATAATACTTAAGGTGTTTTTCTTGCACTGGTTCTCATAATGTCTGTATGGGGCGCTTGCTGGAAGATAATTATGCTGAGTACTGTTGACACCAAGAGCTAGATATTGTTTGCTCATTGATTCATTTAACCCAGAATTTGGCATATCTTGTAAGTCTAAGGGGACATCATCCTCAACATCAAGGGTAGCCTCCGCATTTATGTGGGGCACTGAGACATGCCTCTGTTTCTATCTCTGATCACCAGCTGGTGGCTAGATCAGAGCATCTTCACCTTTAGCAACTGTCTCAGCAAAATCTACATCCAAAACCCATGTAGATTTATGTCCATTTTTGGAGGGACGTAGCTGAGGATTCATTTTGTGAGAAGAAGTGGATGGAATTTATGACTCAAATGAGGGTGGAAGCTGGATTATATCCTTAGTATTTGTCGTTTTAGGGGGCACTGTGTGATGAAACATTTTGTCTTTCAGCTGTTTCTCAGAGTCTGGGTCCAGTCAGTGCAGTTACCCCACTGTCAGCCTGTGTGACACTACCTTTTTTTGCTATTGAGGTAAAGGCAGATTGTTGGGTAAATATATTGTCACAAGGCTGAGTGATTGGTGGAGCTAAATTGAATAGAGACTTTGCTGTAGATTGGGTTGTTGTCAGAGCCTCTTTTAGATCATCCAATCTTTGAATAATATTAACTTGCTCAGGTTCCGGCAATGCACTGAATAGGTCTATCACCATTTCTTCTGGCATATCCTTAGCAGTTTCTGCAGCTGTGGGTAACACAGCTTGCATATCACTCCTTTGCCTTCTCAGGGTCAATTCAACTGCAGCAGCCTCAGGCTTATCAGTGTGAGGGCTGTTGCAGCCTGGATTTAAAGCAATGGTTCTATCTTGGTGACACTATTTCAGGAGTGGATCCAAGGCTGTCGAGTCCAACCTTGTCAAACTAGATTTCTCCCCAGCTTTAATACTCAAGATGGACTATGATCTAGCAAGACAAACCTTTGTGACAAAGGGTGGAGGACATTGAGAGGCAGGCAGACTTAGGGAAAGCTCCACTGTTTCTGGCTCCAGATGCCATTAGAATTGTTGTTGCTCCTGCCAGCTGTCAGTTGGAGTCAGCAAACCACCGGAAAGCATTTGCACTTGCATGGTGCCATGCACTTCCATCAACCATCCTGTATGGCAAGTATAAAAGGATACCATTCATGGAAAGACTCTGTCCCTGCAACTCAGAAGAGATGGAGACTGTGGGTCACATGCTCCTTAGATGTTCCTTTTATACGAAGATTAGGAAAAAAAACATATTCTGCCAATAACTGCTAGGTATCCTGGCCGTTCCAACACTACCTATCTTCAGTGACTGCTTAAAGATGAACAGTCCATAACTACAGCGCAGGTGGCTAGATTCTGTGCAGCAGCACTGGGGATTTGTCGCAAACATGTGTCTTCTCCACTATAGTGATGTTATATAACAATTGTGCAAACCCTTTGCACTGCTTAGTCATTTCCCTTTTAGCATTGAACCTACAACCAGCCACACAGTGCAACTATCGTATAGACAGACCATGTATAATTGATACTAGATTTTATTATAGATTTTAGTTGTTATTTATTATTTTATACTAGAATTTTTACGTGTATATATACTGAGTGCTTTTATTTGTTCTGGTCTCTAGTCTAAGACCGTGATGAAAAATTGTTGTTGTTATTCATAGAAACAATTAAAGCAACCCTCAGAAATAAATAGGTGAGTCATCAGCAAACTATGCTAGCCTGAAATTTAATATTGTTATTGCTAATCCATATCCTGCTTGTAATATGAGTCATCACACAAATGGTACTGTTCCGGTCTTATTTTTTTCTGTTTATTTTTATTTTATTCAAGATAAGGTTGAAATACAAAACTGCAAAAAATCCACAAAAAGGGCAAAAAAGAAAAGAACACAAAATAAGACATTAAAAAAGAAAAAGGGTGCATCAAAAATCCCCCAACACATATACAGATATTATTGAATACTGATTGAACACTGAATACTGATTAATACATTACTATGACATTGATATCCCATCCCTGTGAAACAGCCCACCCGCAGTTTTTAAACTAATAAATCTATTTGCAAGTTATTGACCTGCCTTCTATATATTATATTAGTAACAAAATCATTAATAGGAAGAATAAATAATACTAAAGCAAGACAAAATTAAACTTTCAAAATTCTCTGTTAATAAATTGTTAATGTAATCCACGAATAGAAAGTTTACCAAAACATTTTATCTATTCCAAATCATCCCAAAAGTTAAAAATAGTTGATCCTGGATCAAATATCCACGTTTGTTTCTTAACGTCCTGAAATTATTCCTTAAATAAGTGCCGCATAATTAGGCAAAATTAGTCATTGCAGAGAGATTATGCAGTCCAAGGCCCTAACTACCCATTCATTCCAAGACTCAGACTCTCAAGATTCCCTGTGAAGCCCCATTTTTTAGGGTCTATTTATCAAGTGCATGGCGTGAATCAATGAAATTAAATTCTGGTTTCTCATAGGAAAGGTACCTCAAATGAGGAAGAAGGCAACCAGAGAGTGGTCTGGATTGATGTTATATTTTCCACTACAGTACCAATCATATTACAACTACTCTCAGACAAAAATAGATTTGATGTGAAGCTATAAATATGAATCAGATTATCAAAGACTTAGAACAGGTTTAACTCATGAGTTGCCCTGGACTAACTGAAATCCCTAACTGTCTTGAAGACTTTATAGCAAGCTTGATAATGGAATCTAGTGATTCAGGTGCTACTAGGGGGTGCAATACATCAGTAGCAACCAAGCTATTTCTTATAGCTCACTTTAATCTGGTTAGTGTAGAATGTCTGAGAGCCTAGAAGAATTTGTGGATTAAAAACAGCTGCCAGCTCTCCTGCAATTTTAGCTAAAGAAAAACCCCAAATGTCCTCATCCTCTTGTTTCACAATAGTCACATATTTTTGCACAGCATTAAATAACTCCACATAACTTTTCATTTCTTCTTTTCTATCATAATTCAGGCTTTTGACAAAAGTGCTAGGCCCAGCAAAACATGTCATCTTAATTGCCATACAAGTATCGGGAAGCTAGGCTGGTGGGTGGGACCAACATCGGGCGAGACGACGTGCCTCATAAATAGCTCCATGGGATCATCAAAATCCCAGGTGCTGGGCAGTCCTAATTGGACCTAAATTGCCTCATGGGGATGATAAACAAGGGGAGCCACTCCATAGATCTCAGGGAGCCCACAAACTCCCTGATTGATCCAGAGAAGGTTCCCTAAACTGACTACTGGGAAGGCGGCTATTGTGATATGCTATGAAGCCAGAGCAGTCACTGGAAGAGTGAGAAGAAAGAAGGTGTGATCAATCTGGGTGAGATACTCTTAATACAAGATTTTTAGATTTTTAAAACTTTTTAAAGAAGAGCCTCCTGGGAGAACAACAGAGGAAAGTGTTGTTCCTCACAGAAGGAGGAGGTGGAATTGATTTTTCTTTTTTTTCCACCTCCAGAAGAAAAGCGTTTCTCCTTGCCGCAAAGAAATTGGCTTAGAAGGATTTACATGAAGAGTAAAGTTAGAAATCCGGATTGGGTATCTTAACTGTTAAATGTTGAAGTATTGGACAATACAAAAGGGGCTATATGAACTTTGTTTTTCTTATAAACAGCGTATTCTATAATTCACTTTGAGATATAAGAGGAAGAAAGAGGCTAGCAGAGCAGGAGTGCCATCTACAGGCAAAAGTGAAGACTGCTAGACATAAGAGAGAAAAGGGAGTAACTTTTGAGCCTGTGAACTAAGTTGATAAGATGTTTTAACTGAAGAACTAAGATAGAGAGCGGAACACTGAAATTCATTCTTCTTTGTTTAGTGTAGCTCTTGGAACTTAAAAGGGAAAATGCAAGGTAAAGTAAACAGAAGCTGAATAAGGCAAACTTCCCTTGCTCTTTGAATAAGGTACTTCTTTTTTTTTTGCTGCTGCTCTGTGAACTTTTTGGATATAAACAATTGGAGCTTGTATTTTTGGGGGCTTGGTGGGCCAATTTGGATTACAAATTATTATTTTATCAATTTTGGATTAAGGTTTGAAGAACCTGAAGAAAAGTAGAATTCTAAGAACTCTATAAGACTTGGATTTGAATTTCCCCCCTTTGGATTATAATTGAATTATATTACTTATACTTGGTGGATTACAAATACTAAGATATTGCAACATGAGGAAAGCAACATCAGCACCATCTTCAGTGCCATCATCTAAAACCTCTAGCCCTGCTGGACAGAGAACATTGGATGCTATGCTTCAGCAAGAAAAGACCAATACATTGCAAACAGAATTAAAGACTATGATACAAGCTCTCCATGAAGATTTGAAGGAAAGAATAGGTAAAGTAGATGAGAAAATAGAGAAAGTAGAAGGAAAATTAGAAAATTTTCAACAAATAATGGAGAAAACTGAACAACGAATACAAAAAGTAGAAGAAAATATCAGTTCTTGACAAAGTGCTTAATTAAAAAAAGGAGTGAACTTTAGATGGCTGATACTAGAGGGAATATTGGTGACTTGGCAAAAGTCATAGATTAGATTCAATAGAGAAGGCAGAACAATTCTATTATCAGTATCTGGGACTACAGGAAGAAGAGAGTTTGAGAGAGGAAAAAGAGAGGAAAGAGAAGAAAGGTATACTCAACAAAAAGAAGATATAAGGGATCAGGAGGAAATACCAATACGAGAAGGAGCAAGGGCAAAAGAACCAAGGGAAATAAGAACAACTAGAGCAGAAAAACCCATTTATAAGTAAAGTCATGGAAGAAGAAACAAAGCTAATATAATTAATATAAACGGATTGAATTCAGCAATAAAAAAGAAAATAATCTTTCATAAATTATAGAAATTAAAATTGGACATAATTTGTTTACAGAAAGTCCACATTAAAAAGCAACATAAAAAAATACTGGAATATTTGAAAATTGGGAAGTTATATGCCTCTCTTCCACAACAAAGTAAGAGGGGCATAGCACTTTATATAAAAGAAACAATAAAGGCAAAACAAATTTTTATGGATGAGGAAGGGAGGATTTTAATGGTGGAGATAATGATGAACCATAAGCAAATGCTTTTAGTGGCGATATATGCACCAAATGACAACCAAGAGAATTTTTATGGTAAACTATACAGGAAAATAATAGAATTGGAATATGAAAACATATGCATTATAGGCTATTTTAATGCAATTGTGGATGTGGACTTGGAGTATAAGACTAAAAAAATAAATAAAAAAGCTAGGAAAATACTCCTAAAAACCGTTTTTAAAATGGTGGAAGAACTAGGCATTCAAGATGCAGGGTGAGGAATTTACCCTGAGAAAAACCAATATACATTCTACTCAAATAGACACATGTCTTGGTCCAGGATAGATATGATGTGGATATCAGCCAAGTTAATATCTAACATACAAGAAATAAATATTGAAGCAAATATTTGGGTGGATCATAATCCGATAAAAGCCATATGGAGGGGACAAAAAAAGAAGTTAAGATGGACAATGAATCAGTTGATATTAAAAGAAAAGGAATTTATACAATTTATGGAAAGAACTGGCTTTTTTCTTTAAAGAGAATAAAAAAGAAGAAACTTCATAGCAGAATGTATGGGACCCAGCAAAGGCATACATTAGAGGACTGACTATAACATATGTGGGAAAGAGAAATTAAAAAAGAGACAAGCTCAAATGAAATTAGAAGAGGAGTATAAGAAGTTAGAGATGGAACTACAAAAGATCCATAAAAAAAGAATGTAAAAAATCAAATGGACTTTAAAAAAATGTAAGTTGAATTTAATAGAAAAAGAAGATTTAGCACAAAAAATTAAAAGTTCTAAACAAAACTTTTTCGAAAATGAAAATAAACCAGGAAGTTGGTTGGCATTTAGATTGAAAAAGGAAAAAGAAAAGAAATTGATTCACCAACTAACAGATGAAGTAGGGACTTTATACTATCGAAACAATGAAAAAAAGAAAATTATTATGAATTATGATTATTATGAAAAATTATATGAACAAGAGATAATTTCAGAAGAAACAATAAAACAATACTTAGAAAAAGCCAAATTAACCATAGTACCAGAGACATTTAAAACAGCACTGGAGGAAACATTAACAATGATGGAACTAACAGAAGCAATTAAAAGACAATAAAAGGCAAAGCACCAGGCCCAGACGGGCTACCAGCAGACTTGTATCAAACACTACAAAATGTTGTAGTTTGATACTTGTTGTATCAAACACTACAAAATGTTATAAGTAATTCAGTGTTGGAAATATTCAATGAATTATTGTTAGAGGTGAAGATACCGAATTCTTGGATGGAAGCATATATTACTCATACTGAAAGAAGACTCAGACTTGCAGCAGATAAAGAACTACAGGCCGATATCCTTGCTGAACGACGATTACAAAATATTTACTTCAATAATGGCAGAAAGATTAAAGAGATTTTAAAACCAATTTATACATACAGACCAAAATGGTTTTTTGCCTAGGAGACAAATTAAAGACAGTACGAGAATAATTTTGAACACATTCGAATACTATGAAGCACATCCAGAGAAGCAAATGGCATTGATTTTTCCTCGATGCACAGGCTTTTGATAATGTGAACTGGCAGTTTATGCTGACGTAATTAAAAGTTATGAATGTTGGGGAGAGATTTATCAATGTAATCAAAACAATATATAACAAACAAACTGCAAAGGTGATGGTAAATGGAGATATGATGGAAAAGCTAAACATTATGAAAGGCACAAGACAGGGATGTCCTATGTCTCCATTATTATTCGTACTGACCTTGGAAGTACTAAATAGAAATGTAAGACAGGCTAAGGAGATAAAGGGTATGGAAATAAAAAAGGAAGAATACAAATTGCAGGCTTTTGCAGATGATTTGGTGTTTATATTAGAGGATCCCCAAGAATCAGGGCCAAAATTGTTAAAAAGAATAGAAGAGTATGGTGAGGTGGCAGGATTGAAAATAGATAGGGGAAAAACTAAGATATTAGTGAAAAACATTACAGAGAAACAGAAAACAGAGTTAATGAATTGATTAGATATTCAGATTACAAAGAAAGTAAAATATTTAGGGATTCAATTAACAACAAGATGTGTAACAATTAAGGAAGATAATATAATTATTATAAGCTGATAAAACAAATTAAGATAGATTTGTAAAAATGGAAAAACTTGCTATTATTGCAAGTAGGAAGAATAGCTACAATCAAGATGAACATATTACCAAGGTTATTGTTTTTGTTTCAAACAATTCCAATAAAATTAGAGAAAAAAATATTTTGAAGATCTTAATAAAATAATAGTTGGCAGGGGAAGAAAGCAAGAATTAATTAAAAATGCTACAAGATACAAGAACTAGAGGAAGGTTTGGCGTACCAAATTGGGAATTATATTATATTATCAAGCAGCAGTGTTAGCATGGATGAAGGAATAGATTGTACTGAGAAATACAAGGTTATTAACGCTGGAGGGACATGACTTACAATTGGATTGGCATGCCTTCTTATGGTATGGGAAAAGTAATATACACGCTTACTTTCAAAGACACTATATAAGAAATACCTTATTATTAGTATGGGAGAAAATTAGAGAACAACATTATTTGAAGATACCAGTTTGTCTTTTGACGATGGAAGCACTTATCTATCCAAATATTATAAATATGGGAAATATTGTTAGATATAAATATATTTTGTCTGAAAAGGGGGAGCTCAAAACTAAACAAGAATTGGAATAACAAGGGTTATTATCAAGTAAAGGAAACAATGATAACATGGGCAAAAAACTTTGGCTATTCAATAGAGATAGATAAATGGCAGCAACTATGGGTTAGAAACTATAAATTAACAATATCAACTGCATACAAGCAGAATTTGTATAAGATGTTTTACAGATGGCATCTTCCACCAGAAAAATTGGCAAAAATGTTAAAAGATAAATCAGCAAAATGTTGAAAATGTCACCAGCTACCGGGGTCGTACTATCATATGTGGTGGACATGCCTAGAAGCTAAGAAACACTGGTCAAAAATTCTTATGTGGTTGGAGAAAATGATACAACAACATCTTGATTTCAGACCTGAATTATTCTTGTTGGGAATTTTACCAGAAACTTATAGTAAAGGGGGGGGGGGATCTGATTATTCATGTAATAACTACAGCTAGAATTGTATTTGCACAAAATTGGAAAAGTGATCTCTACAGATGAGAATGTTATTAAGAGAATATTAGAATGTGCAGAAATGAATAGATTATATTTGTAAACCAGCTGGGGTTAAAACTGGCTAAGAAACGTAGACAAAAATTAGTTCCTTAAAAAAAATCTATTCTATCTTGTACTCAGTATTGATGTGACTTTACAACTTTTTGTTTTTCATGTGATGAGTCACTGCTAAAGTAGAAACATATGATATAAAATGGGTGTTGTTACATTACTCTGTCAAACCACTCCTTCAGCTTCTCGACTAATACTATATAATTTTTTTATTTTATTTTAATACAAACATTTCATCTTTCATTAAACAGTGTGTCATCTGGGTATAAATATTTTGAGCAATAACAATTAAGATTTATAGCCATATTTAATATTTTGTCTATTCTTAACTAATACAAATACCTAACATATCTACTATTACAACAATCCTCTTAGCTTATTTAACTTTGTTAAAACATTTTCCATATTTCACTTCTCTGCTTTTCTTTCTAATTTTCATATTTCTTCTCTAACCATTGATAGAATAAGTCCCATATACTATAATAATCTATATAATAATCAGCTATACATCTCCACCCCAGACCACCCCAATGATGCCCTTGCTGTGATGTCCCGTTGCCTGGAGGCCGTGCGGATCTGGATGGGGAGAAACAAGCTCAGACTCAACCCCTCCAAGACCGAGTGGCTGTGGCTTCCAGCGTCCCGGTATAGTCAGCTAGTACCATCACTGACAATAGGGGATGAGATCTTGCTCCCCACAGAGAGGGCCCACAACTTGGGTGTCCTCCTGGATTCATGGTTATCTTTAGAAGATCATTTGACGGCCGTGGCCAGGGGTGCCTTTTATCAGATTCGCCTGATCCGCCAGTTGCATCCCTTTCTGGATCGGGACGCCTTGCGCACCGTCACTCATGCCCTAGTTACCTCCCGTATGGACTACTGTAATGCTCTCTACATGGGGCTCCCCTTGAAAAGCACCCGGAGGCTCCAACTGGTCCAGAACGTAGCCGCGTGGGTGATTATGGGTGCAGCTCGTTATGCCCATGTAACACCTCTCCTACGTGAGCTGCACTGGCTCCCGGTGGTCTTCCAGGTGCGATTCAAGGTGTTAGTTATCACCTTTAAAGCGCTCCATGGCTTAGGACCTGGGTACCTATGAGACCGTCTTTTGCCACCAATAGCCTCCCACCGACCAGTTCGTTCTCACAGGGAGGGACTACTCAGGGTACCGTCAGTCAAATTATGTCGACTGGCGACTCCCAGGGGAGGGCCTTCTCTGTGGGGGCTCCAACCCTTTGGAATGAACTGCCCCCAGAGATACGGAATATCCCTGATCTCCGTGCTTTCCGCCGTGCCCTCAAGACCCTGATGTTCCAACAGGCGGGGCTAAACATACGAACATGTGAATGATTTTTTAAATGTTATCTAATTCTGACCAAACTAAGTAATAATTTTAATTAGCAATTTTATGATGTTTGTGTGTCTATATTTTTCTTGACTGTACACCGCCTTGAGTCCTACGGGAGAAAGGCGATATAGAAATATAATAAATAAATAAATAAATAATAATCAGAATCTTCCTTTTCTTTAATTGCAAGTGTTATTTTGTATCACTCTTTGGATACATCTTAGATTCAAACTATTTTAAAATAAAACATTTCATTCTTTTTCAATGATAAGTCAGAAAGAAGAACTCCATTTTGAAGCTCTTTAAAAAGACCCTACACTTTAAAAAGTCCTTGTTCAGAGCTGGTAGATAATATGAGTAACATTATCTAACAGCCTAGTTTCCTGGTAGGATATGAACTGCACCATTCTTATCTAACCTAAATTTCATCTTAGATTATAATGCTCTCCCATGATGTAACTAATTACTCATAATTAGACCAAGGTCCTTCTTCTGATATACTTTCACATGATAACCAAATCAGGTAAAGGAAACTGGCTACATATGCTTTTGCAGAAAGCAACAAAGCCTGACAGACTTAGTTCTTCTATAACAATAAGGCAAGTCAATCCAATACAGCTTAATTTCTCTGTCAAGGTCGAATTATGGTATTTGTTTTTCTGTCATATCTGGATATTATTTAATAGCAAGAACTGGGCTGATGGATTCACACTACCATATATTAGTTCCCATTAAAATGAAAGTTAAATTAGTTCCAATCTGAACACAATCAAAACTACAATTAACAATAATGATGTATATAAAGGTAAAGGTAAAGATTCCCCTCGCATGTATGTTCCCAACATTCCCAACTCTATGGGGTGGTGCTCATCTCCGTTTCAAAGCCAAAGAGCCAGCGCTGTCCGAAGATGTCTCCATGGTCATGTGGCTGGCATGACTAAACGCCAAAGGCACACAGAACGCTGTTACCTTCCCACCAAAGGTGGTCCCTATTTTTCTACTTGCATTTTTTATGTACTTTTGAACTGCTAGGTTGGCAGAAGCAAGTAATGGGAGCTCACCCCGTTATGCGGCACTAGGGATTCGAACCGCTGAACTGCCGACCTTTAGATCGACAAGCGCAGTGTCTTAGCCACTGAGCCACTGCATCTCTTAAGATGTATAAAATATCTCATTTTATCATTTTATCAGCACTGCAAAATATTGATTTTTATGAATTCATTGAGTATGGGGTTGCAATCTCAAGTCTTATGATAAATAGTGCATGCTTCTAGTCTGAATCAAAGGCAAATAGAATTAAACTCATTTGAATTTTGCTGCATTTTTCTGATTTTGACTTAATAATGTTGAAAACTCATTTTCTTCAAGTTTGTCAAATTTCCTCAAAAATAATTATAACTAATTTGACTTACCTCTCCTTCTCTTGGCCAGGGTCTCCCATTCTGAGTATATTTGCTTTGATTCTGTCGTTTCTTTTGTCCTCCATCAGCAAATTTGCACAGCAAAGGTTCTGTTGGGGCTGTGAAGATAGGAAAACCCAGTGTGTGTTAGCTACCCTTCCAAAGAAAAATTCAGCCATCCTCTACCTCTTATAACATCAATTTTTTAATGTTAATCTTTTTGCCTACCCTGGACATTTATTGAGATTTTTACAAATAGCTTTATGGATATATGTATTCCTAACTTTTAGGAATAGATATAACTTGTAGGAAGAGATATAAAAGAGCATTCTTAAAAAGTGTAGCAAATAATAATTTAAAAAGCTAACCAAACTACTTTATGCAGAATTGGAAAATTTGTAAAAGGCAACATTTTATATATTTAGATGCAGTATATCTTGCAATATATATAGTATTTATATTTACAAAGATGAGTATCATGTAGATAATGGCTTTCCCTGTAACTCTATGGAACTAAAAATTGGAGTTTAAAGAGGCAGGGTAGAAACAGTAATGATGCTTTTGAACATTGATGTTAAAAGAGGATTCCTGAGAATAACATGCATAGCCACACATCCAAACAAATAGACCATAAAATAAATCAATCCAGATTTCTCATTTGAGGCACAAAATGACCAGGCTCAAACTATTATAATCAGATCACTTTATAAGAAGATCCTGGCTCTTTGAGAATTTCATAATGCTGAGTAAGGTGAAAGGAAAGAGAAAAAGAGCATAACCAGCAGTAAGATGGATGAGCATGAGTATAGTGGTGATGGATGCAATGTTGGAAGACTTGAAGTGCCAAGTTGAGAACTAATCACCACAAGGGTCACTAAGATCTGATGCTGATTTAATGTATAATAATAATAATAATAATAATAATAATAATAATAATAATAATAATAATAATAATAATAGAAAAAGTTATAGAAAATGAGAAGGTGAAAATCTTGTGGGACTTTCGAATACAGACAGATCGTCATTGGAACACAACACACCAGATATCACAGTTGTCGAAATCCGAAACGTACAATTTATTGACATCGTGGTACCAGGAGATGCCAGAGTCGAAGAAAAAGAATTGGAAAAAATCAGGAAATATCGCGACCTTGCCTTCGAAACTACACGGTTATGGATGAAACATGTAACAGTGATACCCATTGTCATCGGGGCACTTGGTACCATGTCCAAGAATTTTATAAGATACATCAACAAATTGCAGCTTCCTGCAATAATACCAGCGGAACTGCAAAAAACTGTGCTACTTGGAACATCATACATCTTAAGAAGGTACTTGGTTGATACCTAGGATGCTGGCAGCAACCTGTATCAACCATTAGCACCAGTCAATGGTATTTGTGATGCATTTTTGAATGTTCAGTTGACTGAGTTTCATGTTTAATGAATAAAGTAAATAATAATAATAATAATAGTAATAGTAATGATTCTGCCACCCAACAGGCAGGTAGGCCTCTTTCCTCCCACCCATTCTTGATTATGCCATCCAAAAGGCAGTAAAGCCTCTTTCTCCCCCCACCCCCCACCCCCCATTCCTTATCCTGCCTTTCTGCCACTAAGCAAGCAGTTAGGCTGCCGTGGCTGGGCCTGGACAGCTATTCGGTGCACTTACTACGGTTATGGGATTATCATTTTTGGATCAGTAATGGTTTAGCCACCATGAACTAACCTAGGCACCTACCATCACTAAGGATGAGAAGGAATCAACAAAATTCCACACCAGATCAGTCATTGCCTGAGTCAATAAGGACCGCGTCAGATGCTACGGCTCCTGGACATCTGTTGAAAAAGGGGCTACAGGGCTCAGTGGTTACTGCTAGAGAACCAGGGCATGTAACTGCAAAGCAACTAAAACAAAAGCGCAAAACTTGGACAACCAAAGAAAATCAAGAAATCATCAAATATTATTACCAGGCAGAACCAACAGCCAGGGGATCTCAAAAAAGAATGATGCAACTGTAGAAGGAAAAACACCTGGAAAGTGATGTAACTGAACAAAGATTAATGGATAAAAGATGCTTCATCATCTGTAATAAAGTTTTCACAGATGTGGAAATGCAACATCTAGAAATATTGGCTAAAAGGAAAGCAATAAGTAATGATGAATAGGCTGAAGAAACTGTTCCAACACCTGAACAAACTGACCAACCAGTGGAAGAAACCAACATACAGGATGAAAATCCTTCTGTGCAACAACTCGAAAGTGTAGAGCTAAGTGATCTAGCAAAAATGCTGAAAGAAAAGATTGAAAACTACATCAAAGAAAACATAGAAAGAAAAAGACTACTTACCATTCGCGAAGTGCATAGCAAACGAGTGAAAGATCTACTAACTGCCTTGAACAGCATTTTAACGTCCATCCCATCCAGCACATGAAACCAATCAATTATAATATATAGCACAGCCACCATTATAACTGCAGAACTGGGTTATAAAATGCCAAAAAAGAAACCCACTGGAATACCATAGTGGAAAATTTGACTTGAAAATAAAATAAAAAAACTACGAGGAGATGTCAGCAATCTGAAATACTTGAAGGAAAACTAAATAACAAAAAGCTGAAAAATAGTTTACACAATAAATACAACCTGGAGGAAAAAACAATAATGGAAATCATGGAAGAACTAAAACAACATGTAATAGCAACAGCAAAGAAAATTGAAAGATACGGAGGATGAATTAAACAATATCGTGAACATGTCCAGTTGAGAAGAAACCAACACCTCTTCTACCAGTCCCTTAATGAAAATCGAGTCCAAATTAATGTTCACCCATGTAAAGAAAAAACTTTGAACTTTTGGAAAGAACTGTGGGAAAACCTAGTGGAACACAATAAAACTGCCTCCGGCATCAAAGATATTCAGCAATAAACAACACGAAACAAAATGGAAAATATTGTAATAACAACTGACATGTTTGCAAAACAAGCAAAGAAGATCCAGAACTAGAGTGCAGCTGGCCTGGATGAACTGCATGGATACTGGCTAAAACGCCTGACCAGCTTCCATCATTGCATGGCCACTCAATTTGATCAAATGCTTCAAAATGCAACAAGTGAAGAATGGTTAACAGCTGGTTGAACATACTTGATAATGAAAGATCCAGAAAGGGGCACAAAGCCAAGCAACTATCGCCCAATTACTTGTCTACCAACAACATTCAAGCTTTTTACAAGAATACTGGCAAATTCAGTATTCAATCATCTGATGGAAACAGTTTGTATCCAGTAGAACAAAAAGGAAATTATAAAAAATCAAGAGGAACAAAAGATTAGCTGCTCATTAACAAAATGATACTAAAAAATGCAAAACGAAGAAAACCAAATTTAAATATGGCATGGATTGATTACAAGAAGGCATTTGACTCATTACCCCACAGCTGGATTAACACCTGTCTGGAAAACTTTGGAATCAACAAAAATATTTGTACATTTTTGAAAGCAAATATGCAAAAATGGAAAACAGTTCTAACAGCAAATGGGGAGAACATTGGTGAAGTCAACATCAGATGAGGAATCTTTCAAGGGGACTAACTTTCACCACTACTGTTCAACATCACATCAATTCCACTGACAATAATCCTATGAAACACAAAACTGGGATACCAAATCTCAAGCCAACATGGCAAGATAAACCATCTACTATACATGGATGACTTAAAACTGTATGCAAAAAGCCCCACTGAACTTGAATCAATACTCAATACAGTTCAACTGTTCAGCAGCGACATCAAAATGAACTTTGGACTTGAAAAATGTCCTATATTTTCCATGCAGCAAGGAAAAATGGGAAAAAAAAGAAGGAATAGAACTGGGAAATGGAAGCATCATGAAAGCATTAGCAAAGGATGATGGTTACAAATACCCAGGCATATTGGAAGCAGATAACATCTTGAATGGAAAAGTCAGAATCAACACAAAAGGAATACATCAGGAGGGTCCGCAAAATATTAAAATCAAAACTGAATGCTGGAAACATAATTAAAGCCATTAATACATGGGCAGTTCCAATGATACGCTACCCAGCTGGAATCATCAACTGGACTGTGGCTGAACTGGAAAACCTGGACCGGAAAACACGTAAACTTTTGAATATGTACTACGCTTTACATCCACCAAGTGACACCGACAGGTTGTACCTGCCAAGAAGAATAGGGGCCAGAGGGTTATTGCAAATCCATCAAACTGTAGAAGAAAAACGAAGTTTGAATGATTATGTGAACCAAAGCATAGGAAGATTGCTGCAGGCTATGAAAACAGAGAACGTTATAAAAACAACAGAAACAAAGGCAGAATATAAGGAAAAACAGTTGGATAACAGATTAAATGGATCGAAAACCAAAGCCCTGCATAGATAGCACTTGAAAAACATTGAAGGAAAGTGTGATAACAACTTGACATGGGCATGGCTTAAGAGAGGAACCATCAAGAAAGAAACGGAGGGTTTAATACTCGCTGCTCAAGAACAAACACTACAAACTAATGCCATGAAAGTGAAGATACACAGAATCCACTGACAACCAAACTGCTGACTTTGCAATGACAAAGTTGAAACTGTTTCACACTTAATATGTGAGTACAGCAAAATCATGCACATTGATTACAAAGCTAGACATGATCGAGTTGCTAAGTTAGTCCACTAGTCATTATGTAAAAAATACATACCTGTATCCGAAAAGTCATGGGAACACAAAGTGAAAGTTATCAAAAATGAGACAGTGAAGATTTTATGAGACTTTCGAATACAGACAGATTATCATTTGGAACATAACACGCCAGATATCACAGTTTTGAGGGCCGAAGCATACAGTTTATTGATATTGCTGTACCAGGAGATGCCAGAATCGAAGAAAAAGAACTGGAAAAAAATCATGAAATATCGCGACCTGGCCATTGAAACTACACGGCTAGAATTGGGGGGGGGGAATCAAAAATCAGAAATCCTCTTCCTTCACTCACTCTTTTGTTCCTCTTTCACTTGACTAAACATTTCACCTGGATGGAGAAATGATGGAGACTCAAAAGGAAAAAAATCAAATTCTTATACTAGAAGACCCCAACGGAGATATCTTGACAAAAGAAGTGGACAAGTTAGAAAGAGCGAGAGAATTTTACGAAGCTTTATAGAAAGAGGAAGCGATTGACCCAGATAAAACTGTACAATACCTGATGGAAGCTAACTTGCCACAGATAATGGAAGAAGAGAAAGGAATGTTAAATAACAAAATCACAGTGGAAGAACTCAAATTGGCTCTTGCCAAAATCAAGAAGAACAAAACACCAGGTCCAGATGGTCTTCCGGGGGAAATTTATGCAAAATTCGAGGAAGAATTACAATTAGAATAGTTAGACATATGTAATGAGGTATTAGTTGGTACAAGAATCCCAGATTCCTGGAAAGAAACCTATATTACCCTCATATTGAAAGAAGGTGCTGATTCAAAACAGATAGCAAATTATTGGCCGATTTCTTTGTTAAATTCAGATTACAAATTATTTACAAGTATAATTGCGGAGAGACTAAAAAAAATTCTAAATGGCTGGATTCATAGTGATCAGAAAGAATTCCTCCCAGGGAGGCAAATGAGGGATAACGTGAGGATGGTATTAAATGTCACAGAATACTATGAACAGCACCCGGAAAAACAGCTGGCGTTAGTGTTCTTGGACGCCCAAAAGGCGTTCGACAATTTAAATTGGAAATTTATGATCAACCAAATTGATTTGATGGGATTTGGGACAAATTTTAGAAAGATGATCGAAAATATTTATTATAAACAGAGAGCAAGCATATTAATAAATGGGGATAAGACACGGACATTTTGGATACAAAAGGGAGTTAGACAGGGATGCCCCCTGTCCCCTCTACTCTTTATAATGGCGCTGGAAATCCTACTCAGAAAGATTAGAGATAACAAAGAAATCAAAGGACTACAAATTAAGAAAGAAATTTTTAAAATACAAGCCTTCGCTGATGACATGGCCTTAATAATGGAAGATCCCTTGAAATCTGGTCCCAAAGTACTCCAGGAAATACAACAGTATGGAGAAGTCGCTGGCTTTAAGCTTAACAAAACTAAAACTAAAATTTTAGCAAGAAATATGACAGAGACAAATAAGAAAGGGCTAGAAAAGTCCCTAGAACTTCAGATAGCAAAGAAAATAAAATATTTGGGAATTTGGATTACTGCAAGGTATTCCTCCTTAAAAGAGGACAATTATAGTCCATTACTACAAAAAATAAAGCAGGACATAGATAGATGGAAGAAGCTAAAACTGTCCTTTACAGGTAAGATTTCAGCAATTAAAATGAATATTCTCCCCAAGATTATATTTCTATTTCAAATTATTCCAGTGAATATGGATAAAAAATATTTTCTAGATTTGGAAAGGAAGGTGCGAGATTTTTTGTGGGAAGGGAAGAAGGCAAGGATTGCATATAAAACACTGCAAGGGAAAAGAAGCATGGGCGGCTTCGGATTACCCGATTGGCAAGTTTATCAGAAAGCGGCCAAATTAGTATGGATCAAAGAATGGGTTTCATTACAAAATAAGAGAATCCTGACGCTAGAAGGCCACGATCTACAGGCAGGCTGGCACGCCTATTTATGGGGCCCAAAGAATAAAAAGAATTCATATTTCCATAGACACAAATTAAGGGAAACCCTGATTCAAACATGGGAAGAAATTAGACAAAGATTTTATACGAAAGTACCGATTTGGCTCTCAATTATGGAGGCGTTGATTACCACTAATAAAAGGGATATTTTGAAATTTGGCACGTACAAAGATATATTAGATGAAAATGGTATTCTTAGATCACGAGAAACACTAAGTAATCAAGGTTTTAATTTAGACTGGTGAAGCTACCTGCAGATAAGCTCTAGATATCAAAAAGATAGGGATCAATTTGGTATAGAGACGAAGTACAACAATTTAGATAAAATTATGCTGGGGATTGAAAAGAAAATGCTAGCGAGATTTTATAACCTCTTATTAGGCGAGGACAGAGCAGAAGGAATAGCCAGGAATCAACTAAGCATTTGGGAAAAAAATATTGGCTACAGACTAAATTTCAACGACTGGGAGGAGGCTTGGAATAGAAATTATAATCTTACTAAATCAGCAATTTACAGGGAGAACCACTATAAAATATTTCACAGATGGTACCTAGCCCCACTAGATTAGCAAAAATATTTCCCAGTGCCTCAGCAATTTGTTGGAAGCGTGGAAAGGAGGTCGGCACCTTCTTTCATATGTGGTGGTCCTGCTCGGAGACAAAAAAGTTTTGGACAAAAATACGAATTTGGCTACGAGAAATAGTGGAAGAAGATATAAAACTATCCCCCGAAATTTTTCTATTAGGAATGATGGGAGATGGATTCTCTAAGGACAAGATACAATTAATTATACGTGTTATAACAGCGGCCAGATTAACCTTTGCAAAATACTGGAAAGATAAACAAACCCCTCCAGAGATGACAATAATAAATAAAATTCTAGAATGCGCAGAAATGGCAAAATTAACTAGTGTTCTTAAAGACGATGAGAATTTAAAATTTAAGGCAGTATGGGAAAGGTGGTACAAATGGTGGAATAACAGAACAAGACCATAAGGATATGTCTATTTCCAATAATGATAGATTTGAAGATACTTGATGTGTATATAATGTATATATGTAATCGCACGATACCTCAGATGTTACCTGAGATTTGATGTTTTCTTTTTTTAAAAATTTTTTAAAAAAATCAATAAAGTATTCTAAAAAAAAAAAAAAGAAACGGAGGGTTTAATACTCGCTGCTCAAGAACAAACACTACAAACTAATGCCATGAAAGTGAAGATACACAGAATCCACTGACAATCCAAACTGCTGACTTTGCAATGACAAATTTGAAACTGTTTCACACTTAATATGTGAGTACAGCAAAATCATGCACATTGATTACAAAGCTAGACATGATCGAGTTACTAAATTAGTCCACTAGTCATTATGTAAAAAATACATACCTGTATCCGAAAAGTCATGGGAACACAAAGTGGAAGTTATCAAAAATGAGACAGTGAAGATCTTGTGAGACTTTCGAATACAGACAGATTATCATTTGGAACATAACACGCCAGATATCACAGTTTTGAGGGCCGAAGCATACAGTTTATTGATATTGCTGTACCAGGAGATGCCAGAATCGAAGAAAAAGAACTGGAAAAAAATCATGAAATATCGCGACCTGGCCATTGAAACTACACGGCTAGAATTGGGGGGGGGGAATCAAAAATCAGAAATCCTCTTCCTTCACTCACTCTTTTGTTCCTCTTTCACTTGACTAAACATTTCACCTGGATGGAGAAATGATGGAGACTCAAAGCTTCATGTGCTTGCAAAGAGGGCGGTGTCAGACCTGGAAGCCATCTTTTGCATTGGATCTTCAGGCCTGTCACATTTACTACTGTGGAAAACTGGGAGGGGGGATTGTATGAGGAAGGGTGATATATAGTCATAATAGCATCCTTTCTCAGAGATTCAAGGACATCTTGCCCTGCACCTGGAGGGCTGGAACTGGGAGGCATCTCCAGTTGGGATGGTGTTTGATTGGACCGTGTGATGGACATGTGGGTGCTGGGCAGGGACTTGGACTTTCCTTTGGGTGGGAAAAACCTGGAAGCTTTCAGATTCGGGTTTTCTCAGATGTGCCGAGGATGACATCTCTAATAAAATGGAATTTTGAGGAACTTCAAGCCTCAGAGACTTCTTTTGTTGGGGGTGTCACTTGGAACCCAGACATTAACCTGAATCTGTCTTAAATTTTCAAACATGGAAACCTAGATTCCGGGGTGCTGTCCTGGGTCCTGAGCTCCGAACATCGATCCAAAACTGGGCGGTGTGAAGATTCAGGGAAGATGGAGGAAAACAAAGCAGCCACAGAGGGAGTCACAGGGGCTGGTTCGGCGAGTTATGTGAGACCATCTACTCACCTTCCCAAGCCATGGTTAAAGCAGAAAGGGAACGTCAGCTGGATGCCTGGCCCAAAGAGCCAGCACCTGAGCAAGCCGTGCAACTGGATCTAACTCTGTGGGGCGAAGCTACGGGAGCCACGCCACTCCAGGAGATTATGAAAAGGGCAATGCTGTCAGAACCGCGGATGGGTGGAAGCAGATCCCAACCCTCGAGTGGAGGTTACTGGAACAAGCATGCCACAAGCACTCCCGAGGGTGTGGATGGGGTGGGGATTCTTCATGACGTCACACAGCCATTCGCTAGCCAGCCTACTGGAACAGTTCAGCCAACTCAGCATGGGCCCAGATGAACCCCGGTTCAACTTACACTCACCTTCCCGAGTCAGGAAGCCACAGCACCACTGAGCAGGGCATGCACCTCGTTTCACTTGGTGTGGAGCGGGTTGTTCCAGGCCCAATCTACTAGAGTGACAGCCACCATGGGGATGGGGATGGTGTAGCAACAAGGCTCACTGAACCAACATAGCACAGTGCTGCAGGGGCTGCAACTGGGGTTACTGGAACCAAGTACTCCACTCCAGGAACTGGTCTTCAGGCTGCTTCCAGTAGACCAAATCCCTCCCAGATGGCCATTTTACCCCGGCCAGGGTTGGGTACAATGTCAGTGGACACCTCCCCGACCCTGCAACCCAAGCCCATCCATCAACCAGTACATTTCGACTAATATGGGGATCAATACCCATCGGACTGGGAATTGATTTCAGCTATTGCAGATGGCATGAATGAGGGACAAGCAGCAGAGTGGATAGTGAAACTTCATGATGAGGAAGCCCCTGAGCTGGATAATGTTGATGAATTCGTTCCACTACTCTGAGGCCAGTTCAAGGACATGACCCACACAGTAGAAGCTGAGGCCCAGATTAAAGCACTGAAGCAAGCCGGCTGGCCTCCCAAGGAGCTAATTTGGGAATTTCAAAGACTGGCCAGGAAACTGAGAGACTGGCCGGAGCACCTCCTTGTCCACCACTTTAAGGAGGCCCTTGACCCAGACCTTAGACAAGCTTGTGGCATCAGAGGGTTACCAGAACGCATACAGACATGGTACAGCACAGCCGTGGCCATGGATCTGGAAATCCACCCCCATAGAAAGCCAACTGCAGAGAAACCAATGAGAAGACTCCTGGGTTGCCAAACCTCGGAGAAGCTGCATGAAGCACCATTGCCCACACCATCCAGGATTATCAAATGCTACCAGTGTGGTCAACACGGGCACCAGGTTTCTGAATTCCTGGCTCCAGCCCTGGTTCCTCAAGCCCAGACTCCAACCACACCCCGGGCAAGGAGGACCCCGCAGAAACTGCCTGATAAAGGAAGAATCACCAAGCAGGCTGTGGAGGTTCCACTCCTTCCCAATGAAGTTGAGGGAACTCCAGCCAAGGAAACCCCTCCAGTCTCCACTGAAGGGAGCAGTGGTGAAGATGACCCAATGGTAAGTGAAGCTATCCACCCCTTAACTATCAAAACCCGGATAGTAGTGCCAGAAATGGGGGTCCACTGGCTGCACCAGATGCCTAATCAGATGCCTAATGCAACAGATTGACCGATTGAATTCATGCCGGGAGCCAAGCTGCCCAAGCCAAAGAGGTACTCCATGACTCCCAAAGAAATGGAGGAGATGAGAAAACACATCGATGCCAACTTAACATGGGGCTTCATCCAGCCCACAAAATCCAGGGTGGCTTGGATCAAGGAGTCCAATTTACAGCTAAATTTTGGAGAGAATTCCTGAGATCAGTCGGATCTAGGCAAGGACTTAGCTCAGCTTTCCATCCGAGTACTAATTGAACTGTGGAATCAGCGAACACAATGATGGAACAATATATAAGATGCTATGTGAATAACTAACAGGAGAACTGGGCGAACCTGTCGCAGGTTTGCAGAAGTGTGTTATAACAATGCCATGCACAGTAGCACCGTATTAACCCCCTTCCAGGTCACCAGCGGCATGGATTTTGTACCCATGCCTGAACTGCCCAGAGAACTCCCCTCCTCCATGACCTTGACCCTCCTCCTCCATGACCCTGACTGAGTGGATGGAGTCACTGAGGAAGGCCTGGAAAATACTAAAAAAGTGCTAGTGACAGCCGCTGAGCCATACACAACGCAACTGGACAAACCGATCTCTTCAACCTCCTTTCCATGTGGGAGATTGAGTTTATCTGTCAACTAAATATATAAGACTAAAGCTGCCTAGTAAAAAGCTCGGAGCTAAGTTTTTAGGTCCATTCCTAATAGTGAAAGTGATTATCCCAGTGACAGTTCAGCTTAACCTTTCCTGTATTCTAGAGAAAGTGCATCCTGTTTTCCACTGTAGTTTGCTGAAGCCAGACATAGTGTCCAGATTAAGACTGCAGCTAAATCACTTCCCAAACCCATGGTGGTGCAGGGATAAACTCATTATGAAGTTAAAAAGATTTTAGATTCCAGGTTATATATAGGTAGATTGCAATATTTAGTGTATTGGAAAGGGTACCCTTTGTCTGAGGCTACTTGGGTTAAAAGCTGGAATATGAAAGCAGTCTAGTAAAACAATTCCACGATAAATACCCTGATAAGCCAAAGGGTCCCCTGGGCGGGAACAGAGGTGTTGAATTAACCTCCTGTGTTATTCTCATTGCAGGACATGATCTTCTGATCAGGGGTGGGGCAGCCTGTCAGGCCAGGAAGCCATCTTTTGCATTAGATCTTCAGGCCTGCCACATTTACTGCTAAGGGAAACTGGGAAGGGTGATTGTATGGAGCAAGGGTGATATATAGTCATAATAATATTCTCAGAAAGTCAAGGACATCTTGCCCTGCACCTGGAGGGCTGGAACTGGGAGGCATCTCCAGTTGGGACAGTGTTTGATTGGACCAGCACCAGGGCTGGATTTAGATGAAAAGAGGCCCTAGGCTATTTCACTTATGAGGCCCTTTCACCTATAGTGAAAGTGTAATTTTAATTTTGCTAACAATTTGAATGTAGGCCCCTCTTGATCTTGAGGCCCTAGGCTGAAGCCTAGTTAGCCTATAGGAAAATCCGGCCCTGACCAGCACCCTGTCCTGCACCCAATCAAACCAGTGTTTGATTGGGTGCTGGACAGGGACTTAGACTTTCCTTTGGGTGGGAAAAACCTGGAAGCTTTCAGATTCGGGTTTTTCCAGATGTGCCAAGATGAGATCTCTAATAAAATGGAACTTTGAGGAACTTCAAGCCTTGGAGTCTTCTTTCATTGGGGGTGTCATTTGGAACCCTGACAGACGGTTTAAAATGAAGTGATTAGATCCATTTCAAACTGTCCCTTTTCAAGCACACAAAGCTTTGTCTCTCTCTGGGTGAAAAGTGTGCAGCAGAGCCAGACAGAGGCAAAGGCGATTCCAATTCGCCACTCATTCCATCCCATCATCTCTCAGCTTGCTTGCAGCTGTGCCAAACAGGCACCCATATGGGGCATCAGGGTCGCCTCCCCCCCCATCTCCCGGCCTCCACCAGCTGCCGGTGCTGCCGTGCAAGTCTCCCGCGAGCCTCCTGTAAGTCAGGCAGCCGCATAGCATGTCTGGATTGCCTGTCTTCTCTCCCCTCCCCCCCGCCTTTGGCTCCATGCTCAGAATTAATGGTATTTGTGCTGCACCAAGGGGACGATGGGCTGCAGCTATGGTCAGTCCCCATGCACCCACCACCTCTCATGCTGGCCACAGCCATCCCCCTGGGCTTATTTTTGGGGTAGGGCTTATATTAAGCAAGGACTTTTTTCGGGGGTGGGTCTTATTTTTGGGAAAACATAGTATCTAGCATTGCGCTGCACTGCACTATATATATATAGGAATGGATCTACCCATGTGTCTTGAATAAAGTATAGTAGTTCCATGGAAAAGTGAGTATAAGAGCAGGTCAAACTTCATTATTTCTATATTCATTTCTCTCTATTTAAACACTTCTAGCCTGCTTACTGTATTTAGATTTCATAGCCACATTCTAATCCACATAGAGAAAAAAAACCTGGATAATGATGATATCCATGAAACTTCTAGCCATTATATACCAGAAGTACTTCACTGTCTCACTGTGAAGCTTCTAAAAAAAGCAACATGTGCCATCCAAGGTCATTTGACATCTTCTAGTACAATTATGTCACTTTTATCTGAATGTAAAATGATGCCATATTGTTTTACCATGATTTACTAGCATCATGGAAGAGAAACAAAGTTAAGTTTCATCAAATATATCAGCAGAATGATTTCATGTATTTTAATTTACAGCGGATCACATGTGTGTTCTGTGTTGTTTTCTGGTTTACCTCTAATGGAAAGAAAATGAACCTCGAAACAGACAAACATTGTGGCCATCTATTCCAAGTCTTAAGCAATCTGTTCTTCTAAGGAAGAAGTTCCTGAAAATGCAAGCATTTTATGTGTAAAAAATTCCTGCTGTTTTAATCTTAAATCTGTTTTCTCATTCTTTTGATATTGATTACATTAGACATTACTATTATTATCCTATTAGATATCATACAGTACTTGAACTGGTAATGCTTGAACTAACACACAAAAATTACTTTTGATTTACCTAATATAAGTTATTTAATATATCCATTTAGAAAAGTTCTCCTGTTAACTGTAACATTGCCATACTTTATTTTTCCTCTTCTCTATGAATACAGAAACTAATATTTTCTTAGAAGAGAAATTCAGTACATCTGCTTTAATTTAACAGCAGAAAACAATCATCTTTATTCATACATTTAATCCTGACCATTTTTTAAGTTGCTAGAGATATTTCTTGCTTTATTAAAGGGCAAAGTTAAAGAACAAGGTATGGCCCATATGTTTATTATCTTGAGTTATTTGTAAAAATAATAAATGTGGGATACAAATAAATAAAATAATAAAACAATAATAATTTGATCCTAGAATAGGACAGGAAGTAAAAAGAATCCCTTTTCTTTTCCCTTTCCTCATTCTACTGACTTCAATGGCAAGGATATAATTATATCAGCTCTTCAACTGGAACAATTTCTTGCTCTAGCTTAAGGGCTACAACTACTCAAATATATTTCAACATATTCCAACATAATTTTGTTTTAGTCCAGTCAGAGACAGAGTGGCCCTAAAAAAGAAACTCTTTCAGCATCAGTTGGTAGATGCACCATCCAACTGTTTTTTTTTTCTTTAAAAAGCTTGAATATTTTATGTAATATTTTAATATGTGTTTTTATAATAATATATTCAAAATATAAATAAATATAATAAAATAAATAAAACAAAAATATTAATTTATTTGAAGTGAACTGTGATATACCGTATTTTTCAGACTATAAGATGGACTATAAAACACACCTAAATTTACAGGAGGAAAACAAGAAAAAAATAGGTTTTGGCCTCTGTGCATCAGATTTTCGCCCTCCCTGGCTCCCAGAAGCACTCTGCAGTGCTCTGCATGGCCCATTTACACTAAAAATGCGCCAATTTTTGGCCTGCAGAGTGCTTCTGGGGGCTGGGGAGCACAAAAATGTGATGGGCTGAGGGCTTGGGAGCCCAAAAATGGGCCTGTTTTTTATGAAAACGGGCCATGCGGAGCACTGCAGAGTGCTTCTGGGGACGGGGAGGGTGAAAACTTGACGCGTGGAGGCTTCGGGAGGCCAAAAACACCCATATTCGGTCTATAAAATGCACCTAAATTTTCACCCACCTTTAGGGGGGGCGGGAAGGTGCGTCTTATACTCCAAAAAATACGGTATGTTTTTATTTCTGTGATTTTACCATCTCCTCTATCGTGATACTTAATTTTCACTGATACTTCTACAATAAATTTAATCAGTTCTAATCTCCCAGACAAGTATCATCAGATTGTGGTAGTATAATTTGTATAATTCATAGATGACACAGCATTTTTGTATTATTTTCAAGAAACCACCATTTGTCTATATAATCACACAGAAATAAGTTTGACTTGAGGGAACTTTACTTGATCTGTATAACTGCAACCTTTAAAGTTCTCACAATACTGTAAATTAGCATATTCTGTGAAAGGCCAGCAAATCATTTCCAAATAGAAAGTTGGATTTTTCTACATTACAAATAATCAATAAAATAGCTGTCAATTCATTTATCTGAAATTAAAGCTGTGAAAGATGATCAGATTATTCAACACATTTTGTAAATGGTTAAGTGCTCTTTTTCTTCATTCTTATTTTTCATTTACAATGCAAGATCCATTTGTAAATTTCTAATGAAGCAATCAGAAAAATTGCAACACTAAATAGACAAATGAAGTCAACTCACATTCTTGACAGAATTCTACCATAGGTAAAAATGAATAAAAGATGTACCATGCATTTTTAGCACACTATCCATTTCAGCTACACTTTAGAATCCCAAAATAAAAAAAAAAATCCTGTTATTAATCATCAGTATTTTCAACCATAAGCCCTTTAATTGTATCTATAAATAGACAAACTAATATTCTTTGGATCCCAACTGCATTTCTTGTAAGATCGGATAGATAAATATGAAATTTCAAGTAGCGAATTTACTGCTTTTTCAGTTCTTTAGCAACTTCCTTTTATTCCAAAAGATGATTATATAACATCTTAGCAAAATTTTCTCAATTTCAAAAATAAGACTAATTAGCGGTTAATTATTTGGATAGTACTATCTTACCTTCTTTAAAATGAAAGTTGTATAAAAACACTTCCTATTACACAGTATTTTAAATTACACTAAAAATGGTGTCCACCATTGGATATTTTCCAGGGCAGAAATGAATAAATACTTAAAATTTTCAAGAGAAATTTTATGATGCTTTCCCATCATAAAGGAAAATACGAAAAAGCTACAGAAATAGTCACTGAGCAATACCAAATGAAAAATAAAAGGATAATAATTTGAAATATTTTACCTGTTCTTTGCAAAAAATGGGATTATGTTTTGGAAAACAAATTGCAAAGGTCTACACAGGACAAAGAAATTAAATTATTTGCCAGAACTAATTCAGAATATAGAGGCAAATCAGGAGAGTTCAGTATCAGATTGGGATTGTTTTGGATTTACCCTCTGAAGAAAGAAATAGTAAATGAAATGATATACCCTGTTATCCATGACTCTAAACTGCAATTATAGGACTCAAGTAGGAAAACTATCTCCGTAAAAGAGGCATATTTTCTGCTTAGTTTATTATTTCACCCTCTGTAACATTAAAAAAGAGATTTCTGTATACTTCTTCGGTCTGTGTGCTTAAAATCACTTGACGTTGGAATCTATTTTGTCATGTAATTTATATAGATTAGTTTGAAATTATCACTGAAACGAAAAACTCTGAATAAATTGTATGTTGTATTTGTGTAAATTATAAATATTAAATGAAATGCATAAAATGAAATGCAATGAAGGCAAGACTATAGACATGTGATCAAATGTTTTGAATTTTGGTTCTAATCAAATTTATGGTGCTGCATAACCATGATAAATATTCAATTTTACACTGAACATAGTTTAAAAAAATTTTTCTTACATTATTTTCTGTTACTCAAGGCTGCTCCATTTCACAGTTTAAACCTTGCAAGATTAAATTCAGCATGGACTGTGAAAACTTTTTAGTTAACAAGAACTCTTTGTATTCTAAAAAGTTGTGCCTCTAGTTGAAGGACTCATAGTAATCTATCAACAATGCCAACTTTGGGAAATTGCAATCTGTTCAGATGTCTTTCCCAGTATATTTTAGGAAATAATCTGGCATTTTAACAGGTTTCTATTTAAACAAAAACAAATGAGGGAGAACTTCAAAAAATAACCTCTTAAAAACAGATTTTTCTCCTTGCCTGAATTTCCATGACAAAAGTAATGAGTAAGATGACAAGAAACCCAATATTAATTCTGCAAGTTGTAACTAGATGTGCAGAAGGATCTAAATGTAAGGAATGGAGCAGGAATGCAGGACAAATAGGCAATTACTTGGAACAGAAGAAATGTGCATGTGCTGACGAGTTGCCCATTTCTGCTCTTCAGTCCTGATTCTACAAAAATTATAATCTTAATTTATATATAACTTTTATTTTTTTATCAATGTATAAAATACAAATAAAAATAAAAATAGGAAATTAAGGGAAGAAAAAAGAAAAGGAGAAGAAAATACAAGGTATAAAGGAAGAAAAACGCATTGACTTCCAACTCTTTTTAGGTCAGTGCAAGATAATAACATTACAACCTCAACTTTTTACTTTTACACATTGATATACAACTAGCCATTTCTATAACAACAAATCTATCTAATCAGCAAAACCAAAGTCAAAGTTTCTCTTTTTTTTCATCACATACACAAAATCCAGAAGTGATATCCAAATAAAAAACATAAATATATTCTCCTCTTTGAATAGAACATTGAATAGAATCAATTTAACATTATGGCTTTATCTTCCTTGCTGTTGAAATATGTATTTCCATTTGCACTTAATAATTTTCATAAACTATCAGTGTTCATATTAACGAAATTTACTGTATTCTTTTAGATTCTTTAACATTAAAAAAAAATATTTTTTCATCCACTTTAAAACACTAAGCTTTACTTTTTAAAAATTTCTAAAATTAAAATATTCTAGTACATATTTTTTAACCTCCTTTTAACATACAGTACATACTTTAAAGTACACTTTCAGACCAATAAAATTCACTTCCAGACTAATAAAATTCCAACCAATTAACTCATTAAATTTAAATTACTCCCTCCAAGTTACCCTCATAGACTATTTTTTTTCTTTTTGTATACGTCCTTTTTAAAGCTCTAGATTTTTCTTCAAGCTAATACATCTTTTTCTTTAACTTTCTTTTAACATGGATATTTTAAAATACACTTTCAATAATATTTTACAAACTTTAGGAATTACTTAGGCATTATATATAAAGGAAAAATACATTTTCAAATTTTAGATTAAGTGTCTTTCTATTACAAGTATCAAACCAATGAAAATCCATCCTAATTCCAATTGGCTCATTAAGTTTAAGTCACTCCTTTCAGCTTTTCTTCATGAAATAAAATCTTTTTCTTCTCTGGAATGTTTGTCAAGTAGTTATAAGTAGCTATATTTTCTCAAGGATTTTCAACCTTGTTAATTGCCATGATGAAATAGTCACAAACTTGTCCTTTTAAAAATTGCAAATTTTCTTTTAACTCTTCTTTCAACTGTGTTGGAAAAACCAGCATAATGCTATTAAATATGCTATTTAAACCAGCATAATAAAAATTGGTTTCAGGTTTATATTCCAAAATCACAGTTGACACCTCTGCACTGTCAGCTACTTTATCAAACTACTTTACCAAACACATATTTGTATCTATGAAATAATTTGAATAGTCTTTTTAACATCGTTGGAAATTAGCTGGGAATTTCCAAAAAGTATACTTATTTGCACACAAATAAATTTTAGTTTTAGTGTTTTATATACATGATATGATATTTTATGGCTTTTATTGAATTATTGCAACATAGTAGAACCATTAATTGAGCAGACAGCATGCCCCAGTATCATAGTAAATAAATAAAAACGATTAGCTATTTTCCTCTGATTTCTTTACTATAATAAGTTGTCCTCATGTCTAACAGAGAATGCTATCCTGAGTATGGAAGATTCAAGTCCAATTAGCTTCTGTATACTGTATGGAGTTGCCAGTTTGTCCTTGGCTGCAGGGAACAATGGATATAAAAAGGAACAAGTGATGTGCTGTGGTGTCAGCCATTTTGACTTTTTTTCATTGCTCTGAGGATATCCATGACTGAACTGTACTTGGCTGTGAATGTGGGAAGAAAGACACAGAGATTTCCCTCTGAACAATAAATACATATATATTATCTTCTGACATGAAAGCCATACATTTTGCAATGCTACAAAACGCCAGAATTTAGCTGGCAGTTTTATTCTAATTTTCATCATCATATTCTCTGAAAAGAAGGTATTATTAAAATTATTTCATTAATATTCTTCTCTCTGCTACAAATCTACATACCTTGATACACAAAATTCAAGTAGCTAAGAAGCAACTGTCAGTTATATTGGCTTTTTTAAAAAAATTCACAGCAAGATTCAATAAATAAACTTTAACTTTAAATAAACATAACAAGGAAGAAAAAAATGCAAAATTCTAAAGTGGCCTGTCAGTATAAGTAAAAATTAGGATGGCATGTTTTAATTTCATTATAAATTCTTAGTTGCGATGGCCAGGTTGCGATATTTCATGATTTTTTTCAGTTCTTTTTCTTCGACTCTTTGACCAAATTGTACATTTTTGTTTTCTACAACTGTGATATCTGGCGTGTTGTGTTCCAAATGACAATCCATCTGTATTCGAAAGTCCAACAAAATCTTCACCTTCTTATTTTCAACAACTTTTTCCACTTTATGTTCCCATGACTTTTCAGATACATAATGACCAGTGGATTAATTTAGCAACTCTGTCATGTCTAGCCTTGTAAACAGTTTGTGCGATTTTGCTGCACTCACATATTAAATGTGAAACATTATTGTTGTTGTTGTTGTTGTTGTTGTTGTTTCCTGACCAATGTGCAAACTCCTTTTTTCTTATTCAGAATCTAATGATAAACATGTATTTGCAATGTACAGTTGACACATTAACAATACAATACCTCTAGTTTATAAGTATTTTGGGTTTGGTTACTTCGAGGCAACCCATAACTTATAGACTGGAACAAATTCAAATAAAATAGCAAGTCAATGGATTTCCTTTATAAATTATAGTATGTATTTAATGAAGCATACAAATAACTCTTTTAAAATTAGCATTATATTCTCCCATGCTATGTAGCTTATCGGGCAGCAAGGGATCTCAAGCACTTTTACTTTTGGGCAAGTACTTCAACGATGTCCCATGTGACCTTTATAGAGTTTCCATCATTGTGGGTCCCAAGTCCAGATGAAAAAGAAGGAGAGTTTGATGTCAGGCTAGCAACCTATCCCTGTAAAAATTATAGTCAATCAAGTGAAAGTTTCAAGCCATATGGCTTACATGATAATTGCAAAGCAAATCGGCAATGGGTTTTGGTGCCAGAAGTCAAAAACAATCTCAGCCAAGAACATCACAAATATCTCTTTCAGATAACAAATCTAGCATGAGTAATACATTACTCTACACTGATACTAGCCAAATTCATTTGAAAAACGTTTTGTGGGGTCCTTAATGCTCTCTGAGTTTGGTTGTTTCCTTGCAGAAGTTTCATTACCAAATTAGGTAACATCAGTGCTAGAAGGGAATAGGGTTTGCTTTAATTTTATATCCTAATGGCTTGCCCTAACAGTATTGATCAGAGTGGTCTTGGTGATTCTTTGATTTGGCTTTTGTTTACTGTTAGTTTAATTTATATAAGTTGGCAGCTCCTTGATTGGGATATTGTTTACTTCTTGATGCTTGTCTACTGTTAATATTTGTGTTAATTTCTGCTCATCTCAGTACTGGTTGTTGTTGGGGACATGTTCTGGTCTTTTTGTTTCCTTTTTGGCCTTTTGATTTTCCCTTTTGAATGGTATGTAGAAGTTGTCTACATGCCTGTTGAGGGTTGATTTGTCTAATCAAAGAATGTTTTATTGGAAAAACTATGACTGGATGAGTTCAAACCTCATATTAAATCATAAATTGTTTACAAACCAGCTTTTACGTTTATATTATATACTAAGTTAAAAATATATTGTATTATAGTTTAATACAGTTTAACTTTGTTATTAAATGCATCTGAAAGAAAATTCATTCTATTTGCAATAGTTTATTATTTGCCAGACTTCAATTATTTTTTTTTAAATAACCATTGGTTATTGTCTCTAAGAAATCCATATCTGGAGATGATAAAAGAAAATAAAAATGTCAGGTAAATGTCCATGTCTCATGACTGTAGTAAAACAAAAGAAAACTTTGAAAGCTAATCAAAAGAAGAGAAAGCCAGTTGAACATAACATCAGAAGGAGCCTAATGTTTGCTTTAAAAGGCAGCTGTTTATGCAATTCATTTTGCTTCAAAGGTTCTGAGATGAAAGCTTTTTTCTTCATCTAACATAGCACATTCCATTGTAACATCACAGCCTTATAAATCTTTGCATCTTATCCTTTGTAACTCATTGCTGTAATCAAAATGTTAATATGAGTGACCCCATCCCTCCCCCCCCCAAAAAAAAGCAGGCAATGTCTCAACATCTATACATAACTACCTTTGTCAGGACACATGGGATCACATTTCTGTAGCACAAAATGGAAAAGATCCTCTTGCTCAGAATGACAGGTACACTGGCAAGGAGAAGTGTTTTTAACATTCAACTTACAAGTGTCAACATTCTTCTATTACAATAAATTGAATGTAATTTGAAAGCCTGCCTTGCTATTTTCCACACAGAATAAAACTTTTCATAGCACTGAAATTACAGAAAAATGTATTTTATGTCACCAATTCAGACTGTTCAAGTTTCATTCTTTCTTTATCTTAGTCTGTTAAAGCACTGTAATTTAACCACTTAAAACATGCTTTAATTTGTATTTTAATAGCTATTTTATTTTTACTTTTGCCTGTATGTCCAATGACTACAACAAATGAAATATATATTCCGGGCCCACAGAAAGGGGCAGTGGTGGGATTCTGCCGGTTCTAGGCAGTTCGGCCGAACCGTTTGTTAAATTGCTGGCTCGCCCTGCCCCTTGCCCGCCCCTCCGCACCACTGGGCGAGGGGTGGGCGAGCCAGCAATTTAACAAACGGTTCAGTGTTTTTTTATAATTTTATTGGCCTCGCAGCTGCCGCGGGGCTTCAAAGAGCCACCCTACAGCTGATCAGTGTTAAAAGAAAAATAAATGAGTAGACCGACGCCTGCAAATATAAATGGGTAGACCCAGTGGTGGGATTCTACTTTGGTAGAACCGGTTGTTAAGTAGTTAAGCCAGTGGTTGCCAAAGTGGGCGGTACCGCCCCCTGGGGGGCGGTGGGATGCCTTAGGGGGGGTGGTAAACAGCAAGGGGGTGGCAAGAGGGACGCTAGAGGCAAAGGGGGGCGACAGGGGGGCTAAGTGGCAAGGAGGATGGCCCCCCTTTTGACCTGTGCCTCGCAGCACTTACCTCCTTGCAAGCAAACAGCAAGAAAAAAACAGCCTCCTTCAGTTTCAGCATAGGTTAATTAGCATGATTAGATCGGCCTCCGACTCTCAGCTGATTCGCTCTCAGTTGTTTTGCAGGCTCGTTTGCAACCTCTTGTTTTGCAAGCTCTTTGCTTGCTGCAAAGAGTGCTCGAGCAGATTTTTTTTCCCTAGCTAAAAGGAAAATGAAAGTAAAGCAGGCTCTGCTGCAACGTGACAAAATGAGGCAGGGAGAGAGATTTCTTTTTCTTTTTTTTTCTCCTCACCAAAAAAGATAGATGCAAACAATGGGAAATTTAGGGCAAAAGAGAGTTCAAGATTTTAAAAGACAAAAGAAAAAAAGCTCTATTTAACTAGGGAATTGTAATAATTGAGATACTATTAATTGTATATTGTGTTGAAAGCAGAAATGGTTAAGTTGTGGTTTGGAGGAATATATGGGGGAAATTATTTGGTTTATTATTATTGGTAAATATAATTAATTGATTTGTAAGAAATTGGATTGCATGGAAATAATTGGAATATGCATGTTCATATTGATTAATATACAAAAAAGATAGTTATATAACTAATTGATTTATATTAAAATGTTGAATTTGTATTAAACAACTGTATTACATAATTACATAATTAACCAATGTGAGGATGGATATAAAAATAGATGACAATGGGAAGGGGTATAATATAGAATAGAAGGGAAAAATTGAATTTGATTAAGATTAGAGATGAGGATGAAGGGTAATGTTGGTTTTTTACAAAAATAGATGAGGAATAAATATGGCAAAAAGGAAATATAGAAATTGTAAATTTAATTGAAATGACTAAACTCTGTTTAAATTTGTGAACCAGCCAAATACTCTGTTCAAAGAAAATACATTGTATGTTTGTATGTGTGTTTCTAATTATTGCTATTTATTCATATTTGTTCTCTTTTATTCTTTAAAGTTTAACAATTCATTCTTTATCTTAATATCTTTATATTTGTTTGGGGTTGGCTTTCTTCCCTTTCATCTTTTTTATTGTACAGCAATCTTTCTCCTCAAACCTACCACCCCTCTCTTTTCTTTCCTTCTTACTTTCTCTTCCCCCCCTCTTTTTCTCCTCCCTACTTCCTCTTCCTTTCTCCTTCTCTTCCTCTCTTCCTCCCTCTCTTACCCTCACTCCTACTCTAATTTCCCTTCCTTCATCCCTCTCTATTGCTGTATCCTTTTATGCATATGGACTACTCAGAGGGCTGAAAAAGTTATTTTTGACTGGTCCTCGCACTTTTGACCAGTCCTTGAACTTACTACTGTCCTAACATTTTATGTTTTTGTCCTATCTTGTCACCATGGTGAAGAGAAGCAGTTGTGAAATGAGTGACACGGTTGTTAAGAATGCTACAATGGGCATAAATGATGACCAGTCATAAGTGCGAAGACTGGTCAAAAGTGTGAGAACCTGTCAGAAATCACTTTTTTCAGCCCTCTGGGTAGTCCTTTTGTGCATATGGAATGCCGCAATGGGCATAAATGTGAGGATGGTCATAAGTGCGAGGACCGGTCAAAAGTACGAGGACCAGTCAGAAATGACTTTTTTTAGACCTCTGAGTAGTCCCTATGCAGATAGCCATGCCCACCCAGTCACATGACCAGCTAGCCACACCCACCCAGTCGCATGACCACCAAGCCACACCCCCAACTAAGCCACGCCCACAGAACCGGTTGTTAAAAAAATTGAATCCCACCACTGGAAAGGGGTAAGATGATTATTCAGACTTTAGCGGCAGATTCATTTGGGTCAATATTTCAGCTAAGACCTACGTGATATGGTTAAAACCTGTTCAGCATAGCCTTTAGCATTACTACAGCACACAAATCCCTCCACCAAGACTGTTTCTTTGGTGGGTTTGTTTTATTTATTTATTATGAAACTAACCAGTCATCACCAAAATTATTTGCTCTATGATATACCATTTCTGTGATATACCTTCTTATATCAGATCAAAGTCCTCTTCCAATATGCTTCGTGGGTTTATTCCTCTACTTTTTCTATATGATTTTATACTACATCCTTTCTAAGGTAGGTAAAATGAGGACCCAGATTGTGGGGGCAATAAGCTGACTTTGTATAAAATATACAAAAGTATGAAGGCTATTGCTTAACGCATTGTAAGCTGCCTTGAGTCTCCAGAGAAGGGCGGCATATAATCAAATAAAAAAAACAACAACAACTTAATCATGACTTTGGAGATTTTCTGCAGGTAGAAACAGAATGATTGGATGGAGACTTTGTAAATGACTGGATTGAGACTTTGTACCAATGATGTGATGTGATTGGTTGGTTTTGGACCAAATCCTGTATGTTTTGCTTTATATAAAATTTATAGCCTATTATAATTGTCAATCAAGTTAATTTGCCTTATTCAACAAATTATATTTAAAATAAACTCTGACTTAACAATAAAATAGAAATCAGGTCAATGTTTGATTAGAGGTTAGAAACAAAATATATGATCAGTATGATGCACATTTGTCTACCTAGTCTTATACACTACTCAAAAAAATAAAGGGAACACAAGCAGAAGACATCCGAGATCTGAATGAATGAAATGCCTTATTAAATACTTTGTTCGTTACATACAGTAGTTTTGTGTTCCCTTTAGTTGTTTGAGCAGTGTATAAACTACCGTATGTAAAGAACAAAGTATTTAATAAGGCTATTTCATTCATTCAGATCTTGGATGTCTTCTGCTTGTGTTCCCTTTATTTTTTTGAGCAGTATATTTTTGAATAGGAATATACATGATACATATATTAAACTACTTCATTAATTTCAGTTTTACTTCTTATTTCTATATAATTCCATCCCACATAAATCTATTAAATGGAATAATATTTTATTATCTATGTAAAAATGTGATTTCTCTTAAACTTTTAAATTTAACTGCCCAGAATCCCTCTGTGAAGGAGATGGGTGGTTTTAAAATGTGATAAATAAGGTAAAGATAAAGTTTCCCCTTGCACATATATACTAGTTGTTCCTGACTCTAGGGGGCGGTGATCATCTCCATTTCAAAGCCAAAGAGCCAGCGCTGTCCGAAGATGTCTCTAGTGTCATGTGGCCAGCATGACTAAACACCAAAGATGCACAGAACGCTGTTACCTTCCCACCAAAGGTGGTCCCTATTTTTATACTTGCATTTTTTACATGCTTTCGAACTGCTTGGTTGGCAGAAGCTGGGACAAGTAATGGGAGTTCACCCCATTATGCGACACTAGGGATTTGAACTGCTGAACTGCTGACCTTTCGATCGACAAACTCAGGGTCTTAGCCACTGAGCCACCATGTCCCTGTGATAAATAAAACAAAATAAAAATAAATTCCTAAACACTGGACTACTTGTCAAAGCCTTTAAAACTAAAAAAAATTCCTACAGATATCCTATAGATAGTTTCTATAGATTTATGTTATCATAAACCAATTTGATATGGAGAAGTTATGAAAAAGTGGAATAAAGATTTCTATATTGCCTAGATGGGGTGTGAGGTGACTCAGTGGATAAGATGCTGGGCTTCTCAGCTAGAAAGCAGGCTGCCCAGGTTTGCGACTTGAAGGCCACATGATGGGGTGCGCTCCAATCCTGACCCTAGTTCCTGCCAATCTAGCAGTTCAGAAGCATGCAAGTGTGAGGAGATAAATAGGTACCACTTCAGTAGGAAGGTAACAGTGCTCTGTGATGTCATGTTGATCTTGAAATGGAGATGAATGCTGCTTCCTATAGTCATTAACGACTAGCAAAGCAAAATCTGCAGGGACTCCTTTACCTTTTTTTTATATTGCCTAGATCAGGAGTCCCCAACCCCCAGGTTGCAGCCCACTACAGGGCAGTGGGAGAGATGGGCAAGTGGCATGCATGAAGCTCCACTTGTATGAGTGGAGGGAACTTGTGAGAATGGAACTTAGCATGAGCCCTCCATTCAAACGCCCTCTGCTCAAGCAAGTGGAGCTTCACACATGAGTGCAGGTGCCTGCCACTCACACAAGTGGAGGGTGGTGCACCTGCGCTTGCACAAATGGAGCTGTCTGGAGTAAAAATAAAAAGGAGATTTTTGGAGATTATATTGAAATTAACAATAGGAAAAATAAAGAGGATGGGAAGAGACAAAGCTGGATAGAGAGATGGAACAGAAAAAAACAGAAAGTTTAGATGATTATATTGGGATTAACAGTGGAATGACAAAAAAGAGAGAAAAAGGTTGGAAAATACTAGGAAATATAGGGCAAAATAGAAGAGTCCAGGATTTTGATTCACAAAATGGTTTAACAATGGTAAAACAAGAGAAAGAGAAAAGAGAAGGGAAACAATGGGACAGATAGGGCAAAATAGGGGAGCTCAAGAAGCTAGAACACAAAAGAAAAAAGGGGAAAGAAAAGGGTAAAAATAAAATAAGGAAGACAGAA
Organism: Pantherophis guttatus; assembly: GCF_059756535.1. Classification (NCBI taxonomy): domain Eukaryota; kingdom Metazoa; phylum Chordata; class Lepidosauria; order Squamata; family Colubridae; genus Pantherophis; species Pantherophis guttatus. The sequence continues at coordinate 107,256,875 of NC_142066.1, forward strand.
AGGAAGACAGAAATGAGAGAAGAATATGTTATAGATACTTAGAACTGAAATATGAATTAAAGCTAAAATATTTGAAAATTAGATTATGCAAAAAGAAAAGATATTAATGGACATAATGAATTAATTTTTATTAAGATGTTGGATGGTATTATTTGAGAAAATTGATGGGTATAATAATTGGGATATTGTTTAAATACATATAACAATTGTAATAATTTGAATATTCTTAACAATACATTTATCTAAGCAAAAAAGAAAAGAAAATTGAAACGATATAGGATTATGATTTAATTAAATAAGACTTACTTAATTGGCTTTTATATAAATGGTATTGTTAAATAGACAGAATTTAGGGAAATGGGAATTGTATTATGTTGCATTATTTGAATTAAGAACTCTGTCTAATTGTTAAATTGGTATATTTTTAAGATTAGAGATAAGATTTAAATTTGATGTAGTAATAATTAAATAAAGATTTAATGGGGGCTTCCAGTTGGCACCGTGGGGAAACAGACGGGGAAATGGTGAGCTCCACTGAGCCCTGCCAAATCCCCTCTGCTAAGCTGCCGCTGATAGGTCTGCAGACCTCCCCTGTCTTGTAGGGACAGGGGGACAAGAAGGAATGCCTTGGGCTGCCGAGAGGAATGGGTAGGTTCCTCGGGGCCGGAGGCTTCTCCTTCACATCGGCGGCAGCGGAACGGCAGCCATGGCTGCTGCCCTGAAACCGCAGCAACCGGGAACAAGGATTGTGCTGGAGGAAGAAGATGAAGAAAGAGCAAAGATCAAGAAGCCAGGTGAATGACACCAACCCAGGCAATATAACGTACCTATTTAGAATTACTGAAAAATAAGACCCCAAATTTAAAAGCAGCTGCTGGACTGCGGGGCTTAAAGATTGAAAAGGGAAAAAAATGGGTAAAAAACCTGAATTGAATTTTGTTGCAGTAAACTTAAATTGGATGATTTGGCATTAATACATTTTTGAAATTTGACTGTGCCTTTAACTGGAGTGGAAAGGAGAAATGGATATTCCTGAGAATTAATGCCTCTAAAAGAAAATGAAACTAATGAAGCTAATGAAGATAGACAGATGGGTGGCTACAAAATAGTCATGGAGTCTGCAGTGACTAAGCAGGGAAGTGGATTGAAGAGATTTCCCTTTCTGGGTGGAAAAGAAACATGTTAATTGGCTTTTTACCTTGGATTACTTGAAATTAATATTGGATATAAGGATTTTGGAGATTCCTACTCTGTCCCAGATGATTTTAAGAAAGAAGAAAGAAGAAAGAAAGAACATTTTGGATTTTAACAATGGAGACTGACAAAACTGTAAACAAAAGCTAGGTGTGGCGTAGTTAACAAAGACAGGAAGCTGATGCACTACGCTTGGAACAGACATTTTAAAAGTTTTAAAGTGACATACAGAAATTCTTTACTTTGAACTGATGAACCTTGAAATAGAGCACTTTGGACAGAGAGAAAAGGAAGAAAAGGAAGAATTAATGTGGATAAATTTAAATGTGACTAACTGAAATGTAAAGTTTAAAAGCCTATGTATATATGATAAAGTTTAAAAGCCTAGGTATATATGATTTTTGGATAAAAACAGGAAGGGTTGTGAAATAATTAAAATAGAAAATAAGAGGTGGCTATTAAAATAGTGGATGATATCAAGGGGATAAAAATAATAAAGAAGAATATATTTTGAGGCAGGAAAATTTTAAAAAAATGTACTGTTTGATGTAATATGTTTTAATTTTATTTTGCAAACAAATGTTAAACTGATGAATAAGGATTGATTGAACAAAATACAAGATACACAGATGCTAGTGATTAATCTTGAATTAAGGTAATACATGTTGGAAATGATGACTACTATGAAATATACTGAGTTTTAAATTGAAAGAGTAGGATGGAAAAATGAAATAAAACAGATAATTATATTACAGTTAAAATGTGTGGGATGGATACCAATTAGATAAGAGTTTGAGACTCGGTGGAAATATGTTGGAAATTAATTAGAAGTGCTGGAAATTAGCTAAATAAATAGGAGGAGTGCTGGAGGGAATTATGCTGGACACCAGCCAAACAATGGAGGGAGTTAGAGGAGATTATGCTGGAAATCAGCCAAACAATGGAGGGAGTTAGAGGAGATTATGCTGGAAATCAGCCAAACAATGGAGGGAGTTAAGGAGGAGATTATGCTGGAAATCAGCCCATAAAATGCTGGAAACAGCCAAACAAATAGGAGGAGAGTTGAAGGAGACTATGCTGGAAATCAGCCAAACAATGGAGAGAGTTAAGGAGGAGACTATGCTGGAAATCAGCCCATAAAATGCTGGAAACAGCCAAACAAATAGGAGGAGAGTTGGAGGAGATTGAAGAACTATTTTGAAATTAACTAAATAGTTGGTGTTTTGGAGGGGATCAAGCTGAGAATTAATCAAATAGAATAAGCTGGAAGATAGTTAAATATTAGAGGGAGGTATAGTGGAAAATATATTAGAAATTGGAGTAAATAAAATATGTCTTTGTGAGAAATCTGTGTAATATGTAAACTGGGAGAAAAAAAACTAGGGTAAACTGATTTGAGGATAAGGGTCAAAGGATTAAAATTAGACAAAATGTTATTTTATAAAATATAATAAAAATGGAGTGGTACTGAATTGAAATTAAGAATAAATGGTGATAAAATAGTAAGGTAAATACTTAACAAGAGGTTAGAATATTGTAAAAATTATTTTGATATGACTTGTATAAAATATAAGGTAAAGAAGAATAAAGATATGTTTAGAATTGTTATGCAAATGTAAAAATGAGTGAAAGTGAATTTGAAACTAATTTTGGATAGATATAATGGATTTATATAGATGAAAATGTTAAATTTGAGTTAAAATTGGTTTTTTTTTAAAGTTTTGAATTTCTTTTTTATCTTCTTTTCTTTTCTTTTTTGTTTACTTATAAAAGATGTAATGGAAATTGTGAATTGAGCTTGTGAAAAGAATGTAAGCGTGGTATCCATCTATGACCGGAACGAGATTTTTGCTCTTGAAAGTTATGTTTTATGTTTAAATTTGGAAAAAACAAATAAAAAATATTTACAAAAAAAGATTTAATGAATATTATATGAAGTAATAACAAAATGTAGGGAAGTTTTAGAAGTTGAAATAAGATTCAGAAATATAAATATGTTTGAACTGTATTGTTAATTGTGAGAATTTAGGGTAAGAATTGTGAAATGTATTATTTTATTTATTATTTTATTTTATTTATTTGATTTGTATACCACCCTACTCCCGAAGGACTCAGGGCGGTGAACAGCCAACAATAAAATACATAAATACACAAAATTTAAAAACCCGATAAAATCAAATTAAACTTTTTGGCCCAGACAAATTAAAATACCCCAATAATTTAAAAACAGATTAAAATTTACATATTTAAAAAGGGAAGAGATCAGGCCAAGCCCGCTTGATGGAATAAAAAGGTCTTCACAGCACGGCGGAAGGAGCGCAGATCCGGGATCCTCCGTATCTCCGGGGGGAGCTCATTCCAGATGGTAGGTGCCCCCACAGAGAAGGCTCTCCCCCTAGGGGCCGCCAGTCGACACTGTTTGGCTGACGGCACCCGGAGGAGTCCCTCTCTATGAGAGCGTACTGGCCGGTGGGAGGCTATTGGTGGTAGTAGGCGGTCCCGTAAATAACCAGGCCCTAAGCCATGGAGCGCTTTAAAGGTGGTAACCAAAACCTTGAAGCGCACCCGGAAGACCACCGGGAGCTAGTGCAGCTCGTGCAGGAGAGGTGTTACATGGGAGCGCCATGTCGCTCCCATTACCACCCGCGCGGCCGCACTCTGCGCCAGTTGGAGCCTCCGGGTGCTCCTCAAGGGGAGCCCCATGTAGAGAGCATTACAATAGTCCAGGCGGGAGGTGACGAGGGCATGAGTGACCATGCGTAACGAGTCCCGATCCAGAAAGGGACGCAACTGGCGAATCAGGCGGACCTGATAAAAAATCCTCCCGGTCACAGCCATCAAGTGCTCTTCTAAAGACAGCCGTGAATCCAGGAGGACGCCCAAGTTGCGAGCCCTCTCCGTGGGGGCCAATGATTCGCCCCCAATAGTCAGTGATGGCGTCAACTGGCTATATCGGGACGTCGGAAACCACAGCCACTCGGTCTTGGATGGGTTGAGCCTGAGCCTGTTCCTCCCCATCCAGATCCGTATGAGGTATTATTTGAATTAAGATTTAAGGTGGATTAATAGAAGGGTAACCGTTTTTATTAAGTTAATATGAATAAGCTTACTATAAGATGGTAATAGTTGAGATATGTGAGCTAAGATTAAGAAATAAATGTTATGGCAAAAATAGAATATATAAAATTGTATTATTATTATTATTATTTTTAAATTTGATTTATATGCTGCCCTTCTCTGGAGACTCAGGGCGGCTTACAATGCGTTAAGCAATAGCCTTCATTCTTTTGTATATTTTATACAAAGTCAGCTTATTGCCCCCACAAACTGGGTCCTCATTTCACCTACCTTAGAAAGGATGGAAGGCTGAGTCAACCTTGAGCCTTGGAGAGATTCGAACCAGCAGAAATTGCAGGCAGCTGTGTTAATAACAGGGTGCACTAAACCACTGTACTATCAAGGCTCTTTTTATTAAAGATGGAACAAAAAGCTGAACAAATTTATGACCAGATCAATGCTCTGTTCTGAAAAGATATATTGTATGTTTGTCTGTGTGTTTTAAATTTTTTTTTTAAAATTGCAAAAAACAAACAAACAAATGGAGCTGTCTGGGTGCAAGTGCACCTGCCAATCACATGCCCTCCCTGTGCCAGACTGGCTGCCAAGCTGGAATTAAATTAAATTAAATTCTATAGAAATATAAATGGGCATCAAATTATACCTTATAGGGGACTTCCGGTTGGCTCCGCGTGCTTCGAGACACTCCTCTGTGAGGAGGCACCATAAAAGCCTCCAGAACAGCAAAAAATAGCTTTCTGGAAGCTGGAAATCCTCTCCCTGGGCAAAGGGGAGAGAGGAGAGCCGACAGGCAGAGGTAGAGCCCCCCCAAGTGCCCTAGGAGAAATTCTGGGGCATGAAGGGCGAGAGCTCCCTAGAAGCCTGTCAATCCGCTCCGGACCTGGGTCGACTCTGCTAATTAGCGGAGCAAGAAGCCACGACCAATTCTGCTAAATACAAATGAGGGGAACTACAACATCCTGAATTGCTGCAGGCAGAACAAGCCAGGAGAAGTCAGACTGCAAGTATTTAACTTAACTCCAATGTTTATTGCCTCCTTCGGAAGTAACAATTTAGTAAATTTGCATCAAAATGGCGATTGAAGCTTGAAAAGGGCGTGGAAAGTGAAAATTAAAGGAAAGTTTCATTTCGCTGGAAGCCTCTTGCCTGAAAAGAGTTTTTGTAATGAGAGAAGGAGGATTTTAAGACATCAATTTAAGATTGGGGAAAACTTTTGACTTTGATGAACTTTTCCTTTTGGCTTCTGACTAAAATATAAAGATTAATTTAACCTAAACTGAGAATGGCCTCAAAACCTGTAAAGACTGTTTCCACTAAAAGAACTGGGAGTGCTGGAAGTTCCCCAGGTCACACTTTTAAAATGCAAGCCTCTGCACCCCCAACAGACCTACAGACTTTAATGATTGAAATGATACAAGAAGTCCTAATAGCTACACAGACTAAACTTGCCACTGTGATTAACGAAAAAATTAATGAAACTAATGAAAAAATACAGGTTGTTTCAGAGGAGATTTCAATTCGAAATCAGCAAATTAGGGAAGATATATTACTGGCATTTAAAGGTCTGGCAGGCAATATTGAAATATTGGATGACAAAGTTGAAAAAACTAAGCAATCTACAGAAATTTTGGATAATAAAGTTGCATAAATTCAGAATAGAATTGAAAGGGCTGAAGCTGATGTAATCATGATTCAATACAGGGATATGGAATTTGCTTTAAGAATAAGAGGGGTGAAGGAAAACATTTGAATTTGAAAGAAATGATGTCAGAGGCATTGGCACAGATGTTAGGGGAGAAGAAAGTGGAGTTAGGCTGGCAGATTGCCAAGATATATCGTGTCAATTCGTGGGTGGCCAGCCAGAAACATCTACCAAGAGACATTGTAATATATTTTACTACAAGGAGATTATGCAATGAAATTTTACAGGCTACCTTCAAAAACAAGCTTCAGGTGGAAGGCCAGGAGGTGATGACAAGGAAAGAAATTCCTCCCAAAATGTTGAGAGCTAGAAGGGATTATGCCTTTCTGGTGGATGAACTGAAAAAGCGTGAGATACAGTATAGATGGGAAGTGCCAGCCGGCCTAGTGATGACATATTCGGGAGAGAGATATCGCCTTAATACAATATGGAAAGCAAGAGATTTTTACGTCAATGTGTTAAAGGCTGGGACATCCAAATCACCAGAAAGAAAAAGAAAGAAGGAAGTAATGGAAGGAGAGAGAGAAGAGCTGATGACAGTAGTCCAGGGGGGAGTTTCAACGAGTCAAGAAGAATTGTTACAGATTGCTGTTCAAGATTTGGATTTAATTGATATATCAGAAGAACCGAAGGATCAAAGACAGACTAGAGCAGCAACAGCTAAACGCAGGGAAGAATTAAGACAGCAACAACTTCAATGGCAACTCAAGAAACTACCAAAACAGAAGCAGTGGGAGGAGCCAGGCCTAAAGGTCAAATGAGGCAAGAACATCAGAAAGTGCTCCAGATGCTTCAGAGGCCCAGAGATGGGAACTAGATTTTTAACCTGGAATGTCAACGGTTTGAATTCGCCACAGAAGAGGAGGAAAATATTTCACTATCTTAAACAATTTAAGAATGATGTAATTTGTTTACAAGAGACTCATATTAGGATACAAGATCAAAAATATTTGACAAATACAAGATTAGGTACACATTATGTAGCAGCAGCACCAGAGAAGAAAAAGGGTATAGTCATATATTTGAAAAGAGACTTAATTGCCAAATTAATTGAAGCAGATGATCAAGGAAGATTTTTAGCAATTGAACTTTTAATAAAAGGAGAAAAATTACTGGTAATTGGAGTATATGCCCCGAACCAACAACAGGAAAAATTTTATAATCTTCTACATTATACATTACTTTTATAATCTTCCTGAAGACCCTGTTGTTCCGCCAGGCCGGGCTATCAATATAATAATTTTAAATTGGGGTATTTTAATTTTTGGGGTTTTAAACCGGCCAAATCTATTTAATTATTTTAATTTTTAATAATTGTTGTGTCTTGTGTTTTTAAATTGGCTGTACACCACCCTGAGTCCTTTGGGAGAAGGGCGGTATAGAAATAAAATTATTATTATTATTATTATTATTATTATTATTATTATTATTATTATTATTATTATTATTATTACATTCAAAGTTGATACAATGGGGATACAAGACTTGTATCCTATTGAGTGACTGGAATAGTGTTTTGGACGTAAAAAAGGATAAGAAGGGCCCTAAGCAAAATGTTTTAACAAGAGCAAGATTGCCCAAGTTGTTTTTGGAGATGATGGATGATTGGGAGTTGAGGGATATTTGGCGTGAAAGAAACCCAGAAGAAAAATATTTTCTTTTCTTTTCGGATAGACACCAATCCTTTTCAAGGATTGATTTTATACTAATTACTAATGATCTTTTTTCTAGGGTGAAGAATACGAAGATCTGTTCAAGAACATTGACAGACCATAGTCCAGTTTGGTTGGAACTGGAGTATGGAAAAGGGCCTAGGAGGTCCTGGAGGTTAAATGATATGAAGAAAATGTAAAAGAGTGTAAAAAATTTATGAAGGAATTTTTTGTTATGAATATGCAAAAGGGTACATCTATGGAAATGGTATGGGATGCAAGTAAAGCATATATGCGAGGCATTTTGATATATTTGAATAATAAATATAGAAAAAAACAGGGGGGGAAAGAAAAGAATTAGAAGAAGAGATTAGAAAACAGGAACGAACTTTGATAGCTAATCCAACAGATAAGAAAATTAAAGAGGCAATTAATTTACTGAAAGGTCAATTTAATATGTTAATAGCAGATCAAGTGGCAACTAACTTACAATATGCTAAACATAATACTTTCTGTAACGCTAATAAACCAAGTAGGTGGTTAGCATATATGTTAAGGAAAAAGCAGAAATTAAGGACTATAGAGAAAATAAAACACAAGGGTAAAGAGGTTTATGAGCAAGAACTAAAAAAACTTTTTTAGAGTTTTATTCAAGGCTTTATGCCGGTGAAAAAATTCAAGATATAGATATAGATAGATATTTGCAGAAAGAGAACATCTACATAACTTCAAAAGAGCAGAGGGATAGTTTAAATCAATTGATAACCTCCGAGGAAATTTTGTTTGCAATTAAGCAGTTGTAAGTGGGTAAAATTCCTGGGACGGATGGTTTGACAGCTGTTTATTTTAAAAGCTTACAGGAGGAAATGGTGGAACCATTGAAGGAATTATTCAATAATATACAACAGGGAGGAGAGGTACCTCCAACTTGGAAGACAGCTTTTATTTCTTTGATCCCAAAAGAGGGTCAGGATCATACAGATCCAAAAAACTATAGGCCGATTTCACTTTTAAATACAGATTATAAGATTTTTACTAAAATATTAGCAAATAGATTAATGACAGTTATGCAGCAAATGATTCATCATGATCAAACTGGTTTTATAAATGGTAGACAAATGAAAAGTAATATAAGGCAAGTTGTTAACTTACTAGAGTATTTGGGAAGGAACAACCAGGTCCCCGCAGTGCTAGTATTATTGGATGCTGAGAAAGCCTTTGATAGATTGAATTGGCATTTCTTATTAAAATTAATAGAAAGGATGCAACTTGGAGAACATTTTATACAATCTATTAAGGCAATATATCAAAAACAAACAGTGCAAATAATAATCAACAGTGGTTTAACAGATATTTTTAATATAAAAAAAGGAACAAGGCAAGGTTGTCCCCTGTTTCCATTATTGTTTATTTTGACGCTGGAAATCTTACTATCACACCTCCGCTGCGTGCCTGCGTTGACGTGAGGTAAAAATGCTACCAACAACCTTTGTTTGCTTTAGTAGTTTAATCCAGCCCAGCAGCACCGTCAACGGCAAGTGGAACATATGCGAAATACATAAAGTCGGCGTTGGGAGCGGCTGCCTCCCAACGCCTTTTAAATACTCGCGCCAGCTTTATACATGCCCTTCCGGGTTCCGCATCCACAGCGCATGCACAGAACGTATCCTCTCCATTCTCGGCGGCGAACGAAGGGTGTCAGAAGAAGATCCTACCTATTCCGGCCGCTGCGTGACCGACCGCCTATGATTAATAAGCACCCCCACCACCAGTGTAAACGTGAGTCCCCAACCACCCCCCTACAAGCTCCGTGCTGTTGCAGACTGTTCACCAGAGTTCATAAACAGCAGGGTCACAGTTGCCGCTACAGATCACGGTGTTGAGGGGATCTCAATAGGCGGCTCCCCCTACCAAAGATGCTCCTGGAAAATAGAAATGGACATGTTAACAACGGGTCAAGGTGCCAGACACATACCCCAGGCTCCAGGTTTCTGTGGATAGCATTTATGGAACTGCTTAAGCAGTCGGTTGGCCCTTACATTTGTAGCACCCACCCAGGACGCATCCTCGAATGGGTATCCTTTCCACTTGATTAGATATTGTACTTTACCCCTACTGATTCGTGAATCTAACACTTCCTCTATTTCATAGTGGTCCCCTTCCATTGGGCCAGGCCGTTTTAGTTGTTCTCGAACACCGTCTACTGGTTTCAATTAACTACTATGAAACACAGGGTGAACCTTACCCAATAGTGGTGGTAGCTTTAATTCCACAGTCACTGGATTGATTACCCTTACAACGGGAAAGGGTCCCAGGTATTTGGGTCCTAGCTTACGACTAGGCATTCGCAATTTTAGGTATTTTGTAGAGAGATAGACCCGGTCTCCTACTGTAAATGGTTTGTGGTCTGCCCTTTTTTTATCTGCCTGGTATTTATATGAGTCGGTTGCTTTATCCAAGGCCTCTTTTATTCGTGGCCACTGCTTTCCAATGCGCGTAGCCCATATGTCAGGGGGTACTTGTTCCTGACTTTGTATGTCTAGTTCAGGAATGGCAGAGAACTCTTTTCCGGACACAACCTGAAAGGGGGTGACTCCTGTACTGCTATGGACAGCGTTATTGTACGCTATCTCAGCAAACGGGAGTAAGTCCGACCAATCGGACTGTTGGTATGATACATAACAGCGCAAGTACCGCTCTACCATGGCGTTAGCCCTTTCAGCAGCCCCATTGATGCTGGGATGAAATCCTGAACTCAACCCTTGTGATGAACCTATCATCTTTATGAAATCTCGCCAGAACTTTGAGGTAAATTGAACACCCCTATCAGAAATGATACGTCAAGGCACTCCATGTAAGCGATATATATGCCAAACGAACAACTTTGCCAGCCTTCTAGCTGATGGTAGCCCATGGCATGGAATGAAATGGGCTTGCTTGGAGAAGAGGTCAATCACAGTCCATATCACAGTATTACCATTACTTTCCGGAAGGTCTACAATAAAATCCATGCCGACCTCATCCCAGGGCCGAGTAGGTTCTGCTACGGTCTGTAAAAGAACTAGGGGTTTTCCTGGCCGAGGTTTCGCCATGGCACATGCTTTACAGCTTTTCACATATTGTTCAACTTTCTTTCTCATACGTGACCACCAAAATTGGTGTCGTACCAAGTGTAATGTTTTAAGGAAGCCAAAGTGGCCGGCTGTTTTGGTATCGTGACACCTACATAGTATTAACAGTCGTAGCGAGTCGGGAATATACAGTTTATCCCCCACCCAGGCAAAGCCGTCCCAGTGTGTCACTGTTGTTCCGTGTTCCAGTAACCAAGCATCGATAGCCAATTCTCGTTGTAGATCGTTCTTCCACGTGGAAGACGGTTCGGTCTGAGACATTCGGCCCACCTGTTGTTTTCCTGGCAGAATTGCTTGCACCACTTCTTCCCGTTTACTAGCAAATTGCGGTAACCGTGAGAGCGCATCCGCCAAAAAGTTCTTTCTCCTGGAACATATTTCAACTCAAAATTGAAACGTTGGAAATACTGTGCCCATCGTACTTGTTTAGGTGACAACTGTCTAGGGTTCTGGAGTGCCTCTAAATTTTTGTGGTCTGTCCATACCTCAAACCGAACACCGCTACCTTCCAACAAGTGTCGCCATGTAAGCAGTGCCCATCGCACCGCAAAAGCCTCTTTCTCCCATATAGCCCAGCGTCTCTCAGTGATAATAAATTTACGGGACGTATAAGTGCACGGATGCAATTCTCCTTCAGGGTTTCTTTGCAGCAAAACCGCACCCACAGCGACATCGCTAGCATCCGCTTGCACAATAAACGGTGACATTGGTTCAGGATGTCGTAATATAGGAGCCTGCGAGAACATGGTTTTTAGCCCATTGAATGCCTTTTGACAATCCGGAGTCCAGAGTAATACCTGTCCTGGTCTTACCTTTATACCTGTCGACTTTGTGCGTAACAACTCGGTCAAAGGGAGGGCTATATGGGCAAAAGCAGGAATAAATTGCCCGTAGAAATTCGCGAAACCGAGAAAGCTCTGTAATTGTCTTCGTGTTGTAGGTGCCTACCATTCCAGCACCATATTCATTTTCTTCGGGTCCATTTCTACCCCAGCCCCAGAGATGCGATATCCCAAGTAATCCAGCTTCGTGCGGTGGAATTCGCACTTCGATAGTTTCACAAAAAGCTTCACACGAAGTAATTTGGACAACACTTGTCTCACCAAGTCTATGTGTTCGTCCATTGTTTTGGAATAAATTAGGATATCGTCCAGATAAACGAGGACACCCCGATATAGGTGCTCGTGAAGTACCTCGTTTATTACCTGCATAAACACAGCCGGGGCACCCTGTAGGCCGAATGGCATCACCCGGAACTTATAACTCCCTAACGGACAGTTAAAGGTGGTTTACCACTCATCACCTGGCTTTATTCATACCCGGTAGTAGGCCTCTCGTAGATCCAACTTTGTAAACACCCTCCCGGTTGACAAGGTGGCCAGTAAGTCCTTCATTAAAGGTAGGGGGTATAAATGTTCAACGCACACAGCGTTTAATCCACGGAAGTCCACACATAAACGTAAACCCCCATCCTTCTTCTCTCGGAACAATACAGGAGCGGCCATATGTGACCGGCTCAGTTGGATAAAGCCTCTAGCCAGGTTTTTATCGATGTAGCGTCTGAGCTCCTCTAACTCTGCTTTGGTCATGGCGTACATATGCGGCTTGGGTAACTTAACACCCGGTTTTAACTCTATGGCACAATCAGTGGCTCTATGAGGGGGCAAAACTTCACACTCCTCCTCATTGAACACAGCCGCTAGGTCCTTATATATATCAGGGTATCCTGTTTGGAGGGACCTGTCGAAACCTTCACACTGCATTCCTACCTGGTCTACTCGGTCTTCCGGCTCTGGTTCCGGGCCAATGCTTAATCGAAGCCTTCGGAAGCCCCTCTCCCACCATATCCTAGGCCTCCACTTATCTAACCATGCTAAACCCAATATGATGGGTTCAACCATAGTGTCCCCACTACAAAGCGGATATTTTCCCAATGCTCTCGTATTTCTAAACGAACTAACTCAGTCACTCGTGTTGCTGGCTTACCACCTAATAGAGAACCATCCATCTGTTCTAACCTAATGGAGACTTATAATTTCAGTGTTCATAACCCCAGTTCCCTAGCTACTGCTTCCCGGATAAGACACAGGGTACAACCTGAATCTATTAAGGCGTTTTGTTGAACTACCCTTGAGGTCTGGGGATGTCGTAGCACGATGGGAATGACGAAGGGGTGTATCGGGTCACTCATCATAAGGTCTACAGGAGCATCATCTCCACTGCTTTCCGAAGCTACCTGGACCCCCTCATGACCAGAAGGCGTCTCCGACTCTGCTCAAGGACCACGAGACGCCGTCAGTGTCGTCGTTCTGGACCATTCCGATGAGGACCGGGCTCTCTCATGTCGCCTACCAACCGATGGTGGAGCCCGGGATATGGCAGATGGCCCGGCTGGCACAGGACAGTCAGCTGCTTGATGTCCCAACTGGTTACATCTGAAACAACGGATCATCCCCCTCCCAACAGGCACCAGGGAGCGAGGAGGGGATGAACTCACCCCTCGCGGATTCGATGGTTTATCCATCCTACGCCAGGGAGGGAGCGGATAGCTAGCCACTCCCCGCGTACAGAATTCTCTCAAGCCGATGTCCAGATCCACCGCTGCACTAAACCAATCCGACAGCCTAGGTGATAAACCCCGGTAAACACAGGCTTGTCTTAGCTCTCTATCTAGCCCTATTTGGAACTGGTGCACTAAGAGCCATTCAGGCCAAGCCCGTAGGCGACCGGCCACGGTACGGAAGTCCTTAACGTATTGTCTGGCAGGCCGCCCTCCCTGTTTTAGGGCCACTAGTTCTCCTTCCAACAGTTGTGTTCTCGACTGGTCCTCGAACCGGGAACGTAACGCCTCCAGAAACAATCCCACGTTCGCGAGTTCTTTCGCATGATCGCTGTGGAGATCAGCGACCCAGTCTGCTACTTCACCCGTTAGGACTGTTGTAATGGCGACCACTACAGCCCACTGCGATGGGTAAAGATGGCTGTAGAGGTCCATATAACTCAATATTTGGCTCAGGAATAAGGACACCCTATCAGCACTGCCATCGAAAGTTGCCTGTATAGGGGGAGGGCCCCAGAGTTGTTGTTGCAGTTGCCCCAGCCCAGGCACCCACAGGGGAGGTGGCCCTGCCACCCGAGCATCCTGGACAGCCCCAACCCCCATCGGCGGGACCGAACGGTCACGCAGTCCCGAGGGACCCATGGATTGGGGCCCCTGCCGGCATGAGGCTATCCGATCCACCCCACATGAGGCCTCCCCCGATGATGTTGAGGCCGATTCAGCAGGGGCGGGTCCCGTCTTCCAGGTCTATACACTCCTTTCTCAATGCGAAGCTTCGGGCTGGCCAGATGAAAACGAGTCTTGGTACTGCTCCGAGTTTCCCCCAGCCCCTGCCAAGCGTCCTGCCCTGGCGCCCACGGCTGCCAGGACGGGGCGTCCCTGAAGCTGGCTTCTCCGAACTTTTCACACAGCACGTCCAAGGTGGAGGCCCCCACCCCTGTGGAGTAGCTCCAATCACCTTCCTCCTCCTCCATCCAACGCCTCTCTCTCTCCACCCCTGGAATGATGGTTCACTTAACTGGGGTGTCAGCTGCTTAGTCCCGACCAGAGCGGGACCCTGCCACCATTCTCCCAGAGCGGGCTTCCCTTCACTAGAGCCAGCCACCTCCGCTTCTGTAGAAATGGTCTCCTGCAACTGTGATAACCTCTCCTTGGGGCATACCACCGGCAGCTCTGTCTCCCCTGTAGTCTGGACCACCTCCACTACGGTGTCCACTGTCGCTGCCTCCTCCAGCCCCGGTGCACCAGCCGCCGTGCCTTCCACCATGTCAGACACGTCACTAGCCAGTCGTACCGAAAAGTCAGAAACGCCGACTTTCTATCACACCTCCGCTGCGTGCCTGCATTGACATGAGGTAAAAATGCTACCAACAACCTTTGTTTGCTTTAGTAGTTTAATCCAGCCCAGCAGCACCGTCAACGGCAAGTGGAACATATGCGAAATACATAAAGTCGGCGTTGGGAGCGGCTGCCTCCCAACGCCTTTTAAATACTCGTGCCAGCTTTATACACGCCCTTCCGGGTTCCGCGTCCACAGCGCATGCGCGGAACGTATCCTCTCCATTCTCGGCGGCGAACGAAGGGCGTCAGAAGAAGATCCTACCTATTCCGGCCGCTGCATGACTGACCGCCTATGATTAATAAGCACCCCCACCACCAGTGTGAACGTGAGTCCCCAACCACCCCCCTACAAGCTCCGTGCTGTTGCAGACTGTCCGCCAGAGTTCATAAACAGCAGGGTCACAGTTGGCGCTACAGATCACGGTGTCGAGGGGATCTCGACACTTACTGAGTAAAATACGTGGGACGGATACAATAAAGGGAATTAAAATTAGACAGCATGAGTATAAGTTACGGGCATTTGCGGATGACCTGGTTGTTACCTTAGCCCAACCAGTACAATCGATTACAGCCTTGATGGATATAATTAACTTATATGGACAAGTATCTGGTTTTAAAATAAATACAGCTAAAACAAAGATAATAGCCAAAAATATGACTAGAAGCCAAAAAGAAGAGATAGAAAGGGTAACAGGATTTGAGATAGTTAAGAAAGTTAAATATTTAGGGGTTTATATTATGACCACAAATACGAAATTATATCAGCACAACTATGAACCGTTATGGCAAAAAATACAGAAAGAGATGGAAAATTGGAAAAAACTACAACTGTCTTTGCTGGAAAGGATAGCCACAGTAAAAATGAATGTTTTACCAAGGTTTTTATTTCTTTTTCAAATGATACCTATATTTAAAAAAGATGAAAATTTGAAGGAATGGCAGAAGAGCATAAATAAATTTGTTTGGGCAGGGAAAAAACTGCGAGTAAATCAAAAGATAATGCAAGATACACAAGAAAGAGGAGGTCTTAAAATGCCCAATTTAAGATTGTACTATGAAGCCGCTGCCCTCTCAGGAATTACTGATTGGATAAATTTAATGGAGGAAAGGATATTAAATATTGAAGGATATGGTCTGGTCTACGGCTGGCATGCTTATTTATTGTATGATAAGAAAGTAGATAAGACTTTTAAGAGTCATATATTAAGAAATGCCCTATTACGTGTCTGGAAAAAGTATCAATATAAATTAAATGATAAGTTACCAATATGGACAGTACCCAGACACGCGTTAGAGAATATAAATTTGGAGCAAAAGCAAGATAAGACTACATACAAAGAACTCCTTTATAAAGAAGGAGTCAGACTACAATTAAAACTTATGGAGCAATTAAGAGAAGAAGGAATAATTAGAACTTGGTTTCAATATGGGCAGCTGCAAGCCAGATGGAGAGAAGATCAAAAAATTGGTATTTCGCAACAAGATGAGAATTTGATAAAACAAATAAGAGACAAAAGTCAAATGCATATAAAAAGGTTGTATAATGTGTTAGTGGAAATAGAAACAGTCAAGGACTGTATGATAAAATGGGCACAAAATGTAGGAGAACCAATAATGATGGAAACATGGGAAAAGATATGGGTTAGAAATGTGTAAGATTTACACAAGCTCAAAACTTAAGAGAGAACTTTTATAAAATGTTTTATAGATGGCATTTAGATCCAAAAAAACTAGCCTATATGTATCCAAACTTACAACCTAAGTGTTGGCGATGTGGATGTGAAGATGCTACGTATTTTCATATATGGTGGACATGTAAAAAAATTAAGGCTTTTTGGATAAAAATATGGTGGATTATGCAAAATATTTTAAAGAAAAATATTAAATTTATACCACAGTTTTTTTTGTTGGGAATAGTTACGGATTGTACTGTAATAGAAACTAAGTTGGTTTTGAATTTAATAACAGCTGCCAGGTTACTGGTGGCATAGTATTGGAAGAAGGAAGATCCACCTACTATTGAGGAATGGACACTAAAAGTTGTGCTTTTGGCATAGATGGCAAAAATTTCAGCATATCTTAAAGACCATTCAAACGAAAGATACATAACAGAATGGAGAAGATGGATTGACTATATTCAAAACAAGTATCAGACTAAGAAGATTCATATAGCTTATGAGTGAAACATTTTTAATTTTTAGCTTATGTTTATAGTGTTTTGAGTTATAAGGAGTTAAAGACCTAGAAAGAATTTGAAGTGAACAATTTGTTAGCATATTTTAGTTTTATGTTTGTGGATGCTATACCCTGTGCTTGTTCTGGGAAGTCAAGGGAGGGGGGGTGGGGGGAAGGCTGAGGGGGGATGGGTGGGAGGGCAAGGGGGGAGGGAAGGGCTGAGGGGGGAGGGCAGGGGGGAGAAAATGTTTGTATTTCTTATAAAACTTTTCAATTAAAAAAAATTATACCTTATAGTACAAATTTAAAATCAGGATTTATTGGTCTCCATTTCGTTCATATAGAAAAAGGATGATCAAAACCAGTACTTTGTTGAAAATATAATAAGGATAATGCTTCACTTAAGTCTTACACTTACTAACTTTTAGGAGAATGTATTGGATTATATAAATATAATTCTGTGACAAAAGCTAAACTTTTTAAAAATTATATATACTACTTATAACTTCATGACTTGACAATGTAAATAGATTCTTCATATTTTTAATATGTTCAAAGAACTAATATTGCAGCACTGGAAAGATAAATTCATGGCCCCTTTCACTCAATGGATTTTTATTTATTTATTTGTATTCTGCCTTTATCATTTTTACAAATAACTCCAAGTTGCAAACATATCCAACACACCTTCCTCTTCCTATTTTTCCCACAACAACCCTATGAGGTGAGTTGGACTAAGAAAGAGTGACTGGTCCAAGGTTACTCAGCTGGCTTTAATAGTTAAGATGGGAATTGAATTCATGTTCTCCCACTTTCTAGCCTGAGGTTTAACCACTACCGCATTGGCTTTGACTACACATGCCACCAATGAGCAGCCTATAGACATAGAATTTGTATAAATCAGTTCTAAGAAACTGGAACTGATTCACACAGAATATAGTAGGTTAAACAAATATAGGTGTCTGTCTGTGTGTGTGTGTGTGTGTGTGTGTGTGTGTATGCATATGTATAGTATATGTATAATAATATATGTATGTATTTCTATGTCTCTCTCTCTCTCTATATATATATATGTATTAAATATTTGCATTAGACAACTATATATAGAATTGTAACTTAATTTTATTATTATAGTCATATTATTTTTCTTTATTGTATGTTTTCACTTTTTTATTTAGCAATATAGCAATAGCACCTAGACTTATATACCGCTTTACAGTGCTTTTACAGGCCTCTCTAAGTGGTTTACAGTGTCAGCATATTGCCCCCAACAATCTGGGGCCTCATTTTACCAACTTCGGAAGGATGGAAGGCTGAGTCAACCTTGAGCCTGGTGAGATTTGATCTGCCAAATTGCAGGCAGCCAGCGATCAGCAGAAGTAGCCTGCAGTACTGCACTCTAACCACTGCACCACTGTGGCTCATAAAAGTTTAGCACTTTTATGTGTTTTTTCTTTTCTGTGATAACATGTGTCTTTATCATTATCATCTTTGTGCTTTTCTTTTGTCTTTTATGCTATTAATTATAAAGCAATAAAAATAAATAATATTATTTTGACAGTATGAATATTCATAAACTGGAATAGGTCAACCAATGAATAGGCATAGCAACTAAATCAGCCAATTGGGAGCTGAGACAGATTGGAACCAGGGCATGTCTTAGTCTGCAGCTTCTGTAAAGAGAAACTGAAACCAGTGTGTGTGAACTTGTCTGCTGATCTGAGCTGAAATGAAATTGTGAATCTGCTGTTGGTATTGTAAACTTACTTCATGTATTAGTGTGTATATAAAGAAGTTAATGAATCCACCTGATTCAGTTATCTGTGTGTGCTTCTGGATTTGATTTTTGCAAAAAACTCTGACAGGTTATGGGCCCAGACAACACACAAGACTGAATTGTAATTAAGCTGTTTAAAAGGAGAACAAGGCAGATAAAGATTGCAAGATAGCTGCTGTTGAAGTTAAGGAGAGCTCTCTGACTCGTTTGGGACAGAAGAACTATATTATTTGGGCTACAAAGATGGAATGTTTCCTAAAGATAAAGGAGCTCTGGGATATTGTTATTAATACACCATAGATGCCATTTACAGCAGCAGATCAGAGGCAGCATGATAAAGCAATAGCTTATATCATGTTTAATGATATAAGTTTAATGATATGAGTTTAGAAGATGAACAGTTTCTCAATGTAGCTGATTTGAAGACTGTAAAGGAGGTCTGGCTGAAATTAAGAAATGTGCATGTGAGTGTGTCAGCATGCAATATTGTATAATTGTCAAAAAAAATTATACAGAGCCCGTTTGCAACCAGGAGAATCTGTGGAACAGCATTTTAAATAAATGAAAACTTTGTTTATGGAATTGGAACAGCGTGGAATGCAGTTTCCTGAGTCCCAAAAGGCGTTACTAGTATAAAACAATCTTGATGAAGCATGGGACATTGTTTCTGCAGTGTTTGAGTGCAAACCACAGCAGGAATTGCATTTGGAAGCTTTAAAAGCTTGTTTGATTGCTGAGGAGAACAAGCGCCATTTTAGAAAGAGCCATGAGGAGGAATTCCTGAGGTGGATGCCCAAGGAGCAGAGTGAAAAGAGCAGAAAATTCCACAGACTGGCTAGCTGCAGCAAAGACAAAAGCAGCAGAAGATATCAGATTACAGCCCAGCAAAGACTTTGCAAGCAGAAAGAACAACAACAATGGAGATGCTTCATTTGTAGTGAAAGAACACATTTTAAGAAGGACTGTTTGCAAAGAAAAAGCTATTTGCAAGACAAGAATTATTTGCAACAATTGCAAGATGGACAAGTTGCTATTGCAAGTTAGCTATTGCAATAGCAGAGACAAATGGTTGATTGACAGTGGGGCAAGTCAAAAAATTGTTAACAGTTCTAAATTGTTTTACAGGTTGGATCCAGCAGCTGGAAATGCAGTAGCTTTGGCAAATGGTCAGAAGGCTAAAGTTATTGGAAGACGCAGTGTGCAAATTCCATATTTGGAAAAGAGGTTTAATGATGTATTATGTGTGCCTGAAATGAAGCACAATTTGCTGAGTGTCTCTAGTTTAGACAAGAAAGGTTTTGAGACTACATTTGCAAATGGGAGGTGCCTCATAAAGAGAAATGGGAATGTATGTGTGCACAGGGCATAAAAGAAGATAATCTTTATATGTTGCAGGGACAAAAGATTCAATGTGCCCAAACATTTGGAAATATGACACCACATGATTCATGTGTTCATCTCTTGCACAGGAAGCTTGGCCATGCCAGCTTCAGAGTTTCGCAAAGGATGGACCAGTTTGCAGAAGGATTAAATTTAAAGGGATGTAAGGCATATTTGGACTGTGTAGTATGCAAATCATCAAAGTCCAAAGCATTCCCAGTACGCAAATGTACCACAAGGCAGACAACAAAAGTTCTAGAGCTGGTGCATGCAGATTTGGTTGGGCCAATGCAAATCAGTTTGGGAGGAGCAAAGTATGTGCTGGTCATTGTAGATGACTACAGCAGGTTTGGGTTCTGCTATTTACTAAAGAGTAAAATAGAAGTACTACAGAAATTTAAGCAATGTGTAAGCTTCATAGAAAGGAGATATAAACAACAGGTATGTCAGTTGCAAACTGACAGAGGTTCAAAATTTATGTCAACAAGTTTTCAACAATGGTTGGGACAGTTAGGTATAAAACACAAACGCACTAATCCATACACAGCAGCTGAGAATGGTGTTTCTGAGAGATGAAATGGAGTCTGGGAACATTTCACCCCTGGTCAGCAAGTTTTCAACAATGTTTGGGACAATTAGGAATAAACCACAGATGCACAAATCCGTACACAGCAGTTGAGAATGGTGTAGTTGAGAGGCAGAATGGCGTCTTACAAACAATGAAGGATTCACTGCTGGAGGATTCTGGTCTGAGCAAGTCATATTGGGGTGAAGCCATGTTGACTGCTAATTATTTCATTAATAGGCTGTGGAGTTCCTCTACTAATGATACTGCATAAGCTGTGCTATATGGAAGAAAACCATCTCTGGGATATTTAAGGGTATTTGGAAGCAATGCTTCCAATTCCAAAAGCAGTTAGAAGAAAGGGACAACCAAAGGCTAGAAAGCTCAGGTTTATGGGCTATGAGCCTGGCTCAAAGAGCTATCACTTTAGTGATGGGAGGAAAAGAATAGTGATTTCCAGGTCTGCTAGTTTTGCAGAACAAAATTGGAACAAAATTGATGCAAATTTTTGGAATGATTCACTTAATGATGGTGATCCACTTAGTGACAGTAATTCACTTAGTGATGGTGTCAGCATTCAGGGAGGAGAAGCTGAAAAAGATATCAAGCAAGTGAGGGTTGAAACACATGGGCAGTCAATAACACGCAGGTCAGAGAAATGGAACAAGGCGATTCCACTTGACAGGTATTCTGCTGGTAAAGTTAAAGTGTGTAATGTATGGTATGAGCCAGGGATGAAATCTACTTACCTTCCCTACTGGTTCGGAAGTGCATGCGCATGTGCAGAGGGTAAAAAATAGGTGGGTGATCGGGTAGGTGGGCAGAGCCTTGCACTGCCATCGCTACCGGTTCTCTGAACCACCCACCGCCATCACTACTAGTTCGGCCGAACTGTTCCAAACCGGTAGCATTTCACTCCTGGTATGAGCCAAGGAACTATAAGGAAGTTTTGGCATTACCTAAAATTGAACAAGTAAAATGGAAAGAAGCCATGGACAAGGAAATGAAATCCATGGATGAACATAAAGTGTTCACATCTATGACTCTGCCACAGGGTAACAAAACCATAGGATGTAAATGGGTGTACAAAAAGAAAGTACTACCCAATAAAGAGATACAATATAAATCTAGATTAGGTTTTTCACAGATGAAAAATGTGCACTCTGATGAGGTATTCGCCCCAACTGTAAAGAGTGAAAGCATAAGACTGGCACTAAAGTTGGCAGTCAAAATTTGGCATTTTGACATAACCACTGCATTCCTCAATGCAGAATTAGAGGAAGAATTTTACATGGTTCAAGCACTAGGGTTTGAAAGTAAAAGGCCTAACATGGTATATAAATTGAACAAGACCATTTATAGGCTGAAGCAGTCAGCCAGGAATTGAAATATCTGTCTAGATACTACGTTGAAGGATCTTGGGTTCAAGAATTGCAAGGCTGATGGTTGCATATACATTGGAAAGTTACAAGGTGGGGATTGTAAACTATTAGCATTTGTGGGTGATCTTTGTTTCATTGCAAAGGATGTATCACAGTAAAAGGGTTCTCGGGTATTTGAAGGGAACTGTGAATGTGGGTCTTCAAATACAGGTATCTGAAGAATATTAAGTTAATTTGGATTTGTTTCTATTCCAGTTATGAAGGGAGGAGTGTCAGAGTATGAATATTCATAAACTGAAATAGGTCAGCCAATGACTAGGCATAGCAACTATGCCAATTGGGAGCTAAGACAGACTGGAGCCATGATGTGTCTTAGTCTGCAGCTTCTGAGTCTGTAAAGAGAAACTGAAACCAGTGTGTGTGAACTTGTTTGCTGATCTGATCTGAAATGAAATTATGAATCTGCTGTTGGTATTGTAAACTTACTTCATGTATTATTGTGTATATAAAGAAGTTAATGAATCCAGCTAAATCAGTTATCTGTGTGTGCTTCTGGATTTGATTTTTGCAAGAAACTCTGACATACTCCGCTGACAAAACTTGCATCATCTACCGAGAATTAAAATATCGGGAGAGTATTTGACTTCCAATTCAGACATAAATCTGAGATGCGTGCATGAATCACATTGGCACAAAGAGCAAGTATTGTAAATAACTTCAAACGAACTGCACACAAATTGTGTTTCATGTGTCAGATTATACCTAGTAATATGGGATAAGGAAGCAATGGAGAATGTTCACTTTCTACTTCTGGAATTATTCACATAATAGTCATACCCACATTCTTCATCTACAGATTGATGGTAAGCCAAAAGAAAAAAGATGAGAGTGACGATTGTTCCCCATTGCCCCTTGTCCCCTCTTCACTTGAATCTGAATTGAATTACCATCACAGTCATTTCATTTCTTTCAGTCAAACAACAGAATATACTTTTGCCAATATACTCATTATTCTCGATAGAGAAACATAATGATTTGACTTAACATCCTTATTGCTGAAAGAGCAGATAAAATGCCTAATTTATTATTCACAAGGAAAGCCCTTAATGTGAAATAAAAGCTAGAAAATAGGAAATGTGAGAAATGAATTTGGCTCATTATTTAATAAGCATACTAAAAATCCATAATTTTTAAAAACCAGATGGAAAGAATGAAGATTGAAGAATAAAAATTTAAATATGGAAACAATGAAAGTAACCAGTTCACCTGTCCTTATTTTTTTACAGCTAGTCTAATTAATGTCGCTTCGTAGCATTAGCATTAGTTTCTGCCTTTCCTGTAGAATGTGTTCCCTTCATATCACAACAAATTTGTGGACTCCAAATTTGTTTGGAAAGTAATAGCAGGTCCAAAGTCAGTGCCTTTTATATTTTGGTGGGAATTTCAATCTGGCTCTCCAACATTCTATCTGGGCTTCAAATGAAAAGTCTTATCCTTTTGACAATCCCTCCCCCTTCTGGTTCATGGGAAAGATACTTTAGCTTTTAAAAAAATTCTTATCTGCTCCTTTAGCTGATTGGAGACACTGAGAGGCAAGTGGCATTTATTTGACAGTTTCTCCATTTGTTAGTTATTTGGCACATAAATATAGTTTGGGCTTGAAAGACAAGGACAAAATAAAATTAATGTAATATGGTTTTTGCAGATGGATAAGAATTTTGTTTGGTTCATTTTTGTAAAAGCAAACTTGCAATTCCCTGGTAAATTGAATGGAGGAAAAAACCTGCAGATATTTAAAAAATGGATTTGTAGAAAATTTGTCTTAGTCCATTCCTAGTAATTGGGTTCATAAACTAAGTTGAAGAGCCTATTTAAACTTCCTAGTGGATCAATTCTAGCCTACCACTTATAGCTTGCTAAATATTATTTAGCATCTGGGACTATACTGTCCATTCATGTCCCGCACCTCCTGAGTGCTTATATCCTTAATTAAACTGCAGCTAACAATTACTTCAAAAATGGTGGTTAAACAGGGGTTTTTTTGGAGGGGGGAGGGACTTCAAGCTGTGCATTAAGGTTAAGAAACTCACATAGTATCCAGTGGTGGGTTTCAACCAGTTCCCACCACTTTGGCCGAACCAGTTGTTAAATTGCTGACTGGCCCCGCCCATCCCACCCACCTTCACCGATGCCTACAGTCACGCCTGCTGATGCTCTCTGGTTCCCTCGCTTGCCTTGACCATGGACCCCACAGCCAGTGGTGAAATCTAAAATTTGTTACTATCGGTTCTGTGGGCGTGGCTTGGGGGGGTAATCTGACTGGGTGAGCCTGGCCAATTTTTTTATTTTTTTTTACTTTTAAAACCATTTTTTCTACAACCTCTGAAGAATCTGCAGGAGAAAAAGCTGAAGAACAGCAAGATCAAGAAACACCTGATAAAAAAATACAGGCTCAGCACAAGAAGAAATGACAAAGCATTGGAAATTGTGAAGCAGCAGATAACAGCAATAGCAAGAAAAATTGAAAGATACGAACCAGAGTCATCCAGTAGAAACAAAATCAATTGGTCCAAACAGATCAAAGACGGTTCTATCAGAGTCTGAATCAGATGGGGGATACGAAAATTGAAAAACTTGAGAAAATGGCAACTTCTCAGTTTTGGAAAGACCTGTGGGAGACTGAGAAATGTTACAACAAAAATGCTGGGTGCGTCAGAGACTTTGAGATGAAATTCTCCAAGAACAAAATGGACCAACTGAAAATAACTACTGAATTGATAAGCAACAGAGTGAAAAATGTTAAGAACTGGACATCGCCGGGCAATGATCAACTGCATGGCTTTTGGCTCAAATACCTGACCAATCTGCATGGAAAAATGGCTGAACAATTCAATGAGATGCTGCAAACAGGAAACATTAGTGAATGGTTAACAGCTGGGAAAACCTACTTGATACAGAAGGATTCAGCAAAAGGGGCAACACCTGCAAATTACAGGCCAATAATGTGTCTGCCAACTATGTTCAAGCTGCTGACTGGCATCATAGCTGACAGGATCCAGGACTACCTAGAAGCAAACAACATCTTGCCAGTAGAGCAGAAAGGAAACAAACAAGGGAGTAGAGGCACGAAAGATCAGCTCCTGATCGACAAAATAATTCTAGAGAACTGCAAAAGCCAAAAAACAAATCTGCATACAACTTGGATTGACTACAAGAAAGCATTCGATTCACTACCGCACAGCTGGATCAAGTGCCTGGATGTCATCGGAATATGCAAGTGCACTGGTACTTTCATTGCAAATGCAATGAAGCACTGGAAAATGGAACTGTTTATTGGATGTGAAAGCTACGGACTGGTCAACATCAAAAGAGGGATTTTCCAGGGTGATTCTTTGTCACCTCTGCTGTTCATCATCGCCATGATCCCTCTGTCAACAATTTTACAGAAAACTAACCTGGGTTATCAAACTGCTAAAAATTCACAGAAAATCTCTCACTTGCTGTACATGGATGACCTGAAGTTATACAGAAAATCAGAAATTGGAATCCAGTCACTGACCAATACAGTTCGAATTTTCAGCACTGACATCAGCATGGAGTTCGGCCTGGAAAAATGTGCCACACTGAAGAAAGGGAAGATCATAGAAAGTGATGGAATTGAAATGCCTAATGAACAAACCATCAAGTGCCACCAACCTGAAGCCTACAAATACCTGGGCATACTGCAGCTGGACAATATCAAGCACGGGCAAGTGAAAAATGTGGTCAGCAAAGAATATGTGCAAAGGGTCAGGAAACTTCTAAAAAGCAAACTGAATGGCAGTAATACTATCAAGGCTATAAATACCTGGGCCATACCCATCATCAGATATACTGCTGGGATCGTAAACTGGACCCAGGCAAAGCTGGACAGCCTGGATAGGAAAACAAGAAAACTGATGACCATACACAATGCACTGCACCTGCGTAGTGACATCGACAGGCTATATTTGCCCAGAAAAGCAGGAGGCAGAGGACTTTTGCAAGCGAAGCAGACAGTCGAAGAAGAGAAGCATGCTCTGGCAGATTATGTGAAAGACAGTGTTGAACCAGCTTTGCTGGAGGTCAACAAAAGGAAGCTGCTCAAAGTGCAGCAAACCAAGACTCAATATAGGAAAATATATGTAACAAAGTACTGCATGGACAGTTCCTTGAGAAGATCCAAGGAAACGTAGATAAGGAAAAGACCTGGTTATGGCTGATCAACTGAACACTCTGGCTGACCAACGGAACACTTGATTATTGCAGCCCAGGAATAAGCCATCAGAACAAATGTAATCAAAGCCAGAATAGAAAAATCTGCTGATGACCCCTAATGCAGACTCTGCAAAGAAGCGGATGAAACCATTGATCATATACTGAGTGGTTGCAAGACAATAGCTCAGACTGACTACAAACAACATCATAACACAGTCGCTCAGATGGTCCATTGGAACTTGTGTCACAATTACCATCTGCCTGTAGCAAAGAACTGGTGGGATCATAACCCTGAAAAAGTGGTCGAAAATGAGCATGCAAAACTACTGTGGGATTTCAGAATACAGACTGACAAAGTTTTGGAGCACAGTACCAGATATCACGATTGTGGAGAAGAAAAAAGTGTGGATTGTCGACATTGCCATACCTGGTGACAGCAGAAGCGATGAGAAACAACTTGAAAAAGTCACCAGATATCAGGACTTGAGAATCAAACTGCAGAGACTCTGGCATAAACCAGTGGAGGTTGTTCCAGTGGTACTTGGCACATTGGGTGCTGTGCCTAAAGACCTAGGCAAGCACTTAAGAACAATTGACACTGACAAGATCACCACTGGTCAGCTGCAGAAAGCCACGTTACTGGGATCTACTCGCATAATCCACCGATACATCACGCAGTCCTAAACGCTTGGGAAGTGTTCGACTAGTGATTTGAGATATGAAATCCAGCATGGTTATCTTGTTTGCTATGTATACTGTCAAGTTTGTGTAGAATAATAATAATAATAATAATAATAATAATAATAATAATAATAATAATGATGATGATGATGATGATGATGATGATGATGATGATGATGCAGAGTGGGGAAAAATATTTTCCTTTGCTATATTTCCAGTCGGAATTAGACCATGTTAGGCTCCCTACAGAAAAGCCTTTTATTGTATGTATTAATAGAAAAGCAACTAACTTACCTCTGTTCCTAAATGCTAAAGCTGTTTTACATAAAAAACTGAGGAGCTCTGATCAACTATCACAACCAACATTTTGATAGTTTTGCTGTTCTCTGTGGATTTTCCCACTAAATTCAAGCATGGGATAAACTGAGCCTGGTTTGTTCTCAGTCTTTGGCCACAAACTACTAGCAAAAGTGGCATTTGATCACAAGGCAAGGAGGCATCAAGAAATGTTTCCCCTTTTGCATTTGAGCATCCAAGAAGGGACAGGAAAGACAAAGAAAAGAAAGGAAAGAGACTGGACGTTGGACTTACCTGATACGTCCCTTCTCAGCATGTAGAAAGCGTCAGTCAGGCTGGGGATACGCCTCGTCTAGCGTATGACCGAGTCTTGCAATTTTCTTAAACTCCACCCATCCGGTAGCCCCCAGTTCTTCGTCGAGGGCGAAGTGCAGACTCGTGAGACGTGTCTCCCTGTAACGAGAAAGAATTAATATCCAACCCCCCCCCAACTCCACCACCGGACCGAATTGAAGGGTGGGGCTGACTGACGCTTTCTACATGCTGAGAAGGGACGTATCAGGTAAGTCCAACGTCCATTCTCCAGCTCAGCAGAAAGCGTCAGTCAGGCTGGGGACATACCAAAGCTTGATGTACCCGGGTGGGAGAGACGGTTCTGGTGGAATTCAGGAGAGGTGGACAGCCTTGAGGACCCGTCTGCCAAAGGCGGCGTCAGATGAAGCAAATGAGTCCACCCGATAGTGCTTGATGAAAGGGCTGAGAGAGGTCCAGGTGGCAGCCCTACAGACCTCCTCCAGCGAAGCCTGTGTAGACCAGGCGGCCGAGGTCGCCGCGCTCCTGGTTGAGTGGGCTGTGATTCTGTGCGGAGGAAGCAAGTCAGAGTGTCGGTAGGCCAAGGCAATAGTGGCCCTTATCCAGCGTCCCAGGGTGGAAGCCGAAACTCGGGACCCGATAGATGATGGGTGAAATGCGACGAAGAGAGCCTCCGACTTGCGATGAGCTGCTGTCCGGGCTATATAAATTTTCAGTGCCCTCCTCACGTCGAGGGTGTGCCAAGATCGTTCTAGACGATGTGAAGGCTGAGGGCAAAAGTCTGGTAGGACGAGCTCTTGCGCCCTGTGGAAAGTTGAGTTTATTTTGGTTAGGAATGCCGGGTCCAGACGAAGGACCACTCTGTTCTTATGAAAAATACAGAGGTCCGCCCGAATTGATAACGCTGCCAGCTCTGAAATGCGACGGGCGGAGGTGATCGCCACTAGGAAGGAAACTTTCAAAGAAAGAAATCGGAGGGAAACAGAACGGAGAGGCTCGAATGGAGGAGACATAAGGGCGGTAAGAACCTTGTTCAAATTCCATGAAGGGTAGCGGTGAATGGTAGGAGGACGCAAATTAGTGGCGCCCTTCAGGAAGTCATGGATGATAGGATGATGAGATATTGAGTCCGGAGAGCCCCGGGAAAGGACCGATGCCAAGGCCGCAATCTGGCGGCGCAGCGTGTTTGGAGCGAGGCTGCCGTCCAGTCCACGTTGAAGGAAGGAAAGAACATGCAAAATGGAGGCCTCCGTAGGAACCACTGAATTTGAGGTACACCAGGAAACAAAGGACCGCCATGTGGTCTCATATATGCGAATTGTAGACGGACGTCGGGCGGCCTGGATGGTGGAGATGATAGGAGGCGGTACTTTGGCTGCCGTCAGGATGCCCCGTTCAACCGCCAGACGGCTAAGCGAAGCCAAGCCGGGTCCGGGTGGGAGAGCGCTCCTTGCCATAATTGGATCTTGGAGGCGGGAATTTTCCAAGGTGGAGAGACTGACAGGGTCAGTAAGTCCGCAAACCATGGGCGCATTGGCCAATAAGGGGCGATCAAAATCAGTTGAGACCGTTCCTGAAGCAATTTCCGGATCACTTTGGGAATTATTGGCAGGGGCGGAAAGGCGTAAAGGAGACCTGGGGGCCACCGGCTGCGGAGAGCGTCCGTGGCTTCCGCCTGAAGATCCAGAAACCTCGAGAAATAGCGGGGCAGTTGGCGGTTCGTCCTGGAAACGAACAAGTCTACGAGAGGAGTTCCGAATCTGGCCGATATCTCCCGAAATAGGGAAGAGGGAATTGACCATTCTCCGTGATCTACTTGAGTCCGGCTGAGGACGTCTGCTTGGACATTTGCTGCGCCCGAGATGTAGTCCGCCCGAAGCGATGTCAGATGAGCCTCGGCCCAGAGGCCCAGGAGGCGAGCCTCGTCCATCAAGGCGCGCGAGCGGGTGCCCCCCAATTTGTTCACATGGGGCTTGGCGGTAGTGTTGTCTGTCAAGACGAGCACATCTTTCCCCACTACAAGGTCCCTGAAATGAAGTAGAGCCAGCCGGATCGCCCGAAGCTCCAACAGGTTGATACAGAGATTGGATTCCATGGTTGACCAGCGGCCCTGAACCATGTGATGAAGGAGATGGGCCCCCCAGCCCGAGAGGCTGGCGTCTGTGGTCAACTGGATCCGAGGAGGTTCCCGGAAGCAGGAGCCACGGGACAAGGCGTCCGAAGTCCACCAACGAAGGGAGTCGATGACATGGGGAGGCAGACGAAGTCGACGAGGAGAGGTGTCCTGAAACGTCTTTTGAAAGGGGAGCAGCAGCCACTGGAGATCCCTGCTATGTAAACGGGACCATGGAGTAATGCCGAAGGAGGACACCATCATGCCCAATAACCGAGAAAGGGTCAAGATGGAAGCCGAGCCATCCCCTAAGCACTTGAGAGCCAGTGCTCGTAGATTGGCCTGGCGTTCCTTAGAAAGCGACACCGTGGAAGAGACTGTGTCAATCAGGGCCCCTAAATGGAGAATGCTAGTCGATGGGGCAAGGTGGCTCTTAGACCAATTGACCGAAAATCCGTGAGCTTGAAGGGAATTCAGGACTGTAACTAAATCTACCCGTGCTTCCGAAAGAGATCCGGAAAGCACTAAAATATCGTCCAAATAAAACTGGAGACGCAGAGGAGAAGATCGGATGCGGCCCACGAGAACGGACATTATTTTAGTAAAAACCCGAGGGGCCGAGGACAGCCCAAAGGGCAGCGCTCTATATTGATAATGAGAGCCTCGAAAGGCAAAGCGAAGAAACTTACGGTGAGCGGGCCAAATGGGGACATGGAGGTAAGCCTCCGTTAAATCAATGGAAGATAGGTAATCTGAGGGGCGGACTGATTCCAAAATAGAAGAGAGGGATTGCATCTTGAACCGACGGTACCTAACGTGTCGGTTCAAGGATTTTAAGTCCAAAATGGGTCTCCACCCCCCCGAGGACTTCTGCACCACAAAAAGACGGGAGTAAAAACCATGACCTTGCTGTGATTGGGGAACCCGCTCAATAGCAGCTATCTCCAGGAGGTGATCGATAGCCGCCGCCACAAGATTCCTTTTAGTCTTGTCACGGGAAACAGGACAGGAAATAAAACGAGAAGGAGGGGAAGAGGAAAACTCCAAGGAAAGACCCTGAGAAATAGTATTGAGAACCCAAGAATCGTTGGTGGAAATCTCCCACTGGGCGGAAAACAAGGAGAGACGACCACCAATGGGAGCCTGGGATGGAAACCTATCTAGACCTGCGAGGGAAACGACCTCCTCTCCCTCCCCGGGGCCGGCGAGGTGGGAATCTTGCCCCCGGTCTGACCTGGAAGTCCTGTTGAGGCCTGGAAGAATAGTGTCGTTGGAAACGAGGCTGAAAGGAGGAGGTTCCGGAGGCCCGAAAGGGCTGGAATCTGGAGAACGAGGAAGAACGTGGATCACCTCTGCGGGAAGCCGGTGGCAGGATCTTCCGACGATCCCTGGTTTCAACCAGTAAGGGGTCCAAAGCCGACCCGAAGAGATCCCCAGAGGAATAAGGAGAGGAGGCTAGCTGCCACTTGCTGCGCATGTCGGCCTGCCAATGTCTAAGCCACAACAGGCGTCGAGATGTCACATTGGATCCCAAAGCTCTGGCAGAGAATCTAGCTGAGTTCAAAGTGGCGTCAGCCGAATATTCCAGGGCCGCCGCAATCTTGTTTAGATCCTGGTGAGATCGTGAATCTGAGAGAGGTAAACGGGCCTGAAGTTGTTTGAACCAAAGCAGAGCAGCCCTATTAAAAAAGGACGCTGAGGTGGAAGCTCGGATGGCCCAAGCGGTGGCCTGGTGACCCTTAAGTAGCGTCTTTTCCGCCCTCTTGTCCTCAGGCCGGAGGGAATCTTCTGCCGGTCCGGTTGGATGGACTGGGTCCACCAAGGCAACAATGGGAATATCCACTTTAGGAGGCTGTAGAATATCTGCCAAGGGAGCCGCCGAATTGTAGAGGCGCTTGTCTAATCCGTTAGGGCTGGGCCCAGCACCGGGAAGGGACCATTGACGCTGCACGACGTCCGTGAATAACTTAGGAGCCGGGATGGTCTCCGGGTTCACCGTCGGTTCCACAAACATGGCTGAAGCCGGATCGTGGGGGTCAGAAGCTGTAGTTGATGGAGGAGGGGAGCCCAGGTGAGTTGTGGCAATAGCCTTAAAGAGTAAGGATCGAAAAACCTGTGGCTTAAATAAACCCACAAATGATGGTGGGTCTGGGCCCAAACCTTCATCGTCCGACCAAGCCTGGTCTTGTAAGTCTTCCGCCTCAGAAACAGAAACCCGATCGGTCTGGTCGTGATATGAAGCCAGATCCCCCTCCAGGTGAGGATCCTCCCGGAGGTTGGAATTGGGCTGCCAGGATGGCGAAGAAGCCTGTGCCACAGGAGGCGGAGCTTGATGCCAATATTCCGCTACGCTCTGGCGAATGGCCCGAGCGATGAAAGCCTCCAAGGAGTCCGCCATCGGAGTGGTAAGTGGTGCAGACGGAGGTTCAGGGGGAGGAGCCTGAATCGAAGGACCAGCTTCTGGGAGGGCCTGGAAAAAGCGTTGAGGGTCCGAAGCTGGGGCACCTGAAGGGGAACCAGGAAGATCCGGAGAAAGATCTCGTACCGATCGCGGGGAACGGGGCCTAGAGACAGGCAAGGAATCAGGCCTATCAGAATCCCCAGTTGGGGCCTGCGAACGGGCCTTCTGGAAAGCCTTTTCAAAGGCCTTATGTCTTCTCTGCTCCTCGCGAGCCATAGAGGAAGAGGCCCCCTTTCGGGATCTGGACTTTTTGGCCGGAGGGGCATGGTCTCGAGAAGTGCCTTCAAGTGGGTCACTCTGCAATGGCCGTCGAGTTGAACCTCCGCGGTCGTTAGCGACTGACCTCAAGGCGGCCGCCATTTTGAGTGGTGAGGTGAGGCGGCGGTGGCAAGAAAACGCTCCCTCGAATCCCTGACAGGCCCAATTTGGCGCCAAACCCAGGGGCGAATTGCGCCGTTAAATTACAAGCCGCCAGCAAGTACGGAGCTCTCAGAAGCACAGACAGTTTTTGCCGAGCTGCAATCAGGTAAGGAAGGGAGCTCGCAAGAATTTTAGGGAGAGCCGGTTAAAAATAAACCTTCCGGCGAACGGAGCGTTGTGGATAATTAGCTGAGCGGGCGGCCGCAAGCTCCTCTGACAAGCCCCGTGCCGAATCCACAACCAGATGGTGATGACACGTCGCTAGCCGTCCGGCTTTAAAGGCGACTTTATTCGGCGAGCAGCCGCTCCAGCCGATCTCAAAGCTGCTAGGCTAAGGCCTTTTAGATGCAGCGATTACCGCGTCAGAGGAGCTCAGCTGAGGGGCGCGAAGGCGCCGCAAACCGCAGCGGTAATTTCCAAATTGTCAATTGCGAAAGGAAACAGTTTTTTGAAGCCAATCAAACCTGGAAACTATTGAATCTTCCACTAGAGAAAGCGCTCAAGGCTGGAGACACGTCTTGTCACGCGTAGACCGAGCCGAAGAACTGGGGGCTACCGGATGGGCGGAGTTTAAGAAAATTGCAAGACTCGGTCATACGCTAGACGAGGCGTATCCCCAGCCTGACTGACGCTTTCTGCTGAGCTGGAGAAAAGGAAGGGAAAACAAGGAAAGAGTGAAAGAAAGGAAAATAAAGAGGGGAGCAAAAAGAAGAAAAGGGAAAAAAGAAGGGAAGGAAGGAAAGGAAGGAAGGAAGGAAGGAAGGAAGGAAGGAAGGAAGGAAGGAAGGAAGGAAGGAAGGAAGGAAAGAGATTATAATGAGAGGGAGTCAGATTCTGAAGGAAGTCCTGCCTTAGCACTTGGCCACCAGCAGCCCTGCTGTCTTTTCACCATCCACTTGTCCCCTCCTCCTGACCTCTCCTGGTGGCCTCCCATCTTATTCCTGAGGATGCTTTGGTTACAAAGCCGGGTCTCCTTGCATGGAGAGGAAGTGGGCATCCCTCTGACTCACACACTTTGCCCTCCTGCATACACCATGAGCAACATGCCCAAGGAGAGCGAGAACAGCAGCAGCAGCCTTGAGGAGGAGGTAAGCACAGCCAGGCACCCCCTCGGAGAAGCGGGGCTGAGCTGTGGGGTCCCAGTGCCCTGGGAGCTTGAGGGCCAGGCTGGGCACTTTCCCTCTGCTGCCCAGGGCTCTTGGCACCTGCAATGCTTCTCTGGGAGTCCTTTGTGTGGCCTGAGAGGGATGGGGTTTGCCCCCCTTTTTTGGGGCAGCCCCTCAAAAGCCTGTTTTGTGACCTGCCTATCACACTCTTGGCCAAAACATGTGAGCTATTTCCTCCTTTCAGTGGCCCATGAAAGTACATCTATAGTATGTAGATGCAGATAATGAAGTCGAAAAGAGGTGAACAACATTTTTACAGAACTATAGATATATTGAGTCCAGGCATGACAAGGAATGGCTGGGAGGGGAGTGGCTGGGCAAGGTGCCCCTCGATGTGCGTGATGTTGAGTTGGCCATGCCCACCCAGCCACACCCACCCAGTCACATGCCCACCAAGCCATGCCCACCAAGCCACACCCATAGAACTAGTTGTTAAAAAATTTGAATCCCACCACTGAATTGTATCACAATTTTCTTTTTAGGGTGTAATGCCTAACCTAATTAAAGTTTAATTAAAATGGGATATAAGTACCAAGGAAAGAAGAAGACAAAGAATTGAACAAGTGATCCTGTTTCTAGTTTCCAGTTCTTAAAATGTAGCAGTCTGGAAATAATAAAACCAGTGAGTTAGTATCTTCATCTACATTTAGATAATTCACGTTACAAAATATCTAAATGTTTTCTCAATATGTAATTGCACTGATAATTATATTAATCTTGTTGTTATATACCTTGTATTCCAAATCCCACAATTTTGCAACTTTGTGACTGTTTTGCTGTCCCCAGCCTCCAGAGACTCCTAGAGGGGCTCTGGAGGCTGGGGCAAGCAAAAAACGTCACTTCCTGTCCAACCGGGATTTGGGAAATGGGCCGTTTCAGGCCTCCGGAGGGTCTCGGAGGGAGTGGGGAAGGTTTTTTTCGCCCTCCCCAGATGCATAGAGAGGATCTGGAGCCAGGTGAGAAAGAAAAACAGGCCTAACGGGCCAACACATGCCAGGAGCAGGGGGGAGGGGGGTTGCATGCGCAGAGCGGGGCACATAGAATTAAGGGTGTGGGCACGGACATGCGCGAACCTCCCTGCCCCCCCTCCTAGCACGCGATGGCAAAAAGGTTAGCCATCACTGCCCTAGAGATGATAGGCTCAATATCCAGATGATCTTGACAGACTTGAATACTGGGCCGTATCTAACAAAATGAAATTCAATGTAGAAAAAAATAAAGTCTTACACTTTAATTTATGAATAATTTATGGCTGAAAATGCAACAC
The DNA here is from genome assembly GCF_059756535.1 of Pantherophis guttatus. Classification (NCBI taxonomy): domain Eukaryota; kingdom Metazoa; phylum Chordata; class Lepidosauria; order Squamata; family Colubridae; genus Pantherophis; species Pantherophis guttatus. The sequence goes on from NC_142066.1 coordinate 107,291,765, forward strand.
TCTGAAAATTTCAGAGACTAGAATGCCAAAGGCAGAAGAATCTTCTTGATGAAATACTGGCAGTAACTATGATATTGTGAATCCTTATAGTTTCTGATCTTACAGAAAAGCATCAGCAGCTCTAAGGAAAGCTAGCAAAGGGATGTGTAAAAAATCACGGTGTAAGTGCCGTGATGGCGAACCTATGACATGCGTGCCACAGGTGGCATGCAGAGCCATATCTGTGGGCACGTGAGCATTGCCCTAGCTCAGCTCCAGCGTGCATGCATATACCAGCCAGCTGATTTTCAGGCCTTTTGGGCCCACCAGAAATCGGGAAACAGGCACGCTCAACCCCCCGCGCTCCCCCCCACTTTAGGCACGCGATGGCAAAAAGGTTAGCCATCACTGCCCTAGTAGATGCCAGTGGTGCTTCTTTATTACATAAGAAAGAGCCTTCTCCCAGATGATAGGGGAAAACAGCATGATCTAAGTCTAGAGCTACAAAAAAGTTTGGAGCAGGAGAAGAAATAGAAGGAACTCTTGTCCTTTAAAATAACTTTCAGAAATTAAGGTGAAAAGAGAAAAGGCTTGGTTTATTTCTCTCTTTTCCTTCTGTCTGTCTATAGACCTGATATGATTACATGCATTTTGTATTTTTATTCTTCCCAAAAAAGGAAAAGTTCAAAAGAAATTATGCAAATGGGATTCAGATTCTGCCCATCTGCTTTTCTTTTCATTAGCAAGATAATTCTCTGAAAACAGAACAGGACTAAATTTGGTATGCAGAGAAAGCCAGCCAGCCAAAAAAAAAAAAAAAAGCAAATCTGAAAATTGGTTGTATCAATCAAGGGAGGGAACCAAACATCAAAATATCTAAAATTTCGGAGAATTGCATCACTCTACTGGGCTATAATATATCACTAGATTATATAATTAAAATTTAAGAAAAAGGGAAAACTTATTGCAATGCCCTATGTTTTTGTATTGAAAAAATCCAAATTTTACATTAATATAATGGTATATAGATAATCTTCAACTTACAACAGTTCATTTAGTGACCATTTGAAGTTACAATGGCATTGAAAAAAGTTACTTATGACCATTTTTCACACTTACAACCATTGCACATCCCCATGGTCATATTATTTATATTCGGCTGCTTGACAACTGGTCATATTTATGACGGTTGCAGGGTCCCGGGGTCATGTGATTCTCTTTTGCAACTTTCTGACAAGCAAAATCCATGGGGAAGCCAGATTCATTTAACAACCTAATTTAACAATTGCAATGCTTCACTTAACAAATGTGGCAAAAAAGATGTAAAATTTAATTCATTTTACAAATTTCTCAGTTAGCAACGTAAATTCTGGGCTCAATTGTGGTTGTAAGTCAAAGACTACCTGTACTATTGCTGCTTTAAGTTTGAAAATAGATAGTTAAGAAGAGAACAGGGCAAACAAATGTTTAGATCGGACGTCGAAAAATTACTCATTTTAGAGGCAGATGGATTTCAACATTTAGGTAGGACTGTCCATATTGAAAGAAATATTAAAATAAACAACATTGCACAGACAGAAAGGAAAACAAGGACAAAAGTCATACCTCTTCATTTCATCTCTTTGCCTGACTCCCTACCCTTCTCTACAATGTAAACTTACCACATAAGTGAATATTAAGAATGTTAATGAAGAGTACATTTTAAATGTATTAAACTGAATTATGCAAGAAAACAGCAGGATAACAACAGATGTAGGGATCTGAGGGTGACAGGTTTAGTTTCACTTGATGAGTGTTTGTTTTGTTGTTCTGAAAAAATTAAAGTAATTAAATATTTAAAGAGAACAAGCAAAGCTTAAATTGACTTGGATGAATTTCTTTCCTCTCAAAGCACAATAAAGAAATAATGTCATCAGCATGTCAATTGTGACCAGAGTGAAGATAACAGAGAGGAGATTTCGTATTTAAGCACTGACTGTTCTTTTTACTGTTTAAATTTACTGTTTACTTTTACTGTAAACATTATGATAGTGTCGCAAATATCCATTTAAATTTTTGGAGGCAAGGTTGTTATTTTAATTCTACCTGGATAATTTGGAGCAAGTAGCTAATCATGTTGGAGGAAATCAGAATTGAAATTAAATACTGATCACATACTGAATTATAGATTACAGTCTGTGTTTGTAAAACTTATTTAATCTCTAGTGACCAATTTCCATGTAATGGCAAATGATTTATTTTATACCTTTTTTGCTGTTTGTATTTTCTTAAAAATAAGTAGCATTAAAAAAAACATTTCAGCATTAAAATAAATTCAAGTAGATTGAACTGAAGATATATGAAACAAAAATCAACTGGTTAAAATAAAAAATTTGGATAAAAACCTCTTAAAGCAGCACCAAAAATGGGGAACATGACAAAATCACAGGAGGAATTACATCTTACTGCAGTTATACAAAAATCCAGGTAGTCCTTGACTTACCACCATTCATTTAATGATTGTTCAAAGTTACAATGGCACCGAAAAAAATGACTTGTGATGAGTTATCACACTTATGACTGTTGCAGTAACTGTATAGTCACATGATCAAACTATGATGCTTGGTAACCAGCATATATTTACAATGATTGCAGATCCTGGGGTCCAGGGATTGTCATTTGCAACCTTGCTAGGAGCTCCAGACAAAGTCAACCAGGGAAGCCAGATTCGTTTAACAACTGCATTATTCACTTAACAAACATGGCAAAACTAATAAAATGGGACATGATTCTCTTAACAATGGTTTTGCTTAGCAACTGAAATGTTGGTCTCAATTAACTCAAATGTTGGTCTCAGGAGCCTGAGTGGCGTAGGAGGCTAATGCCTCCTAAGGCAGCATTTAACATCCAGCTACCTGCAATTACTGTAAGTTTGAATCTCACCAGGCTCAAGGTCGACTCAGCCTTCCATCCTTTCTAAGGTGGGTAAATTGAGGACCCAGTTTGTGGCGGCAATAAGCTGACTTTGTATAAATATACAAAAGTATGAAGGCTATTGCTTAACGCATTGTAAGCCACCCTGAGTCTCCAGAGAAGGGCGGCATATAAATCAAATTAAAAAAAAAAAAAATCTACGAGACCGCCTTCTGCCACCAGTAGCCTCCCACCGACCAGTACGCTCCCATAGAGAGGGGCTTCTTAGGGTGCCGTCAGTCAAACAGTGTCGACTAGCGGCCCCCAGGGGGAGACCCTTCTCTGTGGGGGCACCCACCATCTGGAACGAGCTCCCCCCGGAGATACGGAGGATCGCGGATCTGCGCGCTTTCCGCCGTGCCCTCAAAAAATTCCTATTCCAGCAGGCCAGCCTAGCCTAGCCTCTCTTTTAAACTGTTTTTAAATTTTTAAAATTTTAAATTTGTCTTATAAATTTGGGGTGTTTTAAATTTTGTTCTCTGGGCCAAATTATTAAATTGTATTTTAATAGTTTTTTAACATTTGTATTACATGTATTTTACCTTTTGGCTGTTCACCGCCCTGAGTCCTTTGGGAGTAGGGCGGTATACAAATTCAATAAATAAATAAATAAATTGTGATTGTAAGTCAAGTCTATTTATATGCCTCTGTTTCTAACCTATATGAAGCCTTGATCCAGCTAAGCACAATATTTACTATGATTGGGCCTTCCGGTTTGGCATTTGGTATTTTTAGTCCTGCTACCTCACCATACTCTTCTATTCTTTTTATTAGTTTGGGTCCCATTTCTAAGGGTTCCTCCAGAATGAATACTAAGTCATCTGCAAATGCTTGTACTTTGTACTTTTCTTTTTTTATTTCCAAGCCTTTTATTTCTGGATCTTGTCTGATCTTTCTAAGCAAGACTTCCAAAGTATATGAATAATAAAGGAGATAGTGGACACCCTTGTCTTGTGCCTTTGCTTATGTTAAAATTTTCTGCTATATCCCCATTTACTATCACTTTCGCCATTTGATTGGAATATATTGCTTGGATCATATTTATGAAGTTTTTGCCAAAGTCCATATATTTTAGTTGTAGTTTCATGAATTGCCAGTTCATATTATCAAAGGCTTTTTGCGCATCCAAGAAGATCAATGCTAGCAGTTTTTCAGAATGAACTTCATAATATTCCAATGCATTCACAATAATCCTCATATTATTTTTTAGTTGTTTTTTAAGTAGGAAACCATTCTGATCAGGGTGTATAAATTCGTTTAGAAATCTTTTTAATCTCTGTGAAATTATAGATGCATATATTTTATAGTCTACATTTAATAAGGATATTGGTCTGTAGTTTTTTATTTGTTGAGGATCTGAATCTTCCTTCAGTATTAAGCAGAGGTGAAATCTAAAATTTGTTACTACCGGTTCTGTGGGCATGGCTTGGTGTCTGTGTGTGTGGGGGTAATGTGACTGGGTGGGCCAACTTTTTTCTTTTTTTACTTTTAAAAGCATTTTTTCTACAATCTCTTCGGCGGAAGAGGTTGTAGGAAAAATGCTTTTAAAAGCCTCTGACGATCCCAGCTGAGCCGCGTGATCATCAGAGGCTTTTTATTATTATTTTTAAAAGCATTTTTTCAGCCGAAGAGGTTATAGAAAAAATGCTTTTAAAATTAAAAAAAACAGCCTCTGATGATCGTGCAGTTCAACTGGGCATGGGGTGGGGGGGGAACTCAGGGATTTTTGCTACTGGTTCTCTGAACCACCTGCCACCATCGCTACCAGATTGAGTGATCCGGTCCGAACCAGGAGCATTTCACCCCTGGTATTAAGGTAATGTATGCTTTTGTCCACGTTTTAGGGAGCTTGGCCTTTAATAGAACTTCATTACAGATCTCCAGCATTGACAACCCTAGTGCCTCTTGTAAATTTTTATAGAGTTCTGTTGGAAACCCATCTGGTCCAGGTGTTTTAATTGATTCTGTTAGTTCCATTGTCGTTATTCTTTCATTTAGTATTACTCTCACTATATCCGGCATTTTAGGTAGACCTGCTTTTTCCAAATATTGTTTTATTGTATCTTCTGACATTTTTTCTTGACTGTAAAGTTTCCTAAAGAATTCCTGGATTATTTTCTTTTTATCTTAATTCTGGCAGTGAAGAGTCCCCTTCTCATCTATCAGTTTGTATATCACTTTCTTCTCTTTCTCTTTTTTCAACTTGTATGCTAGCCTGCCTTATTTGCATTAAAAAAAGCAAAAAAAGTTTCAAAAAAGTTTTATTTTGCTATTTTAATTTTTTGTGCCATTTCATCTTGTACAATTAGGTTTGGATTAGTTCTTCTTGTAGTGTACTTTGCTGTTGTTTCTTTTTCTTAATTTTTCTTGATATATATGTTATCACTAATCCTCACATGTAAGCTTTTGCAAAATACTGTCAGCTCTGGTGGGCCAGTCGGCCCAGAGCTGCCATTTGGAGGAAGCCGTGCATTCAGCATCCAGCACAACCACCATCCCACCAAGCCCAGCCAAAATGTTGCCATGATGTCGGGGGATGTAAGCTCTGTGGGAACGCCGAACCCCACCTGTGTCAGAAGCAACCGGAATCCAACCGGCTCGAGAGACCCTGCCAAACTGTTGGGATGCCGCCTGGCCACCAAACAGCTGAGGGGCAGTCGCATGGTGATGACATCACCCAGGACAGCAGAGAGGGCTGAACGAGGCCTGAAGGCCAGTGGGTGGGGACTGAAGGAGGGAGGACCCAAACGATTGGATAGGTGGTTTTGGCAAGCAGGCAAGCGGTGGGTGTAACTGTTATGCTGGCTTAATGCAGAGAGCAATTACTCTGGAACATGTGGGAGGAAAGACGTGCATGATTGGGTGATGGGAGAGGTGGTGTTGATTGTATAAAAGGTGGCAGGGAACACGGGCATGTAGCCCTAACAATTCTGTCAGGTTCCAACCAGAAGGCAAAAGAAAGGACACAAACCTGGTCTGTTGCTGCCTTCTTTTATTAACTTAATAAAAACCATATAGGGACTTCCTGTGGCTCCGCAATCGCCGATGGATGCTCCTTTAGGAGCTCCAGCCCCATGATTGTGTTTGCCGCTAGAACAGTGAAAATCAGCTGTCTAGCGGCTTGAAACCCCCTGGGGAAAAGGGGGAGAGAAGAGCAGAGAGGTTTGGGTAAGGCTCCCCTAGACCCCCAGGTTTTTCTTTTTAAACCTGGGGTTTGCAGGGTGAGAGCTCCCTGAAAGCTCTTCAGTGCTCCAGATCCGGGACGAGTCTGCTTTATGCAGAACGAGGCACTGCGACCACACCAGCATCAGCAACTTAATTTTAAAGAAAAAAAATTTTGGACTTGAAAGCTGGCAGAGCAAATACAGGAGAAACGAAAATTGCAAGTATTAAACTTTAACTCCAAAATCTATCACTTCCCTCTGAAGCTCTATGTAGAAAGGGAAAGTAAGATGGCGTGTGACTCTAACGGGGCGTGAAGAAATGAAACTTAGATACAAAGCATTATGTGGTGTTGAAAGCCCCTGTTTAAAAGAAGAGGATTTTATTTTAAAAGGAGAAGGATTTAATAATTATATCTAAGAAAAAAAATGGCTGGCTTTTTTGAAAGTGATGAAGGCTCACAAATGCTGACTGTGGATCTTTTGAAAGAAGCTTTGGAATCATTTGCCTCTGCATTCATGGAAAGAATTGAGGGGTCTTTTAAGAAGGATTTTACTCAAATCCCAAACAAAGATATAAGTGAAGAGGAGGCGGAAGAAAAAACCCAGTTTATTGTGCCTTTGGAAAATGAAATAGAGGTTCTTCAAATTGAGAGGGAGGAGCAAAGAGGCTTGAAGGAGTGTAACCAGGAAATATTGAGAGATATTCCTCCAGAGGTTTTGATACAGGCAAATGGAGAATTGTCAGGAGCTGTTGGGATTTTTTATACAAAAAGGAAGATTCGAAGTGGAACTTTACAACTTGGTTGCAGGGATGGATTCTCAATCGCAATTAAAGAGGTGTTTTTACAGAGAGGAATTACTTTGCGAGGAAAACAGGATTATGGCGGAGGAGTGAGACTGGAGAAGAAAGAAAGAAAGAAGAAAGTTTGTAAAAAAGCCAGAAAAAAATGGAGAAGAGAAAAATTCTCGAAAATAAAAGCAGGGGGAGGAGCAATGCTGAAGAAGAAAGTATTATTGAAGAAGAAGGACTGGAAAAAATATAGAAAGAAAGGAAGAATGGAAGATTAATTTCTTTTGGGGAGGATCTTTGTAATAAATCTGAAAAGTTTACTGAAATTAGTATTTTTCAAGACAATGATATAAAGGAAGTGTTTTATTATATTTAGCTTTGGATATAATTTAAGGGATAGCCTTTTGAGGGTTATATTTTGAAGAATGTTTTATTGAAGTAAAAATGTTTAACTAAAAATGGATAGCTTTTTAAAACTTATTGAGGTATCAAAATGGTTAATTTAAAATTTAATGGATAGCTTCCTGAAAGTTTTGAAACTTATATTTTGAAGAATGAATTTAAGATTTAGAAATAACTTAAACCGATGGATTAACAGTATCTCTGAGGTTATATTCTGAAGAATGTTTTATTACAATCAGAAATTGGCAAGTGGTTTATGAATGACTAAAGAGGATAATTGTTTAATTTAGAATTTTACTAGGGAGTAATGCTGAAAAAGAAGGTATGGAAAGGATTTTAGTAATAAATGTGAAATGTGATGAGAGAATTTATAAAAGGAAGGTTGATAAATAACTTTTAAAAGAACGTGAGGGAGTTTTGAATCTTGTAGTAAGTTAGCATATTTTAGCTTAGGTTTGTTAAATGTTATACCCTGTTTTTGCTCTGGGAAGTCGGGGGTGTGTGGGGAGGGGGGGTTTGAAGGTTGTGTGGGGATGAAATTGTTGTAAAATTTTTAATAAAATAAAAAGATAGATAAGTGTATTAATAGAGAAGAAATGTGGGAGAAATGTTATAATAAATGAAATGATAATATTAAGATATGATAAATATTGGCGGAGCAAGAAGAAGACACAAAAGATGTATTTAGATGATACAGTGAATGATTGATTATGTATTGTTTGTTTGTTTGTTTATAAAAAATAAAAACTTTTTTTATAAAAAAATAAAAATAAAAAAAAATTTAAAAAACCATATAAACCATATTAACCATATAAACACAGTTACATGGACGGTCATCGACTTATTCTCAAAGCAAGCACATTTTGTTGCCTGTTCCAGCTTACCTTCAGCAAAGATATTAGCAAGGTTATTTATTGTACATATTTATCGGCTCCATGGCATTTCAGAGGATTATATCGGACAGGGGGGTACAGTTTACCGCAAGGTTCTGGCAGAAGTTCCTAGAACGAGTGGGTAGCAAACAGGGTCTCAATTCAGCGTTCCATCCCACCACAAATGGGGCGGGAGAAAGAGCAAATGCTATTGTTGAACGGTATCTGTGTTATGTGAATCATCAGCAAAACAATTGGGCTGAACTACTCCCTTATATGGAAGTAGCATATAACAACACAGTACACAACAGTACCGGATTCACTCCGTTCAGAGTAGCTACTGGAAGGGAGTTCATGTCTATACCCGAGTGCCCCTCAACTGTTACAGAGGACACGGATGTGCAGGAATGGATGGCCCAAGCACAACAGGTGTGGAAGTCTGTTACAACAGCTCTACAACAGGCAGCAGACAGATATAAGTGGCAGGCCGATAAAGCTCAATGACTCCAAGAACTGTTTTTTGTGGGCCAACAGGTCTTTCTATTGACAAAATATTTAAATCTATGACTCCTGAGTAAAAAACTAGGACCAAAATACATCGGGCCCTTCCCGGTAGTAAGGGTAATCAACCCAGTATCGGTGCAGCTCAAATTGCCTTGACTGTTGGGGAAAACACATCCTGTCTTCCACTGTATCCTACTCCACCTGGCACGTTCATCCACCCTACGGAAAACAAACCCCGCACCACCTGCTCCAATATGGTGGATTGCGACCAGCACTATGAAGTCAAAAAGGTGCTGGACACACGGTGGTATAGGAGTAAACTCCAATACTTTCTCCTGTGGAATAGATATCCCATCTCCGAATCCTCCTGGGTCCCTGAAAGAGACATAAATGCTTCCTGACTGATCACTAGGTTCCACAAAAAGTATCCAAGGAAACTGGGGGGGGGGAAACAATACCTCCACAACCCATGTCTTACTGCGATCTTTCTGTTACAGACACTGTCTCTGTGGTAGAGGGGGCCACATGTCAGCTCCGACGGGCCAGCCGGCCCAGAGCTGCCATTCGGAGGAAGCTGCATCCAGTGTCCAGCACAACCACCATCCCACCAAGCCCAGCCGAAACATTGCTATGACATCAGGGGATGTAACCTCTGTGGCCACGCCGAACCTCACCTGTGTCAGAAGCAACCGGAATCCGACCGGCTCGAGAGACTCTGCTGAACTGCCGGGATGCTGCGTGGCCACTAAACAGCTGAGGGGCAGTCGCATGGTGATGACATCACCCAGGACAGCAGAGAGGGCCGAATGAGGCCTGAAGGCCAGTGGGTGGGGGCTGAAGGAGGGAGGACCCAGCCGATTGGATAGGTGGTTTTGGCAAGCAGGCAAGTGGTGGGTGTAACTATTATGCTGGCTTAATGCAGAGAGCAATTATTCTGGGACACGTGGGAGGAAAGATGCATGTGACTGGGTGATCGGAGGGGTGGTGTTTATTGTATAAGAGGTGGCAAGCAGCATGGGCATGTAGCCCTAACAAAAGATTTAACAAAAATTGTCAGTACGTGCCAGGAAGTTAAAAAAAGAAGGCAGCAACAGACCAGGTTTGTGTCCTTTCTTTTGCCTTCTGGTTGGAACCTGACAAATACAAATAGAAGAAAAAGCTCTAGATCAAGAAGAAAGAGAGAAGTAGAAAAATGAGCGAGGAGAATGAGAAGGTGCAAGAATAAAAGGACGGAGAGAGATAAGAACAACTAGAAGGGCAAGCCTAATATTGACTTTTTTGCAGGGGTGAAATCCAGCAGGTTCTGACAGGTTCTGAAGAACCAGTAGCGGAAATTTTGAGTAGTTCGGAGAACCAGCAATTACCACCTCTGGCAGGCCCCAGAGTGGGGTGGGAATAGAGATTTTGCAATATCCTTCCCCCAGGAGTGGGGTGGGAATGGAGATTTTGCAGTATCCTTTCCCTGCCATGCCTACCAAGCCATGCTCACCAAGCCACACCACACCCACCAAGCCACGCCCACAGAACTGTTGGTAAAAATTTGGATTTCACCACTACTTTTCTTTGGTTTTGGACAATTGGGACATTGGGATTTTGATTGATTATTGTGTAATTTTTAGCTCATTAAATTACTGCAAAATGTTTCAACAAGAAAAAACAAATACATTTCAAAAAGAAATACTATTGATACTTTAATGTATTCAAGAAACTATGACAAGAAATCATAGGGATATGATAATACTGGTGCATGATACAGATGTGAGACTAGAAAACTCTCAGCAAATGACAATGAAAGATGAACAAAAAATCCAGAAAGTAGAGGAGAAATCAGAAGGAGCTGAGGAAAGAATAGAGGAGATAAATCAACAAATGTCACAAGCAGATAAAGATATGGAAGAGACAGTAAAAAATTCCTAAAATGCAACAGGTAGATTACCTGGACTTTGCGCATGCTTGATTTGAGTATGCGCAAGATGGCGGTGGCATCTCCGAGTGCTGTGTGAGAATGGGTGGCCTCGGGGCTTCAGGGGCTTACTACAGGGGCGCTTGACCATCAGCGACCCCTGGTTTCGCCGGATGAGCTCGGGGCGAGGATTTTAAGACCTTCCTCGCCCCTCAGAGTATCGGTCTGGCTCGTCTTACCCTCGGGTGCATTGGGTTCGCTCAGCTGGCTTGGCTCGGCTGCGGAATGCTGTAGCTGCGACGGCCTTGGGCATTGGCATTCGGCTAGGCGCGGCAAGGCTGGAGGAGAGGCTGGAGGCGCCAGGGGAGTACTGAGGAGCGCCGGAGCACCGGAGAAGCCTGGGGGAGTGCTGAGCAGAGGGTGAGGAGTTGGAGACCTCCCTCGCCCCTCGGCGTGTCGGATCTGGCTCGGCTTGCCCTCGGGCGCATCGGACTGGGCTCGGCTTGGCTGTGGAGGACTGTGGCCGCGTCGGCCTTGGGCATTGGCTCCTGAGTGTGGCGGAGCCAAAGGAGCTGGAGGAACCAGGGGGAATGCTGGCTTTTCGGCCGCCCACTGGCAGTGTTCGTGGCGGCAAAGAAGGTGAAGGAGAAGGCGGTGGTGTGATGACAAGGCAGCCTGGTGGTGAGCGGGAAGATGGCCTGCTTGAAATTTTTTTTTCATCTGCCCCACCTGGAAATCTCCATGGCGGCCCCTTGGAACCAGGGATGGTGGAATTGGCATCAGCGGGGGTGCGAGATTGGCCCAGAGACTATATAGGGCTGCAGCATACCCCATTAGAAACACTGGACACTTGGCCAAACACTGGCATGAAGGGGGCTGCTGTGGAGGAAAAGGAGAGGGGGCACAGGCAGTTGCCGGATGGAGATGTGTGACCCCTCACGGAAGACCTTCAACGCTGCAGTAGACCTGGAGGCCTCTCATGGTATTTAAGGGAGGCTGGGGTCTGGAAGCAATTATGCTTCCCAAAAAACTGAGGAAATAGGGTTGGGGGCGACGGTGGGGCATCCCTCCGTCGCATTGATATCTATCCCCCCCCTCCTCTCCCCACTTCCCGGGCACTGCATATGTTATGAAACGGGCTTACCAGCTGCCCTGAATTTGAAGGGGTTCTCCTCTCCTTCCCCCCCCACTTCCCTTTCCCTCTTTTCCCCTCTATCGGAACTATTACTCGAATATGATCTGCGAGTATACGACTATGCCAGAGACTATTTCCATCTCTCTCCCTGGACTGATTGGCCGACTGATAGACTGATAGCTTTTGACTCTCCGACTGTGGTTAGTCAATGAGGCAATATCTGAGGGGGACTTTATTACATCTTGACTGTACCACTGGGAGGAATACTCAGTTTCAATCTAAGGTCACTTGTAGGCCGCTCGTCATGTGAGGGCAAGTTGGATGTTACTCCTATTGAATTGTATCTGTCAGGACCCTTCCGCTGTCGTGAGAGGACAGTGGAAGTACCAGTATGCCTCATTGAACTATACCCGTATTTTATATCTTTTGTGAGACCCCTGTATATGCTCCGTGCCTCCATCGTTACACCTGGAGATGTATACGACATTGGACCTGCTTGCGCTGCGAGATTTCCCCCTCTCGCAGATGTGGCCCTCCTTTCTATCGAGGGCCTACCTCAAGGATGGGTTTTGGGACCCGGAGAGGTGGCATGTGAAAACTAGTGGGTTGAGGGGTCTTTTACTCAAATTTTTAGTTAAATTTTTAAGGGGTTCTAGGGAGGGGAGGGTTTGATTGGAATGCGGGTTGTGGGGAGGGGCGGGCCTGGCAAGAAAGCACGGCGTGGGAGGTGGGGATCCCGGGGTCGAGGGGGGAGTCAGAGTTTGTCCGGATAATGCTTTGAACATCACTACCATGAGTGGGAGGGGTAAATATGGTGGGAGCAGGGGGCCATATCGAGTCAGGGGAGTGCACACCCGCTGTTTATAAGCGGTGGTGCGCTCCAGCCCCCAAGGCTCCACCCGTTCCCCGGGTTGCACAGACCCTCATGGTCCGGCCCTCCGGCTGATGCTGTGCAATGTCAGGTCCGTAGTAAATAAAACCCCCCTCATCTGTGACTTAATTGGTGAGGGGGGAGCGGACCTGGCGGGTATTACGGAGACCTGGTTGGGCCAGGAGGGGGGGTTCCCCTCATGGAAATGTGCCCACCAGGTTTCCTTGCATTCCATCGGCCGAGATCACAGGGCAGGGGCGGGGGAGTAGCGGTTATTATTAAAGAAGGTCTGAGACCAAGGGAGGCCACTGTTCCTCAGACGGCCGGCTGTGAGTCCCTCCTTGTGAAGTGGGGTCATGGGGTTCAGATGGGCTTGCTGATCACGTACCTGGCTCCCTGCCATGTGGCAGCAGCCCCGCCCGAGCTCCTCGACGTTATCGCCGCAGTGGCAGTTGATACCCCCAGACTTATGGTCATGGGGGATTTCAACCTGCCATCTCTGGGTGAGACGTCGGAGGTGGCTCGGGAATTCATGGCTTCCATTACAGCTATGGACCTGATCCAGTTAATTCATGGCCCTACCCACACAGGGGGAAACACGCTGGACCTGATTTTTGTCTCTGGACAGTGGTTGAGTGATCTTGAGATAGGGGATATAGTCACCGAGCCCTTGACATGGTTGGATCACTCTCTCCTTCGCCTTGACCTTCGAACCGCTGCACCCTGCAGGGAGGCGGAGCCGGTAAGGTGGTTTCACGCCAGGCGCCTGATGGAACCTGATAGATTCCAAATAGAGCTTGGGCCATTTCCTGAGGCTCTGGCACACGCCTCAACTAGGGACCTAGTGGCCGCCTGGGATAGGGCGGCCGCTGGAGCTCTGGATCGGGTCGTGCCTTTGCGGCCTCTGATCCGGCCGATCTCACCTAGCGGCCGATCTCACCTAGCTCTTTGGTTCACTGAGGAGCTGAGGGAGATGAAGCACCGGAAAAGATGCCTAGAGAGTAGTTGGAGGGCCAGTCTTTCTGAATCTGACCGGACACTGGTAAGATCTCATATTAAGAATTACCTAGTGGCAATAAAAGCAGCAAAATGTACATATTTTGCTGCTCTTATTGTGTCATCAGATAATTGCCCGGCCGCTCTGTTTAGGGTGACCCGCTCTCTGCTCCACCAGGAAGCACGGGAGGACCCCTTGGAGGATAGAGCTGAGGATTATGTTCAATATCTGTATGACAAAATCACTCAGATTCGGGAAGATCTGGACTCCAACTGTGTAGTTCCAGGGGGGTTGACTGAGGCAGGTCTTGAAAATGTTATCTGGGATGAGTTTGATCCTGTGACCTCTGATGACGTGGACAGGATTCTGGGTGGACTGAACGCGACCACATATGTGCCCTCCTGGTTAGTGCTGGCTTCCTGGGAGGTGACGCGAGGCTGGCTCCAGGGGATTATAAATGCTTCGATGAGGGTGACTTCCCCACCGCCTTGAAAGAGGCGGTGATGAGGCCTCTCCTCAAGAAGCCTTCCCTGGACCCGGCAGTGTTGGCTAACTATCGTCTGGTCTCCAACCTTCACTTTGTTGCGAAGGTTGTTGAGAGTGTGGTTGCGCGACAGCTCCCCCAGTACCTGGATGAAACGACGTATCTGGATCCGTTCCAGTCGGGCTTCAGGCCTGGATACAGCACGGAATCGGCATTGGTCGCATTGGTTGATGATCTCTGGAGGGCTCGGGACAGGGGCTGCTCCTCTGTCCTGGTCCTATTAGACCTCTCAGCGGCTTTTGATACCATCGACCATGGTATCATGCTGCACCGGTTGGAAGAGTTAGGGGTGGGGGGCACTGTATTATGGTGGTTCTCCTCCTTTCTCTCCAACCGGTTGCACTCTGTGTTGGCAGTGGGGCAGAGGTCGACCCCGAGGCCCCTCATATGTGGGGTGCCACAAGGGTCGGTCCTCTCACCCCTTTTGTTCAACATTTATGTAAAGCCGCTGGGCGAGATCATCCATGGTTTGGGGGTGAAGTACCATCAGTACGCTGATGACACCCAACTGTACATCTCCACCCTGGACCACCCCAACAATGCCCTTGAAGTGATGTCCCGGTGTCTGGAGGCCGTGTGGATTTGGATGAGTAGGAACAGGCTCAGGCTCAACCCATCCAAGACCGAGTGGCTGTGGTTTCCGACATCCCGATATAGTCAGTTGACGCCATCGCTGACTATTGGGGGCGAATCGCTGGCCCCCACGGAGAGGGCTCGCAACTTGGATGTCCTCCTGGATTCACGGCTGTCTTTAGAAGAGCACTTGACGGCTGTGAACGGGAGGATTTTTCATCAGGTTCGCCTGATTCGCCAGTTGCATCCCTTTCTGGATCGAGGCTCCCTACACACAGTCACTCATGCCCTCGTCACTTCCCGCCTGGACTACTGCAATGCTCTCTACATGGGTCTCCCCTTGAGGAGCACCCGGAGGCTCCAACTGGCGCAGAGTGCGGCCACGCGGGTGGTTATGGGAGCAACATGACGCTCCCGTGTGAACCTCTCCTGCGTGGGCTGCACTGGCTCCCGGTGGTCTTCCAGGTGTGCTTTAAGGTTCTGGTTACCACTTTTAGAGCGCTCCATGGCTTAGGACCTGGTTATTTACGGGACCGCCTACTACCACAAGCAACCTCCCACCGGCCGGTACGCTCTTATGGAGAGGGGCTCCTCCTGGTGCCGTCAGCTAAACAATGTCAACTGGCAGACCCCAGGGGGAGGGCCTTCTCTGTGGGGGCACCCACTATCTGGAACGAGCTCCCTCCAGAGATACGGAGGATCCCGGATCTACGCACTTTCCACCGTGCTCTTAAAATTCTTCTATTCCAGCAAGCCGGCCTGGCCTAATTTTCTCCCCTGTTTTAAAATTCTTTTACATCAAAATTTTAATTGGTTTTAAATTATTGGGATTTTTTAATTGTCTTGGGCTAAATTATTTAATCTGGTTTTAATTATATCTTTTAACTTTTGTATTTATGTATTTTATTTTGTGCCTGTTCAATGCCCTGAGTCCTTCGGGAGTAGGGCGGTATATAAATCTAATAAAAGAAAGAAAGAAAGAAAAGACTCTTTAAGAGGTCAAAATATAGAAGACGATAAAGAGAAAGATCTCCTAGAAATGATGAAAGAGTTACTGATGGGTGCTCTAGAGACTCAAGAGATAGATGTTGAGGCAGATGAAATACTTAGACTAAATGTGAGGGATATAAGATGATACAAGATCCCAAAGGAGGAGTATGGGAGATTTATCAAAAAGTCAATACGAGTTGAAATATTAAAAAGGGCAAGAGATGATGGATAGATGTAGAATATATCTTAATATGGCAATTGCTTCATTAAGGGTTAGAAAACAGAGATAGAAAGTACAAATTGGGAAAATAGTATTATATATACTGATATATAACAGAATACATTATAATTACTATGTATACATAACTGTTAGAAGTTGAAAGATTACTATTAAGTATACCTAAACTGTATTATTATTGTTATTAGTACTGTGTATAAAGTACATTGACCCAGACAGTAACTGTTCACTAAGCACTTATAGATTGTAAAGAAAAAAAAATATTATAAATTATAAATAAAATTATTTTAAAAATATTTACTATGATTATTATTTTGGCAAATCCCTTCTCACTCCTAATTTGATATATGCCAATTTTGGGTCCTCAACCAGAGACTTGGGAGTTTGAGGGTTCTGCTAGTATGTCAGCACTATGCTCTTCTGGACAGAGACTCTCTGATATTGTTCCTGGGATCTGTTGGAGATACTCCCCCAGTTTAGGAGTCACAGGCCTGAATTATACCACCATTGGGACCACTTTGCCAAATACATATATTTGTATCAATTTATATACCTATACAAAAGCACACACAAAGTTAGAGATTTATATAGAAAATGCATTGATTTATATATTTATAATTTATATATATGATATAGTGTTTCCCTGAAAATAAGACCCTGTCTTATACTTTTTTGAACCCTGAACCCAGTAAGGCTTGGCCTTACTGCAGGGGTGAAATGCTCCCGGTTCGGACCGGCTCGGGCGAGTAGGTAGCGATGGCGGCGGGCAGTTTGGAGAACCGGTAGCAAAAATCCCTGCCCCGCCCCTCATGCCCAGCTGAGCCCCGCGATCATCAGAGCCTTTTTTTTCCCTTTTAAATGGCTCTGACCAGCCAAGCTCTGACATCCCAGCTGAATTGCCTGCTAATCAGGCAACTCAGCTTGGATCGCCAGAGCCATGTAAAAGAAAAAAAGTTTCTTTTTTTCTCCCACCCCCTCTTCCAGCCTCCAGCTTGCTTACCTTAGCTGCTGATCGCATGACGATCGCAATCCATGCATCAGCAAGCAACTGAATCTCCCTGCCTGCAATCAAGCTCATCGGTGAGCAATTCTTTCTGCCTGCCTGCCTAGACTTGTGGACTTCAACTCCCAGCAAAGCTGGCTGAGGAATTCTGGGAGTTGAAGTCCACAAGTTTTAAAGTTGCCAAGGTTGGAGACCCATGTTCTATTGGGTAAGTTTTTTCCCCTTTGGGAGCTTTAAAAAAATTGGGGTTTTTTTAGTTGTTCTTTTTTTAGACCTAGCCATTTAAAGTTTAGGAAGTTTTAAATTTAGCTGCTTTTATATAAAAATAAATTAAAATAAAATAATATTTGTGCAGCTTTCTGAGATTTAGTGTGTTTCTGTAGTGTTTCACTCTAACTACACAAACACACAAAATCTCACAAAGCTGTTTGTGGAATTTTGTGTGTGTAAAGTGTGAAAGTTGGTTTTTGGGACTTTTTGTGGTTGTGTGAGGTTCCTGCTTGTTGCAGGGCATATTTTGGGTCTAGAACAGCTTTTACATTGTTGGTGAGCCAGCTGTGTTGTGTTGTGTTGTGTTGTGTGTGTGTAAAGTGTGAAAGTTGTTTTTTTGGGCTTTTTGTGGCTGTGTGAGGTTCCTGCTTGTTGCGGGGCCATTTTGAGTCTAGCACAGCTGCTTTTACATTGTGGGTGAGCCAGTTGTGTTGTGTTGTGTTTTGTAGGTTAAAAAAGGGCAAAGAAGTGACATTGACTTGGCCACGCCCACCCAGTCACCTTACCACCAAGCCCTGCCCACTAATTAAGCCACGCCCACAGAACTGGTAGCAAAAATTTTTAGATTTCACCCCTGCCTTACTGCCATGTGCTCAAAAGCCCGATTGGGATTATTATCAGGGGATGTCTTATTTTGGGGGAAACGGTATCATATGAATGTATTTGCAGTAACAAAGGTGCACTAACGAACTTGAACCTGAACTTAAGTCTATTGCTTATTTATTTTAAAAGCAAAGTATTATAATTTGGCAATATAGATTTTGTCAGCTCTGACACACAATTTATGATCACATCCCAAAATTTGTCCATCTCTTTTTAAAGGATGGACAAGATATCAAAGAGGTAGATAATGATTTAAAAGGTACATTATTTTTTCTCACTCTTTCCTTGCCATTTGAATGCCTGGATGAAACTAGCTAAGGGAGAATAGAATGGCTTTACTTTAAATTTAATAAAAATCAGCTCTTTAGGCAGCTCAAGAATTTCTACAACACTCTCATTTTCTTTCTGCCATTTCTCGATCCAAAATTTATTTCATCAGTTTCTATAGCTGTTCATCTCAAGTGACTCTGAATAGCTATTTGCCTCAAACACTAACCTTTTCCAAGCACAGAGAAAATAAAAGCCTGAAAGGGAGATATTCTTCTACTTCTAATTTGTGTTTGTAGTAGGTAGCAAGGAAACTTTAACTATGTTCAGTTGACTGAGTTTGCAGGTCACTGATTACATAGGATTTCCTCTAAATCAATATCTTTCCAAACAACAAATTTTCATAAAAGGTATAAATCAGTAATTTGATTAGTCAAAAAATGTGCTACTGGAATTCTGATTTTTTTTTTATTACTGACATGGCTCTCTTCCTACATTGCATGGAGAACCTTACCCAGATGAATATTTCAATAAAACTTTTTATTTTAATTAGTTTAGTTTTGCTTTGTTTTCCTTAAGACAGTTGTTAAGACCATGTAGAGAGTTAACATATTGGATGTTTCTATAATGTTATTCAGTAAAGAGGCACCATGGATTTGGAGATTACCCCAAATGGTACACAAGAGGTTAAACAGATGAATTAGTTTCCCCTAAATTAATTCTATTAGACAGAGGAGGATACTCCACAGAACAGAGTAATTTCTCAGAGCAGCTCTAAGGTGATTGGGGAAAAACTGCACCTGTTATTTGAGGCACTAAAGTTGGAAACAAAATTCCAAACTGCACTATATTTTACTCAAAAAAAGAAAACCCTATCTAAACTTTCTCTAATTGTACAAGATTTCCAAAGGCTCTGGAAGCCAGCACAACAACAAAGCTTCAGAAGCCTGCACAACTTTGAAAATCTTCAGAAATCAGATGTGAATTCTTGCGGAACTTCCGAAAACGCTATGGAAGCCCTGTGCAAACAGTCTGAGAACTATATGTCCCCACTGGGAGCTACCTTGTATGGGCCATGCCAACTTCTCCACAGCTTGAGAAAAATGCTTGAAAGTAAGCAGCATGAAGCATACCCTCAGGTCTTTCTGAAGGCAAATGCAATATTCCCCAAAATTGACACACCTTGAAAAACAGTGCAAAGGAGAATTAATGGGTGGCAGCAATGCTAGGGTTGAAGCCCTGGAATGGTGGCAGATGGCTGAGACTGCTGGAGACCTGAGCCTCTACTTCACACCAGTGCTGTGAGTCAAAGAAGAGAATAGATAGGGGGAAACTACGGTGCTCTACCATGGATAGGTTGTGGTTAGTTATAGTGCAAATAATTGTAAAGGTGGCTGCATTGCTATGCGCCCAAATTCTGATCGGGATTCTGGGGGCACTACAATGGTTTTAATTTTGGGTAGGGATCAAAACTTGCTTTGTTCAGCACAACTGTAATTTCAAATGGTTGCTGAACAAATAGTTGTAAGTTGAGAATATCTGTATGGCATGATACAAACCATCCCATTCTATCCAAGCATCATGATGCTTGCACCTAAGTACACAAGAGACAATATTTACATTGCAGTTTTTGACAAAATCATGACTTGCTCCATAAGTCTTGGTGAAGAGCTATCAACAGACAGATGACATCCCAACTCCACTGGATTGCATCCTATACTCCTGCACTAAGAAAGACAACTAACGACTAAAGAAATGATGACCTTATGGGACACTTTGCCAATTGGTCTAGGAATTGTGTGTTATTTCAAATGAAGTATTTAGCCACTTAATCATTACAAATCATTTTTATGACATAACAATATTTCTCTACATTATGCCAACCACTCAGAAAATGAAACTTTTTAGGGAAAAGAGGAGGTAGCTTTTTTTTTTTTTTTTTTTTTGTTACAGGCATGCCATTAAAATGGCATTGAAATGGAAATTCCTTTAAAATTTAAAATGATTTTTTCTCATTAATTATCTTTATTCTTTTCAACCTTCAGCAAAGTCTTCTTCTAATCTAGTGAGACTTATGGACAAATGTCCAGTATCCTAAAATGGAGTAGACAGCTAAGAAGAATATTCATAATAATGAAAAAGAAATGACTTAATATGACATAGCTGATTTACAGTGTCCAGGGGCATTCACGAAGACCCATTAGGAGTTATTTTTTTAAAAAAATGTAAATTATGTTTGAACTTCAAAAGATTAGGCGATCGGGGAAATATCATCCAGTTTCTACTTGTAAATATTTTATGACTAAAGTGCTGTGCTTTAAATTTCAAAATGTTTAAAATGACCTGAAAGCTAGAGTGGAAGGGTCAGGGGAGACAGAAGAAATTGTGGGAAAAAAATGGGGGGAAAGATTAGAAACTTCATGTTTAAATTGGAGTAATTGTTTTCAGCATAAAAAGTTCATGAGACAATTGCTGTAAGTATATATCGCTCTGACAATTTCTGACACTTCTCTTACCAAAGTTGATTATAAGTACAAAAAAAATACACATTACTTTTTTCAAACAAACTGCTTTCTTCAAATTTAACTCTAAACTTATTTTGTCCCCAATTGATTTTAAGTATGTTATATGAAGGAGAAACTACAATTAATATAATTTTGTCCACTTTATGTCCACTTTTTTATACCTTAAGATGCATAGGTTGAATAGTATACACACTGTGACTAGCAAACATCACAGTTTTTCTCCTCTGAGATAATCACTATTCACAAAAAGTATGCTTTCTCTCCTTTAAATCATTTATAGATTTTCAAACTAAGCATTCATGCCAAAAATACTAACTGAAAACCCATATGCATACACAACTAGAATTAGATAAAATATATGTTTAACCTACAGATTTGCTTGTGAATTGGAAAAAGAACTGCTTTATTTCTAACAATAGTAAAATGATAATTAACCAGTTAGAAAACATATCATATTATTCATTAAATTTTCAATGGAATATTTAAGATCATGGAAAAATTCGGGGTTGGAACCAAAGCTCCGAAGTATATGAACTGGTTCTACTTCCAAATCTTGACATCTTGGCCTAAGGCTACAGAAATGTATTTAGATATTCAGAGTAGACAATACTAATCAAGATATAACAGTCTGCTTTAATGCAATAGTTGACTCAAAATCTGATTACAAAAATAGTAAAGTAAATAAAAAAACAAGAAGGACCTTACCAGAACCTTTGTCAAAATGATAGAAGAACTATTGTTACAAGACACATGGAGAGAAATGAATCCAGGGAAAAATCAATATACATTCTACTCTAATGTGCATCAATCTTGGTCCAGAATAGACATGATTTAGATGACTTCAGAACTAAGTCTAAATGTGCAAAAGATAGAAATAGAAACAAACCTATGGGCCGATCATAATCCAGTTAAAATTAGCTGGAAGAGACAGAAGAGAAAAGTAAGGTGGACTTTAAATCAATTTATAACAAAAGATAAAGAATTTATACAGATGATGGAAAGAGAAATGGGGTTTCTCTTTAAAGAGAACAGAAAAGAGGAAACTTCACTACAGAATGTGTGGGACACAGCAAAAGCATATATCAGAGGATTAGCTATAATTTATATAGCAAAGAAAAATTTAAAAAAGAAACAATATCAAGACTTTGGAAGAAGACTAGGAAAAGGACTTAAAATAGAATTACAAAAAGAACCACACAAACTTTGCTTAAAAAACCAAATGGAGATGATTAAACATAAGT
Organism: Pantherophis guttatus; assembly: GCF_059756535.1. NCBI lineage: Eukaryota > Metazoa > Chordata > Lepidosauria > Squamata > Colubridae > Pantherophis > Pantherophis guttatus. The sequence goes on from NC_142066.1 coordinate 107,313,588, forward strand.
TAAACATCATGTGAAAAGACGAATTGGTGCAACAAATAAAAAGAGCAAAGCAATTTTTTTTGAAAATGTTAATAAACTTGAAGTTGGTTAGTCTATAAACTAAAGAAGGAAAAAAAGAAGAGATGGATAGGTAAACTGCAGGATGAGAAACGGACGTTGCCCACCTGAACGTCCATTTTCGGGGGGCTGCGACTCCAATCCATGGACGGGTACTATTTCCTTAGTTGCTGGGCAGAACTGAGTGCAGATCTCCTTCCAAAGTGACGGGCCACACCCATGCTGTCCAATCAGCTTCAGTCTTTCCTCACGAAGGCGCAGGAACACAGAACTAGGCAGATGATCACCAACAGGAACAAAAAGTAGAGCCAGTCCTCTAAGCAGGAAGCCCAAAGTGGTGGGTATGGATTGGAGTCGTAGCGCCCCGAAAATGGACGTTCAGGTGGGCAATGTCCGTTTTCCATTGCACTGCTCCTCCAATCCATGGACGGGATGTACCCAAGTTCAATTGCCCGGGGCGGGGGGCTGACTGCTTTCAGAGTCCTGGGCCGTGGCCACCTGTTGAAGAACCCTCCGTCCAAAGGATACATCTGCGGAGGCATACGAATCAATCTTATAATGCCTTATAAAGGATGAGGCTGAAGCCCATGACACAGCCTGGCAAACTTCTAGAACGGAAGCTCGTGTGGACCACGCTGCTGTGGTAACTGCACTGCGAGTAGAATGTGCATAGATATGAGCCGGACGAGGTCGGTTCTGGATGTCATAGGCAGTTGATATGCAGGCCTTAATCCAACGGGCCAACGTGGGAGCCGAGGCTTTTCACCCCATCGAAGAAGGATTGAAAGAAACAAGTAAAGCTTCAGTTTGTCAGAAGGACTGCGTACGTTTAATGTACCGGCTCGTCTAACGTCTGACGTGTGCCATAAGGACTCAGACGGGTGATGTGGGTTCGGACAAAAGTTCGGAAGGACTAACTCTTCTGCATGGTGAAACAATGAGTTTACTTTCAGTAAAAATGTCGGGTCTAAGTGCAGGACCACTCTGTCGCTGTGAAAGATGCACAGATCTTTGCGTATGGACAACACGGTGAGTTCCGACACTCGACAAGCCGACGTAATTGCAAGTAGAAAAGTGACTTTAAATGTCAAATATTTTAGAGAGACGGAAGCTAAGGGTTCAAAGGGCGCAGATGTAAGGGCCTGTAGTACCAGTGGTAGATCCCATGAAGGATACCAATGTACCACTGGAGGAGAGATGTTAGTAGCTCTGTGTAAGAAACTCCAAATCCTCGGATTGTGTGCTAGTGCGCGGTGTCGCTCACAGGTAAGTACAGTAGACAGTGCCGCTACCTGGCGTCTCAGAGTAGCCGGAGCTAGACCTTTGGCCAGGCCGTCATGTAAGATGTCTAGTACATCCGGAATGTCTGCTGAGGTCGGATCCACATGGTGAGACAAACATCAAGCTGAGAATGCTCGCCATGAGGCCTCATAAATCCGATTGGTTGAAGGATGCCTGGCAGCTTGAATTACAGTGATGACATCATTGGACAGTCTGTCCTTTTGTAGCTGGAGCCACTGAAGCACCAGGCGGTTAATTGGAGCCACTGCGGATCTGGGTGGATGACAACACCCTGGCTGAGCATGTCCGCCTGAGTCGGAAGTGTCCATGGAGGCAGAATCGATAGGTCCACTAAGTCTGCATACCAGGGTCTCCAAGGCCACAGCGGGGCAATCAGTAGCAACTTGGCGCCTCCGAGTATCAGCTTTCGAATTAGACGTGGAATCAAGGGCAAGGGAGGAAAGGCATAGAGAAGGCCGGGAGGCCACTGACAGCGCAGTGCGTTGCAGCCTTCCGCCCCTGCGCTTGGGTAGCGCAAGTAAAATCGGGGCAGCTGGGCGTTCTGGGGAGTGGCAAATAGGTCCACTTGAGGACGACCGAAGCGACGAACCAGCTCTGTAAAGATGGCAGGGTTCAGGCTCCACTCTGCAGGATCAATGTGTTCTCTGCTGAGCCAGTCTGCCGTAACGTTGGCCTGTCCGGAGATGTGATCCGCCACCAGCGATGCCGTGTGATGTTCCGCCCAAGCTAACAGTCTCTCCAACTCCAACATCAGAGGTCTGGAACGTGTGCCCCCTTCCCGATTTATATGGGCTTTGGTGGTAATGTTGTCCGTCCGGACTAACACATGCTATCCCTCCAATGTGTGACTGAAGTGGTGTAATGCAAGACGAACAGCCCTCAATTCCAGCCAATTGATGCTGTTCGTCCGCTTGGCCGGGGACCACTGACCTTGAACCACCTCGTTCTGTAGATGGGCCCCCCAACCCAGGAGGCTGGCATCCGACGTTAGGACCAGGCGTTCGGGCTCGAGAAACAGACATCCTTTCTGAAGAGCTGTTGACCCCCACCAGCTGAGAGACAGACTCAGACTGCGGAGGTAAGCGAATCGGGGTCTTGGATGTGCTGCGCTTCGATCTCTGAAAGGGAAGTAGAAGCTATTGCAGAGGACAGGCATGTCTGCATGCCCATGGAACGATAGCGATGCAGGATACCATCTTCCCTAGCAATTGTGTCAACAAGAGAAGTGGAACCTTCTTCTGGGCTTGTACCTGCCGAACCATTGCCTTGATGTCCTGAATGCGATCTGGGGACAGGAACACCTGGCCCAGTTGCGAATCGATCACTGCACCCAAGTGTTGAATGCGGGTCGTTGGGGAAAGATGGCTTTTTTGACGGTTGATGGAAAAACCGTGGGACTGGAACACCTGGAGGACCGTCTCTATATCCCTTGTTGCCTGGGAGGGCGAGGCCGACATGATGAGTATATCGTCCAGGTAACAGAGAAGGCCGATTGGACGAGATCTGATTGTGGCCGCCACCACCTCCACCAGCTTCGTAAAGGTTCTGGGGACAGATGAGAGCCTGAAGGGCATTGCACAATATTGGAAATGGTTGTTGTTGTACTTGAATCTCAGGAATCGGCGATGCGATGGATGTATCGGGACATGTAAGTAGGCTTTGCGTAGGTCCACTGATTGTAGCAAGTCCCCCTGTCTGACAGCCACCAGAATCGACCTGAGGGACTGCATCTTGAACCTGTGATTCAGGATGTATTGGTTGAGACCTTTCAGGTTCAAGATGCCCCTGTGGCCCCCCGATGACTTGGGCACCAGAAATAAGGTAGTGTAGAATCCAGTGGAGAAGGAGATATCACACCTTCTCTCAATCAAGGCGATAGAGCCAGTACCCAGGGGACAGGAATGGACTGGATTCCATTCCTGTCCCCTGGGTACTGGCTCTATCGCCTTGATTGAGAGAAGGTGTGATATCTCCTTCTCCATGAGGTGTCTTCATACCGGACACAGTGGAACAGGGCAGCGACGAATTCTGTTGTGGGGTAGAGTCTGGAACTCGAGACAAAGGCCGTGCTGAATTGTGCGGCGGATCCAAGCATCGGACGTAGATAGGTCCCACTGGCGGTAAAAATGCTGGAGATGACCTCCAATCAGACCCAACTCCTGTGAGTCACTTTCCTCTACGAGTCGGCCGGTAGCCAGCTCCTCTGAAGGGACGTTTTGGCTGGGACTGGTTTCTTGCTCTGTCACGAAACGGTTGTTGATCAGAGGCACGGTCTGAGCTCTGAGCATAAGATCGGTGGCTGTAGGACCCGCTGGCACCTGTGTAGGTCCGAAAGGACTGATGTTGAGAATAAGGTGTATATCTCCTCTCAGGCCTGCGTTATGAGGACGAGAGGACTTTGCGCTTGTCCTTGTCCTCTATCAAAATCGGCTCTAGGGCTGCACCAAATAGGGTTGGAGCAGAGAACGGAGCTGACGCCAGTTTCCATTTGGCCTTGGCATCCGCCCTCCAATTACGGAGCCAAAAGAGACGACGATTCGTTACCGATGCAGCCATAGACCTGGAGGCAAACTTGGCCGCCGTCAGAGAGGCATCGGCCGAGTATTCGGTCGCGGCCACCAACTTATTTATGTCCTGATGCAGCCTGGTATCATCAGGAGGCAACCTCTCCTGGAGCTGGCGGAGCCAGATCAGGGTCGCTCAGTTGAAGAAGGAGGTCGCAGTGGCTACCTTGACTGCCTAAGCCACCACTTGGTGTGCCTTTTGAAATCCGAGCTCCATCTTACGGTCCTCTGCTTTGAGGCTATCTACAATATCAGAAGTCATCAATGAAGATGTAGACAAACTAGCCACCGGAGGGCCTACTGAAGGTATAGCCAGAACTTCCTCCAGTTCTGACGCGGATGCATACAAACGTTTGTCTAGGCCACTCGGAGATGTCAATGAACCCGGTTGTCCAAAGGCAGATTTTATGACGTCGGAGAACAATGGAGGGCAAGGAATCACGTCATGGTCCGGCTTAGATACTTGGAAGAGAGTATCATGTGGAGCCGTAGATTGTGTCTCACTATCAGGTGACACATCAGGTATCCCGAACTTGGTGGAGACCTTAGCTTTATGAAGTAGGGATTTAAAAAGCGATGGATGAAAGAGACTCGTGAAGGCTGGCCTGTCGGGCGGAAGACCCTCATCCTCGGAAAATTCAACATCCTCAGGTAAGGCTTCTCCACCTTCAGATTCCTCAGAAAAAGGCATATCAGTGTGGTGAACTATAACCAGTGCGGGCCTCAGAATGGCTGGAGCCGGGGCTGGAGGAGGAGGAACAGATGTGTTAAGAGTCCCCACCCCTTGTTGGAGACCCGCCGCCAAGATTTTAGCCAACGCCTCTGAAAGTACAGCTTGGAAATTAACTGAATTGTCAGCCGCTTCGGCACGGAGCCCCGCTGCCGTTGGTATAAAGGTAGCCTCTGGTACGCGTCTGTTGCCAGTCGAAATGTCAGTTACAGGTAGGTTAGATACGTCTAACATTGACATTGAAACCCCTTTTGAGCGGCTAAGGTTAGAAGTGGTGGGTAAGGCCACTCCGCTGGAGGAAGCCGTGGAATGAGAGCCTCTGGAAGGGCCAGCACCTTTACCTGACCCGAAGAACTGCCCCTGCACAGACACTTGTTGTTGGGCCTTCTGAAACTATCTTTCCAAGACTTGGTGTCGACGTAGCTCTGCCTTATTCGGTGCTAAAGGCTGCAAGGAGGTGTGAGTCTTGCGAGCCTTGGACTTAGATTTTTTAGCGTGGGTCTGATGTTGAGGTGGAGGTGGGCTGCATCCCTCCTCTGGGTCTGACGATAAATAAGAATTTTGGACTGACAACTGTACTGCTGAGGGAAGTCCTCTAATTAACTCCAATACTGTGGCTAACCTAATGAGGGATGCCAACAATGCGCCGTTAAATGATATGGGCTAAATAGGCTCAGAAGCTGCTGAGCTCAAGCCCTTTGAGCTAGTGACCCAGAAAAAGTTCCTGAAACACAGGGCACAGTTTAACAAATGAGGCTCCTGGCTGTTATTAATTTGAGGCTCTCGGCCATTTAAGTGGGCTCTTATCATGGCAGGGCAAACAGCAGTTCGATGAGGCCGCTAATCTGGCAGCCATGGAAGTGAGGGCGCTGTCAATCACACACAAAATGGCGGCTGCTGCACCATTACTGTCCTGAAACAAAATGGCGGCTGTCAGACAATTGAATACTTCTATTAATGGCAGACAAGGCAGCTGTCTTCAATGAGGGAAAATCGGCTAGCCACTTCTCTGCTGAATTGCGAGTGCAAGGTATAATTAGCGCTTTGCAGCTGGCTGCCACATCAGAGTCCGCCTCGATCATCAGGCAGGAACTCCGGAGCTGCTAATATTTTGGCGGAGCTGAGGCGATGGCAGTTTTACCGGCTCACCGGTTAACTAGTGCGATGCCAGCAGCTAAGACAACGCGGATCCGCCCAGCCGGGTCGGAATCCAGAATGCTGCTAGCGTGATGAAGGACCAAGGGCCGAACGGCCTGGAGCCCCAAGCTCGTTCGCACCCAAGCAGCTTTAAAATCCCTCGTCGCAGCTCCTTCAGTATAAAGTTGGAAATAGGGGGAAGGAAACAAAAATAATAAAAAAGGGAATATTTTAAATTTAAGTATAGAGCACTCAGAAACGCAGTTCTCACAGCAACTGAGTGAGAAAGACTGAAGCTGATTGGACAGCATGGGCGTGGCCTGTCACTTTGGAAGGAGATCTGCACTCAGTTCTGCCCAGCAACTAAGGAGATAGTACCCGTCCATGGATTGGTGGAGCGGCGCAATGGAAAAGGCACACTACAATACCAAATGGAAAAGAAAAAAGATATAATGCAGGATTTTTATAAGAAGCTATATGATTGTGAAAAAATACCAGAAGAATAAATAATATAATACTTGGGAAAAGCTAATTTAGCAAAAATTCTGGAAACGATGAAGAACATTTTGAATGAAAGAATATCAATGGCAGAATTAACAGAAGTGATCAATAGACAAAAAAATAATAATAATAATAACAAAACACCAGATCCAGATGGTTTATCAGCAAAAATTTATAAAGAGGGTGTATAATGAGGTCCTATTAGAAGCCAAGATACCAGATATGTGGACAGAAGCCTATATTACTTTGATCCCAAAAGAAGACTCAGATGCAACATAAATAAAGAACTACAGGCCAATATCGTTATTAAATGCAGACTATAAAATATTTGCTTCAATAATCGCTGAAAGACTAAAAAGATTCCTAATTGAGTTTCTACATTCTGAACAAAATGGATTTTTACCTAAGAGGCAAATTAGAAACAATGTTAGAATAATCTTGGATACATTGGAGTACTATGAAATACATAATGAAAAACAATTAGCACTAATTTTTTTGGATATCCAGAAAGCATTTGATAACATAAATTGGCAATTTATGTTGCAACAATTAAAATACATGGACTTTGGTGAGAAATTTACAAATATGATAAAGGCAATTTACACACACCAGAGAGCTAAATGGTGAATGGAGATGTGACAGAAATTTTTAATATAAAAAAAGGAATGAGACAAGGCTGCCTTCTATCTCCGTTATTATTCATATTAACATTAGAAGTTTTAACCAGAAGTATTAGACAGGATCCAGAAATAAAGGGAATGGAAATAAAAAAAGAATAATATAAATTACAAGCATTCGTAGATGATTTAGTTTTTATATTAGAAGAACCACTAAAAACTGATCCTAATTTGATAGAGAAAATTGAGGAATATGGAGAAGTGGCAGGGTTAAAAATAAAGAAAAAACTAAAGAAATAGTTAAAAACCTTACAGATAAACAAAAAAGAGAATTGACAGAGAAAATAGAACTGCAGATAGTAAAAAAGGTTAAGTATTTAGGCATCCACCTAACAGCAAGATGTGCAACAATTAAAGACGACAACTATATAAAACTAATGCAAGGTCCAATTAAGTTGGACTGGGAGAGATGGAAGAACTTACTTCTTAGGGAGAATAGCCTCCATAAAAATGAATATACTACCAAAATTACTTTTCCTATTCCAAACGATTCCGATAAAAATGGAGAAAAAATACCTTGAAAAACTAAATAGAATAATTTTGAAGTATATATGGCAAGGCAAAAAAGCAAGAATAAAATTGAAAATGCTACAGGAATCTAAAAGCAATGGGCTTTGGAGTACCCGACTGGGAGCTATACTATCAGGCATTGGTACTCACATGGGTAAAAGAATGGATAAATTTGAAACACAAAAGATTGCTACTATTAGAGAGACATGATCTCCAACTAGGATGTCATGCTTTCCTATGGTATGGGAGGAGTACGATGCATAGATACTTTCACACACTATGTGAGGAATGCTTTGCTTCATGAATGGGACAATATTAAATTACAAAATTATATGAAAATACCAGTCTGGCTCTCCACAATGGAAGCATTGATATATCCAAATCTTATCAACTTGGAAAAAATCCTATAAAGACATTTTAAATGAGAATGGTGAACTTAAAACTAGACAACAATTACAAAATCAAGGGTGGATTTAGCTTGGATTTGCAGATACATTCAAGATACAGGAAAGATGTTAAAACATGGGGTCTTTATAAAGAACCAACAACACTTGATAAGATCTTATTAGGGACAGATGAAAAATTGATTTAAAAATATATAATTATAAAAATATATAAGGGAAGCGAGGATCGAGCAAACAGCATCAATAAGAATAACTAATTACTCTTATTCTGAAAAACTTTGAAAGATACAACAATTAAAACAATGGATACATAACTAAAAGAGAAACTTCAAACTGATCGGCAAAGCAGAATTGTTAAGAAGAAACGGAGTGAAAGTATAACGGAGTGAGTTAACGAGGCTAATTGAAGTGTGAAGGGGCAAAACTGACAGGCAACGGAACTGAGGCGATTTTGAGGAAGTGCAACGGAGAGGTGCGGATTGGAAATAAAACATATAGTTATAGATTTAACAGACAGAAATTGGGAAATAGACAAAGATTATTCATTTGGGGAAAGGCATACAGATCCAAGTGTTGGACTTATTTTAAAAAAGAAACGGAGGTGGTGCAGAGACAATAAAGAAGAGACGAAGAAGAAACAATAACTAGTTTCGGGAGTGACTGTGAGGGATGTAAAAACTTTGTAACGGTGGCAGAGCTTCAGTGAAGAGATACTGTAACTATATTAGAGTATTAACTTGCAAATAAATAAAAAACATTGAGGCTCTGGAAGAAGTGTTTAAAATATTTTTAGAAGGCAAATTGAAGGATTTTGGAAACAATTACAAGCTAGATGACTGTAAAGACACAAAACCAAGTGAGGATTGCAACGTCTTCAATTCTGGAACCTAATACAACGAAAAAATTTATTTTATTGTTTGCAAGACTTAATTTATTTGAAATTTTTTTATAATATTTTAAGTACTTTTATCTATTTGTTTGTTTATTTATGTAATACTTAATGTTTTAATATAGAATATAATATATAATATTATAGCCCAAATAGCATAAGGTTTAGGATTACTTAAATTTAAATGTAAAATATATAATTTCTAATATAAGTAAGAAAAGTTGGAATATATAAGTTTTGAATAGATATAATAATACAACACATAGCATATCTGTTTTTTCTTATTTCCTATTCTAATAGTATTTTATGTGACACAATTTAATATTAATTTAAAAATTGATATGGTGTTAAAAGAATGAATTGAAAAATTGATTATTAATATTGACATATATTGATTTGAATAAGAATAAATATATTAAAATTGATAAAATTTAATAGAGATATAACTAAAGATTTAATAGAACTTAATATAATTAATAATATATTTAAATAGAATATTTAATTTAGAAACTGAAATATGACTTGCTGAGATATCATATTTTATCCCTGCTCCTCATTTAAATTTAATTAATCCCTCATATAATAATATTATAGTTTGATTTACAGAAATTAGACTGTATTTGAAAACTAAACAAGTGATATTGACTTCTGTAATTATCAGAAGGAAAATCTTACTATATACTACAGACAATGCATGAAAATTTGGGAACTGCTAAATTAGAAAATTAAGATGACAACTACTGGCTCATCAATAATGACAAAACCAGGTAAAAAGGCAATAGCCAACCAAATAATGTCTACTACATCATCAGCACAATAGAAAACAATAGACACAATGTTACTTCCAGAAAAAGAGAAATCTCCTCAATCAATTAACATCAAAAACATTCACTCAGTATTAGCAATGATACAAGAAAGTATGAACAAAACACAGGAATCAATTGCTGATAATCATCAAGAAAGTAGGAAAAACCATGAGAATTTGAAAATGGACATAGGTGAAATTGGGCGTTGGACTTACCTGATACGCCCCTTCTCTATCGAGCTGTCACGGCAGTCAGGCATGGGTAAGGCGTCGGTAGCTGCTTTATAGGACCGAGTCTACTGGAAGTTTTTAAGCTCCGCCCTCTCTGCTCAGCTTCCAGTTTTGAGGCGAAGGATTCCAGTAGACAGGCGTGTCTGTAGAGATAAAATGGTAGAAGTGAAAGCACCACCCACCTCGGAGGGCCCCCACGGAACAGCTCAGGGTGGGGCTGACTGCCATGACAGCTGGATAGAGAAGGGGCGTATCAGGTAAGTCCAATGCCCATTCTCCTATTGGCTGTCACGGCAGTCAGGCATGGGACATACCAAAGCCATGTCCTATCGGGAGGGATCAACTCGAACACTTTGCAGTACTCTCCTGCCGAAGGCTGCGTCAGCGGAGGCATAGGCGTCCAAACGGTAGTGTCATATAAAGGGGGTCACCAAAGTCCACGTTGCGGCACAACAAAGCTCCTCGAGCGGCACTTGAATAGCCCATGCAGCTGATGTAGCAGCACTTCTGGTGGAGTGCGCAGTAATCCGATGTGGAACAGGCAGGGATTGTGATTCATAAGCTGTAGAGATGGTAGCCCGCAGCCAACGACCCATGGTGGTGGATGTAATACGAGAGCCCAGAGACGACGGTTGGAAGTAGATGAAGAGGGCTTCAGTCCTCCGGAATGATGACATCAGGGATAAATAGATCTTCAAAGCCCGGCGGACGTCGAGGGTGTACCAGACCTTTTCCAAGTTGTGAAGTGGAGACGGGCAAAAATTGGACAGGCTTAGTTCCTGAGATCTGTGGAACGCGGAGTTAATTTTTGGGATGAATGCAGGGTCCATACAGAATACCACTCTGTCCTTGTGGAAGATGCATAGATTGGAGCGGACAGAAAGGGAGGCCATTTCCGATATACGTCTTGCTGAAGTAGTCGCAATCAGAAGCGAAAACTTAAAGGAAAGGAATTTCAGGTTGACTTCTCGAAGGGGCTCAAAGGGGGGCTTCGTGAGGGCGGTAAGCACTTTGTTGAGGTCCCAGGTAGGGAACCGATGAACAACCGGTGGGCGCAGATTGGTGGTGCCACGGAGGAAGGCCCGAATGAGCGGATCTTTAGCCAGAGGGGTCCTGGGAACCAAGGACAAGACAGTCGACAAAGCTGCCACTTGACGGCGTAAAGTATTGGGCGAGAGGCTGAAGGCGAAGCCATCCTGTAGGAAGCCCACTATCTGACCTGCTGAAACAGAAGAGGGATCCAAGCGACTCATAGAGCACCAACGACGGAAGGATTTCCAAGTTGAGTCGTAGATGCAGGAGGTAGATGGTCAACGAGTGGCCAGCATGGTAGGGATGGCAGTGGGAGGCACCTTGGCCTTGATCAAATGGCACCGCTCAACCTCCAGGCGGTCAAGTGAAAGGATTGTGGGTCCGGATGGAGTAGGTTGCCCTGCTGCAAAATTATTTGACTGTCCGGGATCCGCCAAGGAGGAGCCACTGAGAGAGACACGAGGTCTGAAAACCAGGGTCTGCGGGGCCAGTACGGGGCAAGGAGGACGAGCTCCGCTTTCTCCAGTAACAGCTTGTGAATCACCTTGGCCACCAGAGGAAAAGGAGGGAATGCATAAAGGAGAAGGCCCTGGGGCCAGGGGCTCTGTAGAGCGTCCACTGACTCCGCCCCGAGCGAAGGGAATCGAGAGTAGAAGCGAGGGAGCCTGTGGTTGCTGGGGGAGGCAAACAAGTCCACTTGTGGGGAGCCGAATCGAAGAGTCAGTTGGGTGAAGAGATGTTGGGGAATGCTCCATTCCGTATGGTCTATCCGAGTGCGGCTGAGGGCATCTGCCTGGGTGTTGTCCTTCCCGGCAATGTGGTCTGCCCGGATGGACCTCAGATGGCTTTCCGCCCAGAGTCCCAGACGGAGAGCCTCCTTCATTAGAGCCTTCGAGTGGGTGCCGCCCAGCCAATTTATGTGGGTCTTGGCCGAGATGTTGTCTGTGAGGACCAACACATCCCGGCCCTGGACTTGAGGGCGGAAGCTGTGGAGAGCTAAGTACACTGCACTCAGTTCTAGGACATTGATGCTGAGGGACTGTTCCTGAAGGGACCATCGGACTTGGGCCGAGCGAGACTTGAGGTGAGCCCCCCAACCGAGTAGACTTGCGTCTGTAGTGATGACAGTCCTCTGAGGCTCGAGAAACTTGGAACCCTTGGACACCGCAGGCGAAGTCCACCAAAGGAGCGATGTGATAACAGAGGGAGGAAGCTGTACACGACGAGTGGGCGGCGTGGCGGGGTTCCTTTGGAAGGGAAGTAAGAGCCATTGTAGCTGCCTACTGTGGAGACGAGCCCAAGATCTAATATAGAGGCAACCTTATGTGTCCGAAAACGGCTGGCAAGGGCAGAAAGACTGTATTGACGGTCTGGGGACAAGAAAACCTCTGAGATGGTGTCAATCACCGCACCCAAATGTTGAATCCGGGTTGACGGGACTAAATGGCTCTTAGCCCAGTTAATCGAAAAGCCATGGGCTTGCAGAACGCCAATGGTATGGGTGACATCATGAGATGCTTGGGCAGAGGAAGGGGATAGGATGAGAATATCATCCAAATAGAACATGGCCCTGATGGGAATAGAAGAAACCTGGGCCATAAGGGAGGCCTTTACTTTGGTGAATACTCTGGGGGCCGAGGACAATCCGAAGGGAAGGGCAGTATATTGAAAATGTCGGTCATTGATGCAGAAACGCAGAAATTTGCGATGGATAGGCCGAATCAGGATGTGGAGGTAAGCCTCCATTAAATCTATTGATGCCATGAAGTCCCGTTGCCTAATTCCCAGGAGAATGGTTTGAAGGGACTGCATCTTAAACCGGCGATATACAATGTGCCGGTTTAAGGATTTCAAATCAAGGATAGCCCTCCAACCCCCCGAGGACTTGGGGACGAGGAAGAGACGTGAATAATAGCCATGTGTCCGCTCAGAGAAGGGGACAGGCTCAATGGCTTTGATATCTAATAAATGTTGGATGGCCGAATTGATCTGGGAAGACCTGACACGATCCCGAGAGATGGGACAGCGCAGGAAAAATTTGGGGGGAGTGGACCGAAACTCCAAGGAAAGGCCAAAACGGATAGTAGACCTGACCCAGGCGTCAGAAACCGTGACATCCCATTGATTGGCATACTGGGAAAGACGGCCTCCTATTGACTGACTTACAGGGAAATTACCTGGACCTGCGGAAGGGGCGGCCCCTGCCCCCTCGAAAGGACCGTTTGAACCCAAATCGTGCACCCTGTCTAACCTGACTGTCCGGGGGAGTGGAACCTCTGGAATTGAAGGAACGCTGGGGCCTCTGGGCAGCGAAGGAAGGGTCAGAGCTGCAAAAGGAGGGGGAACGAAAATAGGGCTGTGCCCTAGAGTTAGGGCGGCGGTTCAGGGAAGGGAGTACCTTGCGATGATCCTTTGTTTCAATCAGGAGAGGATCCAGTTGTGATCCAAAAAGTTTCTCACCGGTGAAAGGAGAAGATGCAAGGCGCCACTTGCTCCTGATGTCTGCTTGCCAGTTGCGGAGCCATAAGAGGCATCGGGATGTTACGGAAGATCCTATGGCCTTTGCAGAAAAATGGGCTGCGCTGAGGGTAGCATCGGCAGAAAATTCAACCGCTGCTAAGATCTTATTCAGATCCTGATGAGAGCGGTGGTCCAAAGGGGGAAGCCACGCTTGGAGTTACCTCAACCAGAGGATCGTAGCTCTATTGAAAAATGATGCAGCGGAAGAAGCCTGCACGGACCAGGCAGGCGCCTGATGCCCTTTGATTAAGGTTCGTTCGGCCTTCCGTTCCTCCAGGAGAAGGCACTCTTCCGGCAGACCTGCAAGAGGAGAAGAAGATGACAGAGCCAAAACTGGTGAGTCAACTGAGGGAACTTGAAGAAGGTGCGAGAAACCACATTAAAGAATCGCTTGTCCAGGTTGTTGGGTACCGGACCAGAACTGGGGAAGGACCATTGCATGAGGACCACATCGGAAAATAGCTTCGGTGCCGGAATTACTTCCTTTTGAATAGAGGGTTCCTGGAACAGGGAAGGAGCAGAACCCACAGTAGTGGAGGTGGAGACCGCGGCTGAAGAGGTTGAAGAAGGAGCGGAAGCCACACCAAGGCCAGTGACAGTCTGGGCCTTATGGAGTAGGGACTGAAACATTTGCGGGTGAAAAAGGCCGATAAAGGCGGGCTGGTCAGGTTCCAGACCTTTGTCCTTTGAGAGGTCTTGGTCTGGTAGTAGTTCCCCTTCAGACAGGGAGTCCTGGCTGACAGAATCAACCACATCATCGGGTTCAGTTACGCCTTCAGCATCCTCCCTGTCAGACAGGGAGGTGGCCTGATGTTGGAATCCCAATTGGGCGGGAGCTTCAGATGGAGGGGCAGATTTCTGCTGAAACCCCTGGGAAATGCCCTGGCGAATGGCCTCAGAAATAACAGCTGCCAAGGCAGGTGTAATGTCAGGCAAGGGCTGAGGAATCTGGTTGACCATTGAGTAGGGTTAGGCATGGCCTGAGGCCCTGGTAACGGAGAAAGGCAGGCTTCAGTGTTTACTGGGAAAACCGAGGCAGCCTCAGTGCCACAGGCGGACTCTTCAATGATAGACCTATCAGGGGATAAGGCAGGTGTAGGCCTTTGAGGAGGAGTATTGCCAGAGGCCTCATTGGAGGAAGGAGCACCGGAATGTTTAGAAGAGGCCTGCAGGAAGGATGCGGCTTGGGCCTTGTGGAAGGCCTTTTCTATGGCCTTATGATGCCTCTCCTCCTCCCGCGATGGCTTCGGGATGGTGGATCGTGAATGGACCTCTGAAGCCAGAGCCCTGGATTTGCTAGGGTGTTCTCTTGATGTCCCCTCCTCGGGATCGTCCACCCGGGGACGTTTCCCCTTGTCACGGCCCTGGCGGGAATGGCGCGATTTGGTTGCGTCCGCCATCTTGTTAAACGGCCACGAGGCTAAGAAGGGGCCTTTCGGGACAAATAAGCTTAGAAACAATCCCCGATTACTTGCGGTTGGGTCGGAGGGTGTGATCCACGAGGCAGGGTCTCCAGGCAATGTCGCTAGGCCGACTGGCAAGGCACGACCTGAGGCACGGTGAAAAACCTTGCGCCGATGCTGGGCTTGAGGCTCAGAAGCAGCGAGAAGCCGCCGCATGGTAGAAGGCGGCTAGACCCAGTTGCAGACCCCCCGGGAAATTAAGAGGGGTCTGAGGAAAGGACCTCCACAATTCGTTTGTGTGCGGGAAAGCCGGGCGACGCGGCAGAGCGAACTCGTGCTCGCGCCGAGGGAGGGGCTGTCAGACGACAGCGCAATCAATTAACAGTAAAAGCGGCCGAAAGGGATAATCCGAGGGAGAGTCAGTCCGTTCTGAGTCAAAAAAGATAATACAAGCAATGTTAGAACAGAGAGCTCTAAGACACGACTAGTCCTGACAGACCGAGCCGAAAAACTGGAAGCCGAGCAGAGAGGGCGGAGCTTAAAAACTTCCAGTAGACTCGGTCCTATAAAGCAGCTACCGACGCCTTACCCATGCCTGACTGCTGTGACAGCCAATAGGAGAATAAGGATAATATAAAAAAAATGGATAATAAGATGGAGAAAATTCAACAAAATATTGCCAAAAATGAACAACGGATCCAAAATATTGAAGATAAGATGGGCAAAGTAGAAAAAAAGATAGAAGAGTCAGAATGCGATCAAACAACAATAAACAAAGAACTGGAAGATTCAATTTCATTTTTAGAAATGGAAAAGGTGTTATTTTACCTAAGATTTCAAAATATAGTGGAAAACAGAGAAGAAGATTTGAGAGATGTAATGGTGGGAATTCTGGCGGAAGCGACATTAAAGAAGAAAGAAGAAATTAATAAGAAAATTGATGAAGTCTATAGAGTATTCACAAATTACGCCTGAAGAAACAAGTTACCAAAAGAGGTTCACATTAGATTTGCAAGGAAGTTGGTGAAAGACGAAATATACAAAAAAATGAGAGAAAAACCAATTATATATAAGGGAAAAGAAATAATTACATTAAAAAAAATACCAAGAAGAATAAGAGAAACAAGGAAAAATTATAACTTTCTGACAACAGAATTACACAAACATAAAATAATGTTCCGGTGGTTAACACCAGAGGGACTGCTTGTTTCATGGCAAGATAAAAAATATAAACTTGATACACTAGAGAAGGCACAGCAATTTTTTGATAGGAATTTTTTTCCTGAGGAAGAACAAGAATCTGAAACACAGCAAGAAATTGCAAATCAGGAGGACAAACCGAGAAAAATACAGCAAGAAGGAAGAAAAAGAGGGAGAAAGAAAAAATGGAAAGAGAGGGAGCAAGGGATAAAATACAAATTACAGAAATAAACACTAGGAAAATAAGAACATCAAGAAAATAGAAATTTGAAATGGAGAAAGATTTAAAATTGATATCGATTAACATAAATGGACTAAACATTCCATCAAAGAGATCACGTATTTTCAGAAATTTACAAAAATTGAAGATAGATATTATAACATTACAAGAAGTTCATATTAAAAAACAACAGCGCAGTTTATTAGAAAACAAACGATTAGGAAAACTTTATACGGCACTAACATAACAAAAAAAGAGAGGTATAGCAATGTACATCCAGAATCATATACAATCAAAGCAATTATTTGCTGATGAGGAGGGTAGGACGTTGATGGTTGAAATTGAAACAGAAAAGAAAAAGATATTACTAGTATCACTTTATGCACCAAATGGAACCCAAATTGATTATTTTAAAAAGATACACAACAAAATTAAGGAATTGGAATACCACAACATATGCATAATTGGAGATTTTAATGCAATTGTAAACATAGAGAAGGACTATAGGAGTTGTAAACATAATAAATCCAGGAAAAAAATACTTCCAGAAACATTTTATGATATAGTAGAAGAATTTCAATTACAAGATGCCTGGAGGGAACTCAATTATAATAAACAACAATACACATTCTATTCAAATCCACATCAATTGTGGTCCAGAACTGACATGGCTTGGATGACAGCAGAGCTTATAGCAGACATTAAACAAATAGAAATTACAACTAACACATGGGCTGATCATAGCCCCATTGAAATAACATGGAAGGGACACCAAAAGCGTAAAAGATGGATGATGGATAGAGATATTATAAATGACAAACAATATGTGGATATGATCCAAAAAGAATTGAAAATATTTCTACAAATTAATGTTAACAAGCACACCAGTCTCCAAAATCTATGGGACACAACCAAGGCATATATCAGAGGCTTAACAATTGCCTATACTACACAAAAAAATAAAAACAAACAACAAATAAAACAAAATTTACAGACAATATTACATCAATATGAATTAGATCTACAGAAACAGCCACATAACCAAGAAATTAAGGAGAAAATAAATTTAACAAGGCATAAATTAAATTTGATCACAACAACAGAAATAGCAAGAAAAATAAAAATCGCTAAACAAAACCAATTTGAATATGCAAACAAAACCAGATGGTGGTTAGCATATAAATTGAAAATAGAAAAACAGAGGAATATTATAATACAGTTAAAAGATGTAGATGGTTGTTTATACCAGAGTATTGAAGACAAAAAACGAATTGCAAAGGAATTTTTCAAAAACTTATATGCAAAGGAAGAGATTAGAGAAGAAAATATCATAGAATATTTAAATAAAATAAAGATTCAAGATTAGAAGAAGAACATATAGAATTATTGAACAGACCAATCTCAATGTTAGAATTAATAGAAGCGAGGAAGAAACAAAAAAATAACAAGACACCGGGAACAGACGGTATACCGGCAGAGTTTTATAAGACATTCCAACAACCATTAGATGATATATTAATACAAGTTTTCAATGATGCAATAATGGAAGCTGAAATTCCGCAGTCATGGAATGAGACAATAAATCACATTAATACCAAAACAAGATTCGGATCCCACGGAAATTAAAAATTATAGACCAATTTCTCTTCTCAACGTAGATTATAAACTATTCACATCAATTATAACGCAGAGATTGAAAAACCTAATCAAATACTATATACATCCTGATCAAAATGGTTTTATTCCTGGAAGACAAATTCATAACAATACAAGAACAATTATTGACACTCTGGAATTCTATGAGCAAAGATCGGAAAACCAGTTAGCTCTAATTTTCCTAGATGCGCAAAAAGTGTTTGATAATCTCAACTGGACATTTCTAATAGCACAATTAGAAAAGATGAAATTTGGAGAAAGATTTATAAAAATGATTAAAAAGATATACAACACCCAAACAGCATGAAATGGAGCTTAGTTATGTAGCACAAGGCTGTATATTCTGCAACACTGGGACGATCGGTGAGTCAACAGTGGGTCAAAGGAGTAGCAGAGAGGACAGTTGCTCTTTAAAAATTATGATTTAAATTGAGTTGATTTAAATCAAGTCTTTTTACTAGTGATTTAAATCGACTCGATTTAAATCAAATCCACCCTGATTAAAATGAATATTCTGCCAATATTATATTATAAGAATATTATACTTATTTAGGGTGATACCAGTAAAGCCAGGAAGAACATATTTTAAAGATTTAGACAGAATGATATTAAAATCTATTTAGCAGGGAAAAAAAGCAAGAATCAAATTAAAACATCTACAAGACAAAAGAGAGGGGGGGGAATGGGACTCCCTGATTGGCAGAGTTATTACAAAGCCTCAGCGTTAACATGGATAAAAGATTGGATCGAACTCAAAAACATAAGAACATTAATATTGGAAGGTTTTAACTTGACAAGGGGATGGCATGCATATCTTTGGGGAGAGAAAATTACAAAACAAGAACAATTTCGCAGACATATTGTAAGAGACAATTTGCTTAAAATATGGAATGAAATCAAAAAATATTACTATGATAAGATTCCTAGGTGGACTTCCATAATGGAAGCACATATTTATCCAAATACAATAGATACAAATAAATTAAAAACATATCAGGACATCTTAAATGAAGAAGGAAAACTAAAAACAAGAGAAGAATTGAGAATGCAAAATGTTGAAATAGAGTGGTGGTCATATTTGCAATTAAAATCCAGATATAAATCTGATATGGAAAAAACTGGAATTCAAATGGAACCAAATCAGTTGGATAAAATTTTATTAGGCCCCAATGACAAATTAATAACCAAAATTTATAATTTTCTATTGGAATATAAACTAGCAAAGGAAGTAGTTAAAGAGAATATGATCACATGGGCGACGAATTTTGGGTATGCAATAGAATTAAATAAGTGGGAAAAATTGTGGAAAAGTATTAATAAATTAACATTATCTGTACCATACAAAGAAAATGCTTATAAATTGTTCTATAGATGGCATCTACCACTGGCACGAATTTCTAAAATGTTTCCCAGTACATCTCCACTCTGTTGGAAATGTAAAGCGCATAAAGGGACATACTATCATATATGGTGGTCATGTCCCAAAGCTAAAAAATTCTGGAACAATATAAAAATGCAACTGGAACAAATAATAACTCAAAAGGTACCATTAAAACCAGAAATTTACTTATTAGGAATACCTACAAGCAAATATGAAAAAGAAATAATATATTTAATAACACACATTTTGACTGCAGCCAGAATCATATACGCACAAAATTGGAAACAAGAAGAGGTCCTGACTCAAGAGAAATTAATATCCAAAATTATGGAATGCACTGAGATGGATAGACTCACTAAGGAGATCCAAGGAAAGGAAGAATCTGAATATTATCTGGTCTGGCAAAAGTGGTACAAATGGTTAGAGGGAAGTGAAAAAAAAGTGAAGAAGAAAGAAAGGAAAATTAAATAAAAGAAAAGATATCAATAGAGTAAAATAATTTTTACATCAAATGAAATTTAAGAAAGAGACACCAGATATCAATAAAATAATATCATTATATAAGGTGAGAGAAATAATGTATACTGAAGAATATAGGATATTGATATTGTAACAATTCAGATATTATATGGGATTTCCGGTTGGCGACTTGAGGCGACAGGGTGTTGGTTGAGTGATCGCCGCTCCCCTACACTCTTTATCACCGCGTTTTGGGGACCCTTTAGGGGCGCAGGTCCCGGAGAGACCTGCGGACAAGAGAGAGAGCCGGGTGAGCGAGAGTGTGGGGCGCAACCAACCCCCGCTGGACCCGGCAGCTCTGTCGAACCAACGCGGCGAGCCGGCCCTTTCATGGCTGGCCTGAAGCCTCAATAGTCAGCAAAAAAGACGGGAGCTAAGAGGAAGATCTGAGGTGCCGTGCCAGATTGGATACCACCTTTCCATACTTTGAGGCGTTTGGCGTGGAGAGAGAGGTCGGCGGAGTCAGGTGAGGAGGGCTCGATGGTGTGAGGCGGCGACGGAGAGTGGGAGCGGATTGTATTGGCGGAGACCCGGCAAGCCGACCAGGAATACGCAGAAAGCAGTTTTATTTGTATAAAGAGCTCTGGAGGTCGCGGCGAGAGGGAGAGGAAGGTGAGTGTTGATGCGGCTGGCGCTGTGATTAAAAGCAGAGCGAAAAATAAACAAGAGACTGAGACTCTGATCTTCTGAACTTTTATTCCTGTGAGTACCGCAAAGAAACAGGAAGTGCAGCCATCATTGAGTCGAAGGAGGGAGTTAGCAGAAGACTGACAGGAGGACGATCTAGCAGCAGGATCCACCATAGAGATCTGACAGAACGCATTGGAAGCAGGTGGAGAGCGGAGAGCAGAAGATTTATGACTTGGCTGACATCACTCTTGTACAACTAAGGATATATATAATTGGTGACATTCTGATATCCATTTTCTACGTCTTTTGATTAATTGATTAATTGGATTTCTAATATTGGAACTTTGATTATCTACTGAGTAATAGTATTAATGAGAATTAATTATAAATGGTTAAGGAATATAGAATATAGAATTCAAACACTGATCTTATCTTGCTGCTATTGAATATATTTACATGTCTATATATTTATATATAAGGACTCGCATTTAAAATCAACAAATTAATTATATAATCACATCTATTATATTTATATTTATATATATAGTTATTTAAATTAATATCTATCTAGTTATATCTATCTATATCTATTTATTATAGATTATTTATTTCTATAGACAATATTTATTAATCTATTTATATTAATTTCATATATTAAGCTTTGAATATTGACATTTAAGATTCATATTAACTCTTATATTAAGATCTGAATTTAGCTATACAATAATTACAATATCTGTAAGACTTGATTTAAGGAAGATAGCTTGCTGAATTGAGGAATCGATCCTAATTAATTAAGATAGCAAATCCCTTAATAGATTTAAGAAGAGGAATTGATAGAGCAAATAGGGCAAAATTATTGAATGGTCATTTGGAAAAATATTGAGAAAATTATAAAAGAACAAAAGATAACGCTGAAAGAAATGGCAACAATGACTTCGACAATCCTGAAATCTGTCAAAAAAGCTCCATCTAACCCTACTCTAACAACACTGTCCCCGGTAATTCAGAAACCCTTAGAAGGTATACAAAAGTCAGATAAGCTATCACCAACTCCAACTCTTCAAACAGTACAATCTTCTCTATTCCTGATTCAAGAGACCATGCTAGCAATGCAGGAGAAATTGCTAAATAGCCACTCCGAACTTAAAACGGATATTCATGTTTTGGACGCAAAAATGACCGAGATTCAAGCCTCTATTGTGAATAATGAAAGGAGAATTCAAGATGTAGAACAGAGGATGGAACAAAGCGAGAAAAAATTAGAGATGGTGGACCGAACATATGCGATACAAAACAAAGGAATTGAAGAGTCCCTGCTACAGCTGGAAATGGATAAGGCTTCATACTACATTCGCCTCCAAAACATCTGCGAAGAGAAGGAAGAGGACTTAAGTGATAAAATAGCCGGGTTGATAGCAGATGTCCTTCAGCAGGACAAACAGGATATTATTAAAGAACTTGATGAGGTCTACAGGGTTCAAACGAACTATGTTAGAAGAAACAGACTTCCCAGGGAGGTCCACGTGAAGTTCGCCAGGAAGAAAGTGAGGGATATTCTCCTTAATATAGCGAGAGAAGAAAAGATCGAATTCCAAGGAAAGGAGGTGAATATCCTGAAACAGATACCTAGAAGAGTGAGGGAAGTGAGGAAAAACTATAGGTTCCTGGCGAGCCACTTGAACAGAAGGAATGTCATATTTTGATGGATCCTGCCAGAGGGGATGATAGTATCATGGCAAGGAAGAAAAGTTAAAATCGATAGCCTATCCGAAGCACAAGACTTCCTAGACCAAATAAGAGGAGGGGAAGAAGAACAGATTAGTAAAGAAGAGATCGATACGGTAAACACGGAAGAAGAAACCTCACAAGAGCAAATTACAAAAGAAGATATAGAGGAGGAGAAGAAAAAAGAAGAAGTGGAAGGACAAGGAAAAAAGACCAGACCAGTAAGAGCAGTAACGCTAAAGACAAATAAGAACTAGAACCCAGACACAACATAAGAAATGGATGGCCTAAAAATCTTATCCTTAAATGTCAACGGCTTGAATGACCATAAAAAAAGAAAGATAATCCTATCAAAATTGGCAAACAGAATCCAGATATAATTTGTTTACAGGAGGTCCACATAAAAGAAGATGAGGCAAATTGCTTAGAATTTATTAAATTTGGCAAACTATTTGTGTCATTAGCGGAGAAAAAGAAAAGGGGTGTGGCGATTTATGTGAAAAAGGGAATCGAGGCAGAATTAAAGTATAAAGATACTAAAGGGAGAATTTTAATGGTAGAAATTAGGAGAGCTAATGCAAAAATGATGTTGGTGGGAGTATACGCTCCAAATGAGAAACAGGGACAATTTTATAAAAAACTACACGAACAATTAGGGAGTTGGGCCCATGCGGAAATAGGTATGCTAGGCGATTTTAATGGAATTGTTAATCCACTGAAAGATTATAAAAGTGGGGAGAGAAAAAGAAATAAAAGATTACCTCTGCCAAAAAGCTTCTTTGATCTTGTCGATGAAATCAATTTAATTGATATATGGCGTACTTTGCATCCTCATGACTCCCAATATACTTTTTTCTCAAACCCACAGAATTCTTGGTCTAGAATTGACATGGTATGGACTACTAGAAAATTAGGTTTAGAAATTAAGAAAGTGGATATAAGTATAAATACCTGGACAGACCATAAACTTCTTGAAATACATTGGCACTACGTTAATAAGAGAAGACAACAAAGATGGAGTCTAAGGTCCAACCTCTTGAACGAAAAAGAGTTTATAATAAAATTAAATGAAGAAATTAAGCGCTTCTTTATTGAGAACGGCAAGCAAGGTACGGCGAAGGAAATTGTATGGGATACCATGAAAGCGTATCTGAGAGGAGTAGTGATATCGTATACGGCGTTCAAAAATAAGGAAGAAAGAAAAGTTAGAGACGATTATAATAAGAATCTAGAGGAAGCAGATAGTAAACTACAACAAAACCCGGGAGACGAGATGGCCAAACAAAAATGGATGATGGCAAGACATAACCTTAACATCCTGGATCAGAAAGAGTTGGCACAAAAAATTAAGAGGATAAAACACTATCATTTTGAGAACGCCAACAAGTCGGGAAGATGGCTGGCATATAAATTAAAAAAAGAACAGGAAAAAAATCAAATTCTTATACTAGAAGACATCAATGGGGACACTTTGACAAAAGAAGTGGATAAGTTAGAAAGAGCGAGAGAATTTTACGAAGCCTTATATAAAGAGGAAGCGACTGACCCAGACAAAATTGTACAATACTTGATGGAAGCTAACTTGCCACAGATAGCAGAAGAAGAGAGGGAAATGTTAAATAATAAAATCACAATGGAAGAACTCAAATTTGCGCTTGCCAAAATAAAGAAGAATAAAACACCAGGTCCAGACGGCCTCCCGGGGGAAATCTATGCAAAATTCGAGGAAGAACTACTATCAGAATTGTTAGATATATTTAATGAGGTACTAGTTGGTACAAGAATCCCAGATTCCTGGAAAGAAACCTATATTACCCTCATATTGAAAGAAGGTGCTGATCCAAAACAGATAGCAAATTATAGGCCGATTTCTCTGTTAAATTCAGATTACAAATTATTTACCAGTATAATTGCGGAGAGACTAAAAAAAATTCTAAATGGCTGGATTCATAGTGATCAGAAAGGATTCCTCCCAGGGAGGCAAATGAGGGATAACGTGAGGACAGTAATAAATGTTATAGAATACTATGAACAGCACCCGGAAAAACAGCTGGCGTTAGCATTTTTGGACGCCCAAAAGGTGTTCGACAATCTAAACTGGAAATTCATGATTAACCAAATTGATTTGATGGGATTTGGCACAAATTTTAGAAAGATGATCGAAAATATATATTATAAACAGAGAGCAAGCATATTAATAAATGGGGATAAGACACGGACATTCTGGATACAAAAGGGAGTTAGACAGGGATGCCCCCTGTCCCCTCTACTCTTTATAATGGCGCTGGAAATTCTACTAAGAAAGATTAGAGACAACAAAGAAATTAAAGGATTACAAATTAAGAAAGAAATTTTTAAAATACAAGCCTTCGCGGATGACGTGGCCTTAATAATGGAAGATCCCTTGAAATCTGGTCCCAAGGTACTCCAGGAAATACAACAGTATGGTGAAGTCGCTGGCTTTAAGCTTAACAAAACTAAAACTAAAATCTTAGTAAGAAATATGGCAGAGATAAATAAGAAGCGGCTAGAAAAGTCCCTGGAACTTCAAATAGCAAAGAAAATAAAATATTTGGGAATCTGGATCACTGTAAGGTATTCCTCCTTAAAAGAGGACAATTATAGTCCATTACTACAAAAAATAAAGCAGGACATAGATAGATGGAAGAAACTAAAACTATCCCTTACAGGTAAGATTTCAGCAATTAAAATGAATATTCTCCCCAAAATCATATTTCTATTTCAAACCATTCCGGTGAACCTGGATAAAAAATATTTCCTAGATTTGGAAAGGAAGGTGAGAGATTTTCTGTGGGAAGGGAAGAAGGCAAGAATTGCATATAAAACACTGCAAGGAAAAAGAAACATGGGCGGTTTCGGATTACCGGATTGGCAAGTTTACCAGAAAGCGGCTAAATTGGTATGGATCAAAGAATGGGTCACATTACAAAATAAGAGAATCCTGACGCTAGAAGGCCACGATCTACAGGCAGGCTGGCACGCTTATTTATGGGGCCCAAAGAACAAAAAGAAATCACATTTCCACAGACACAAATTAAGGGAGACTCTGATCCAAACATGGGAAGAAATTAGACAAAGATTTTATACGAAAATACCGATTTGGCTCTCAATTATGGAGGCGTTGATTACCACTAATAAAAGGGATATTTTGAAATTTGGCACGTACAAAGACATATTAGATGAAAATGGTATTCTTAGATTACGAGAAACACTAAATAATCAAGGTTTTAATTTGGACTGGTGGAGCTACACGCAGATAAGTTCTAGATATCAAAAAGATAGGGATCAATTTGGTATAGAGACGAAGCACAACAATCTAGATAAAATTATGTTGGGGATTGAAAAGAAAATGCTAGCCAGATTTTATAACCTCTTATTAGGCGAAGACAGAGCAGAAGGGATAGCTAGGAACCAACTAAGCATTTGGGAAAAAAATATTGGCCACAGACTAAATTTCAATGACTGGGAGGAGGCTTGGAATAGAAATTATAATCTTACTAAATCAGCAATTTATAGGGAGAACCACTACAAAATATTTCACAGATGGTATCTAGCCCCAGCTAGATTAGCAAAAATATTTCCTAACACCTCAGGAATTTGTTGGAAGTGTGGAAAGGAGGTTGGCACCTTCTTTCATATGTGGTGGTCCTGCTCAGAGACAAAAAAGTTCTGGACAAAAATACGAACTTGGCTGCGGGAAATAGTGGAAGAAGATATAAAATTATCTCCAAAAATTTTCTTACTAGGAATGATGGGAGATGGACTCTCTAAGGACAGGAAGAATCTGAATATTATCTGGTCTGGCAAAAGTGGTATAAATGGTTAGAGGGAAGTGAAAAAAAAGTGAAGAAGAAAGAAAGGAAAATTAAATAAAAGAAAAGATATCAATAGAGTAAAATAATTTTTACATCAAATGAAATTTAAGAAAGAGACACCAGATATCAATAAAATAATATCATTATATAAGGTGAGAGAAATAATGTATACTGAAGAATATAGGATATTGATATTGTAACAATTCAGATATTATAGGTAGATGTCATTAAGATGATGCTTGTTGTAAATTGCTTTACTTGCATTTATAAATGTATTATGTGGTTTGTTAAATTAATAAAAGTTTAAAAATTTAAAATAAAAATAAAAATATATAATTATTTATTGAGCTATATAATGGAAGAGGAACAAGTGAAAGAAACAATGATTGTATGGGTAAAAAAAATTGGCTACACAATTAGACAAATGGCAAAAACTTTGGGATAGGAACTATAAATTGACAATGGCTACGGCATATAAGGAAAATCTTTATAAAATGTTTTATAGGTGGCACTTGCCACCGGCAAGACTAACAAAAATGTTTAGTAACCTGTCTGTCAAATGCTGGAAATGCAAGCAGACCTCAGGTACTTACTATCATATGTGGTGGACTTGTATGAAGGCATGAAAATACTGGAAGAAAATACATACCTGGTTAGAAAAGATGACTAAGCAACATATAGACCTGAAACCAGCTTTCCCCGCTCATTGTGGTTTGACTTTTACATGCTGGGCCTGGGCATCCTCTAACACCTTTACTCAGCCTTTCTAGCTGACCGCAAAAACAATCAGGATGGAGTGGGTGACCTCCTTCCTCACCTTGTCTTGGCCCACCTTGTCCTCTGTCACCATGGCAGAGGAACAGGGCGGAGACATGTGATCTGGCCTGCTGGATGCATCAGGCAGCTACCTGCCCATTCCAGCCATGTGGGATGGAGCAGGCACATCCAGAAGTCTGCATCACGTGCCTCCCCGCGCACTATGCCTGCTGCTGCAATCGCACATAGCTCTTAGAGGACCAGGAGGACATCTCACCCCTCATGCATGTACACACACATCAACACATGTGCAGGTCTGGGAGAAGTGAGTGGAGAGCCACACAGAGGCAATGATGAGGGAGGGATCAAAATGGGAAGCCTCTGTCCGGAGCCTCTGGCAGGTTAAAATAAACCCCTGCAGAGCAGCAGCTTCCCTTTTTCTCCATCCTCCCCTCCATTGCCTCCATACCTGATGCCAAGAGAGCAGTTCTGACCCATCTGACCCATCGAAGCCGCATGCCACCGCCGCTCCCCTGCCACATCCCCCCACAGCCGCTGCAATCACCCATTGCACCTGGCAGGCAGAAGCCCCATGGTCCTAAAGGTCCATTCCATCGCCTTACCATCTCCTTCCTTCCTCCACACTCAGGAAGGGATGAGGACAGGGGGAAAGATTGGCAGTGTGGCTTTCCCACACAGGAGCAGGATGCTGATCTGCAACCTGATGGCTGCCATCCAGGCCAGACTGTGGACAACCTTAGATCTGCGGTGCCACCTCAGCCCCGTCCCTGTCCCCTGGATGTGCACATAGGAGGCAGTGAGTGTGCAAGGGATGGCATCCTGAGTGAAAGGGAAGCGCCCAGGACCCCCACACTTTCCACCTTTTGTGCGCATGCCTAGGGGGTGGGGCTGAGACAGCACTGTGGATCTAAAGCTGGCTGCAGTCCAGCCTGGATGACTGCCATCAGGTTGGAGATCAGCGCCCAGTTGGCTTGAGTCAGGCTGCGGTGCCACAGGATGGTCCTTCACTGTTTACAGGACAGCTCCTCGGGTCAGATGTAACCACCTTGCAAGCCGCATCCTGCCCACGGGCCTTGAGTTTTACACCCTTGTGCTATTGCTATTGCTATTTAGATATAACACAAATGCTCTAGTTGAGTTCACTGTTTTATGAAATAGCAGAGGTAAATAGAAGTCCTTCATTGTCGTAATGCTTCAGTTTATTTATATCACGATCCAACACATATTCATTCAGAGAAGCTCAATAGGGCTAATTCTCAGATCAATGAATATAGATTATAATTTGAATCATTAGAAAGAGAAAAAGAGAGAGAGGGAGGGAGAGAAGATCAAATGAGAAAGGCTGTTAATTATATTCTGTTATTTCCATTTCCAAATTGGACATGTCGAAGATACCAGATGTCTGTTTCTGGTTTATGATTGTTTCTACGCATTTACTTGTCTGCTCTATACTATTTTCTCCATTAAAAGGTACAACAAAATCACATTTTGAATAACACATATTTTCCCACAAAACATGCGTTCTTTTTTTTTTATTAGTTTTTATTAATAATAAAAAGAAAAAACAAAACCAACATAAATACATTGAAACAACATACAAAACGAACACACATCAATTCAGTCCAATGACTGACTCTTAGAAGATATTACAGCGGTGGGTTATTTTTCATATTTCTATTTGTATCAATATCTACAGTCACCTATTTACTTAGTTATGTTTGTACATATATAGTTGACTCCTTATTTACTTCTATGCATTTCTATTGAATAGTCGAAAATCATCTTTATATTCCTATTTTTGCCTCCAGCCAGCTGTACCATCTTTGCCATACTAAATAGTAATCAGTATCATCTTTCTCTTGTATTTTTTTTGTGAGCTTATCCAATTCTGCACATTCTGTAATTTTAGCTATTATTTTGTTTTCTGTGGGTAACTGTTCAGATTTCCAATATTGGGCAAAGAGTATACGTGCTGCTGTGAGGATATGGATGATCAGATATTTTATTTCTTTGGTATATTGTGCTGTGATTATTCCCAATAAAAAGGTTTCCGGCCTCATTTCCAGTTTTTGTTTCGTGATTTCTTCAATCATTGTTTTAATTTGTTGCCAGTATTGTTTTGCCCTTCGGCATAGCCACCAGAGATGATAATATGTCCCTTTCTGTGATTTACATTTCCAGCACAACGGAGATATATTTGGGAACATCTTGGCTAGGCGCGCCGGTGGGAGATGCCATCGGTAGAACATTTTGTAAAGGTTTTCCTTATAGGGTATAGACAAAGTCATCTTATAATTTATCTTCCACAAATTCTCCCACTTATCCAATTCAATAGTATATCCTATATTTTTGGCCCATATTATCATATTCTCTTTGACAACCTCCTCTTCTAATTTGTATTTTAGTAGGTACTTATAAATTTTGGTAATCATTTTCTCATCTGTACTTTGTAATATTTTATCCAATTCATTTGGTTCATTTTGGAATCCGAATTGTGCCCGATCAGTTTTGTATCTTGATTCTATTTGCATGTATGGCCACCAATCAATGTCTATACCCTGATTTTGTAATTCTTGTCTTGTTTGTAATTCTCCTTCACTGTTCTTTATAGTTCTTTATAAGTCCTCATTTTCTCTATATCCATGGCATTGGGGTATATTAGTGCTTCCATTGTCGATAGCCATCATGGAATCTTGGTATAATGTTTTCTAATCTCTTGCCATGATTTGTACAATGATTCTCTGATAATATGTTGCTGGAAATATCCGTGGTGCTTGTCCTTTCCCTCCCACAAAAAGGCGTGCCATCCGCGTTGTAATTCAAAGCCCTCTAGTGATAGCATTCTTTTATTCTTAAGGTCTATCCAGTCCCTTATCCAGTTTAGCGATGCTGCTTTATAATATAACTCCCAGTCCGGTAGGCCTAAACCTCCTTTTTCCCGAATATCTTGCATACACTTTATTTTGATTCTGGCCCTTTTCCCATTCCAGATAAATTTTGTTATTATTTTATTAAGGTCCTTAAAAAAGTTCTTTCCTGGCCAGATTGGGGTTACTTGAAAAAGGTAGAGTAATCTGGGCAGTATATTCATTTTTATGGATGCAATTTTCCCTAGAAATGACAGTTGTAATTTGTTCCACGTTTCCAGATCTTTTCTAATTTGTTTCATTAATTTGTTATAATTGTCTTCTCTAATTGTTATTGCTTTGGCAGTAAGCCAGATTCCTAGATACTTTATTCTCTTTACAATTTGTATTCCTAATTTGTCTTCTAGTTTTGTCTCCTGTACCTTTGTCAAATTCTTTGCTAATACTTTAGTTTTTTGTTTGTTAATTTTAAGCCCTGCGACTCTTCCATATTCCTCTATCTTCGCTAAAAGTTTGGTTCCTGTTATTTCCGGTTGCTCCATTATAAATACCACATCGTCAGCGAAGGCTTGCAATTTGTACTCTTCTTTCCGTGTTCTCAAACCTTTTATTTCCACATCTTTCCTAACTTCATTTAGTAATATTTCCAATGAAATTATGAACAGTAGTGGGGATAAAGGGCAGCCCTGTCTCACACCCTTTTGTATATCCAGATTTTCAGTCATATCTCCATTAATCATAATTTTGGCCGTTTGGAGGGAGTATACTTTTCTAATCATATGTAAAAATTTAACACCAAAGTCCATGGTTTCTAGTTGCAATATGAGGAAATTCCAATTTAGATTGTCAAAAGCCTTTTGTGCGTCTAAGAAGATTAAGGCTACTTGTTTATCAACTCTTTTCTCGTAATATTCCAAGACGTTGATAATTGTTCTTATGTTATTTTTGATCTGTCTTCTTGGAACAAAACCGTTCTGATCTGTATGTATATATTTATGAATAATTATTTTCAGTCTTTGCGTTATAACCAACATGAAGAGTTTATAATCTACATTGAGCAATGAGATCGGCCTATAATTTTTAACTTGTGTGGGGTCTGTATCTTCTTTAGGAATAAGTGTAATAATGGTTTCAGTCCAGGATTTGGGAATTTCTGCTTCTGATAATGCATCATTGAGGACTTAAATATAATTAACAAATCAACTAATTTTGCTGTATAGATTTCCAATTAAAAATATGCACAAAAAGCATATGTCAGAAAAAATGTATTAGAAAGTATCTATTGCCATATACACATATACATATACATGTGTATATGTATATGTATACAAATACATGAATTGTGGGGACTTGCTTCTAAGAATATGTATATTAGGCAAAATATGCTATTAGTATGGGTTTATGGCATAATGCAGATACAAAATCTGATAGTTGTTTTAAAATAGCTTCTGACACAGCCATGGAGAAACAAACATTGGGAAGAATGCAATTGAGAGAAACTGAAACTGACAGAATCATCTACCTCTGCTCAAAAGAGGGTTTAGTTTATCTCCAACAGGATCAACAGCAGATTTGCTACTTCTGAGATACGAGATTAAGGCACCTAAATCCATATATATGGGGCCATCCCAGCAAAGCAGACTAGCAGCACCAGATTTGAAATAGTAATGGCAGTTGCTGCAAAAAACCTCTTGCACAAGCCTGATGATGGCAGATGAGATTGCCAAAGTGCTATCGATCTTACACGGGAGAAGACCTGAATACACTAAGACTTGCACATATATATATATATATTTCGGTCTTTTTGGACCTCATCGGCCAGCCACACCCATATTTTATGACTCCTCCCTGTAAAGGTCAAATATTTATTCTTTTTAATTCATAGGCTCAAATGTATGATATTTTTGTAGTCAGGGTTTTGTTTTGTTTTTTCCTATGAATGAGACTTCGTCAAAACGTCGCCAAGACAGTTCCAATTTTACGTGAGAGAAGACCCGAATAACCAAAGACCTACATACAAACACCCGCGAAAACCTGAACGAAGTCTCATTCGTCATCTTCAGGCTAGTGTTTTTGGCTTCGTGCTTCTAGGAGGAAGGAGGACGGGAAGAAGGAAGAAACAGCTGCCATCACACACATTCCTCCTAAAAGCACGGAGCCGAAAACACCAGCCTGAAGATGACGAATGAGACTTCGTCGAAACGTTGCCAAGAAACCTCCAATTTTACGCGGGAGAAAACCGGAATAAACAAAGACCTACACACACACACACACACATATATATATGGGTATGTTTGAGTATCTTCCTGGAGAAATTGCAGTTTGAAGGCAGCTCACCCACAACTTGTTTGAGACCCAGGCTGATTTCCTAAGACCTGAAAAACTCTCTAGAGGCAAGGAGTGGTATGGGACAATGTACCATGGCCAACTTGTTGCAGGACAACTCAGAGAAGGACAACTTGCCACAAGTTTCATGTAGTTTATTTTATTTTTGTTGATCATGTTTTCATCAAAATTATTTTATCTCTTGTATCAAAGGAAATCATTCCTATGACTGCAAACTTTTCTAATGCTTTGATGAACAATAAAAGGAACTAATCCCGTGTTGAATTGTCCTGTGACTTGTGGCAAGTTGGCCACGGCAAGTTATCCTGCAATGAGTTGGCCATGGTGATTCAGCCGTGGTGAGTTGGCTATGGCAAGTTGGCAGCGGTGAATTGGCTATGGCGAGTTGTCATAGATTTGCAAGGAGAATTTAAGAAATCAATCCACAGATTCTCCAGACAGTTGGCACTTGTGAGAGAGTTGTGAAACAGAGATTTCTTCAATTGTCTAGTGAGTTGCCAGCTGAGAAGTGTATGAAGTTGTGGTAAACAAGACTTTATATCTGGCTTCCCCATTTATTAAACACTTTAAGTAACTGACTAACTTCAAGTTGAAGAGAGGCTTTCCTCAGTTACAGAGTTGTCTCTCTCTTGAAGGCTCTCAGTAGTTCAGAGCTATTTTGGATTAAGAAAATAGTGATCTGGGACTTGGATTTAAAACAAGATGAAGATTTGGAGATTTATTTTTTGGGGAGGAAAATACCCTTTTTTGTTAAAAAGTATTTAAACTTATTTTTCAAAGAATCTGTATCTGTGATGTTTGAAGTTGCTTTTTATTCTCCTTCCTAGCTTTTATTCTTTGTGGGAATTTGCTGTTTCTATGTACTGATATCTATCTATCTATCTATCTATCTATCTATCTATCTATCTATCTATCTTTCTTTCTTTCTTTCTTTCTTTCTTTCTCCTTCCTTCCTTCCTTCCTTCCTTCCTTCCTTCCTTCCTTCCTTCTTTCCATCCATCCATCCATCCATCCATCCATCCATCCATCCAGTAACACAACTATTACATGAGTTGCATTGGTTGCTGATCTACTTTTGAGTCCAATTCAAGGTGTTGGTTATCACCTTAAAGCCCTTTATCAGATGGATTCAGAATATCTGAAGAATCATATTGCCCCAATTGGACTGGCTCACCTCAAAAATTCTGGCAAAAGAAGCCAGAACATGTCCCAACAGCCAAGGAATTTCAGGTGGTGGGATGTAGGAAAACAGCCTTTTCCACTGTGATTCCTGCTCCTCTCCTTCTGGGATTCCAAAAGGGCCTTAAGATTTGGCTCTGCCAGTTGGTGTAGAACCCTGATTGAACCGCTTTAGGTGGGAAGTGGTTGGTGCCGTGACAGAAGAAGGCACCACCTCCACTTTATGCAAGATTTTTGGGTTTACTCTTTTCCTCTATTTAATTCCTGTAATTTTGACTGTTTCAATATTTATAATTGCTTTTATATTTTACATACGTTTCTATGTTATTGCATTGTAAGCCAACCAGAGCCATTCTGGATAACTAGATGACCAGAATATTAAACAAACAAACTGTTAAGGATATTGTTGTTGTGTTACCAACTAGCAGAGTATAGAGCACAGAGAAACGTTGCTGAGAGCAATGGATAAGAGATGTGCAAACTGGTTTATCAAAAGCTTACTTTATAGGGAAAAAATAATCTCGTAGTCTTTTCAATCAATCCAAGTCATTGCCAGTTAAATCAGTCCAGTGATACAAAAATTTTCTTACCACTCAAACAGTAGTTGGTTAGAATAACAAACTCACTCTGGTTCACAAACCACGATGGTAGCAGATCCATCCAACGATGATAGCACAATGATAGCAACTCCTCACACTATGGTAGCATATAAGCAACTGAATACTTTACAGTACCTTTCTTAAATATGTTTACAACTAGTGATTATCTAATTACTGCATGACTCAGCATTACAATGAATCAGCAGTAAAACTTTAAAGTCACACAATACATATTCATATTAAAGTCACAGAACACATATATTGCCTGGACAACTTGTTAGGCTCAAACCATATCCTAACAGAAACTAACTAAAAACAATAAATAAATAAATAAATAAATAAATAAATAAATAAATAAATAAATAAATAATACACTGAAAGAAATGTATGATTTTAAATTACTAAATAAAAGAGGATTTAGGAAAAAAGAATTGAGGGAGACCTTGAAATTGAATATTATAGTTATTTTGAGAATCTCTTTAGATTTATTTTTAAATTAGATGTTATTTTTATAATCTTGTTTGATAATGATGGATAGGTACCTTTGAGTTAATGATTGGATCATTGGATTAAATATTAATAAATGTTTAAGACTATATGTTATATATTATATATATAAAATCGGTGGCCCACTGACCCCGATGTCATCAGGAAGTTTCTGCACATGCGCAGATGCGTGCGCGCAGAGCCACGTTGCAAACTGGTAGTGTGTGTGTGTGTGTGTGTGTGTGTGTGTGTGTGTATCCTTTTGAGGAAGAAACAGCTGCGATCACACACTGCTCCTAGAAGCACGAAGCCGAAAACACCAGCCTGAAGATGACGAATGAGACTTCGTTGAAACGTTGCCAAGACACTTCCAATTTTACGCGGGAGAAAACCCGAATAACCAAAGACCTACACACACACACACACACACACACACACACACACACATATATATGAAGAATTGTCCTAAAGATGCGAGTTCCAGGTATAGTTATAGAAGAGGCGATAGACATCACGATCTCTGGAACGTTTAAAAGTTTAAAAAAAATTATTTTAAAACTTGTGCTAAGCTTTCGTCGGCCCCTACCGACTTCGTCAGAGTATAAAATCCCCATTGATCAGCATCACATAAAAGCAAGCAGCTCCTCAATGGGGATTTTATACTCTGACGAAGTCGGTAGGGGCCGACGAAAGCTTAGCACAAGTTTTAAAATAAAAAATTTTAAACTTTTAAACGTTCCGGAGATCGTGATGTCTATCACCTCTTATATATATATATATTCATATTTGGGTGGGCTTTTTCAAGTATTATGATTGGTTGAGGCCCTGTGGGCCCAGAACATAAATTACAAGAATTTTGCCTGTTCTGCAGTTCCAGTTGAGTCAGTAAATGCTGTTGTATCTATGCTGCCTGTTCTTGCCTACCACATAATATTATAGAAATATTGTATATTTTATATACATTATTTAAAGTATGGTTATATAATTTTTAACTTTGAGTAAGGGATTATCTGATTTTTATATGTAGAGAAGAAAGTTGAAAGTCTCTTTTCCCTTGCTTTTTTCTCTTTTTCAGCTTTTAAACTTTCCCCTTTTGAATTTCCTTCCCCATTTTTGTAATTATTTTGTATTTTAATTTTTTTGACATTTAATAAAGTTGTATTAAAAAGAGAGATGACTGGAAAGTTGCTGTATTTCCATGCCATTCTCTAGAAAAGGATATTTCATGAAATATCAAGAATGAAATGTTTCTCTAAATTTCTATGAAATGTATCAGCTTCAAGAAGTTGCATAGCAACCTACTATTTATGGAAACAAATAAGCATCCAAAATTCATGGCATCTGATGGTTTCTTTGAATAATATTGTACAGAAACTGTTATTCTTGTAAATTTTTGCTGGGATAATATGTGAACTAATTTTTATGAGTATCTCAATTTACATATAGAAAAGAAAAAAGCTTTTACAATGGAATTGAACTCTATTTCATTATTTGCAGTAAATTAAACTAATCTAATCCATATTCAAATCTTTCATTTAGATTATTATTAGCAGACTAACCCATTTCATACGTATCAATATTCCCCATTCTTTTCATATATATTTTTGGTATAATAAAGTATAATTCTAGATTTTTTTGCCTATCATATTAGTGGAGAATAGTTCACATTTTATTTCTCATTCAGTGACACTGTAATTATGCAAGGAAGTTGAAGAGATATATTTTTTGTCCTAAGGATGAGTGAGATAAATAACAAGAGCATCAATCCTATCTACATGAGTAGTAAAGACTGATATTGAAAATATCCAATGCCCTGCTTGCCTCTTGCTAACAAGGCAGAAGAGATGTGATACTTTAAAGCAAACAAAACAAACTTCACAGAAAAGAATGCAATCAAATGACGACAATTCCAGGCAGGATACAAATTCCCACATGGAAGAATCAAAGAAAACTTTGAGGTGGGTTATATCAAAATATGCAAGATGACAAGTGCAATGTTGTGCTCAAAGCCTGAATGTTATATATACTTATATAAGAATGGGGTGGGGGTGGGGCAGAATGTATGCCTGCCATATTTCAGATTTGACACTTTTGCTTTGAATTCTATAGATGAGCCATCTTTTTTCTTATCTTTCTGCTTTTCAATTTTGGAGTTTAGGTAGAGTGCCCTTTTCAGCTTGACGGTGGGGAGAGGGAATCCAAAATTCATGTAGCCCTTGAGACACCCTTTCAGGGCCCAAAGATTTGCACCCTCAGATTTCAAAACAAAACTGGAATTGTTAGTTGAAGTTATGCTACTTTTGTGAAGAAATAATATATGGCTACTATTTATAAGATTATCTCTATTTTGCACTGGTGTGATTATACAATGCTATTTTTAATTCAATTTTCTACATCAGGAGCATGCTACAAAATATTCTTAAAATATGAAATCTAAAATTAACCCTTGGAAAGTGAAATAGATTATGTGTCCTGAAAGTTCTCTTGAGAAAGAAATATCCATGTGATTTCCCCTCCCCCCCCGAACATAATAAATATAAGCAATAGCAACCCTTTGAAAATTCATCCTATATAGCACTGGAGCTTTAAAACAGCCTCCCCTGGCAAAACGGAAAAGTACTATAATGGTTTAGATAGCACTTACTGTATTTCTAATCATAGGTACAAAATTTCCACTAGAAGACTTGTGGATAGTGAATAGCTTCAAGAATGGACATGGAATTTACTTAAAAAGTTTACAAGTTTGCCTGTGGTTTAGTTTAAAGATACAATTATTGAAAATATCCTAGAGGCAAAAACTGAACTTCATTTTCTTTATTTTTTCATCTCTGAATATGTATCAGAAACTACATTTAATGTTAATCTTATCCTCATGGTATTTAACTGATAACTGAAATTCACTCTGGAATGTGCATGATTTTCTCAGTGAGAAAACAATATTGAAGTAAATTTCCTTCTGTTTAATCTGATTTTGCAATTAAGCAGATTCTGAGGTTTTTTCAGAATCCCTTTTCCAAAAATTCCCCTTCAGACCAGTGGTGAAATATAAAATTTTTTGCTACCGGTTCTGTGGGCATGGCTTGGTGGGCGCGGTTTGGTGGTTATGTGAACGGGTGGGCATGGCCAACTTGACGTCACTCACTGTTAAGAGCCAGAAGCTGCACATTCTGAAGCCCCCAACGCTTTGAGTTTCCCTCTGGCTTGACTGCCCAAGCGAACTTTGGAGCCTTCTCTTGCCCCGCTCTCCATCCCAGAGGGCTGTGCATTCCCCCCACCAATCCTCCATACAAACCTCCCGCCCTACTTCTGCAAAGGCAGAGCCCCCCCCCTGCAGGGTGATCCAAAGAGGGGAGGGGGATGCTGCAGAAAAGGCCGCCTTACATCCGTGCCTCCTGTGCTGGCTCCATGGGGCTTGGGGCTCCAAAGCAACCCACTGGATTCTCACCCTGCCTGCTCTCTTTGCAGATCGGCCCGCCTGACCACCGGCGCCACTCCAGGAACTCGGCCCACGGAGTCTGGCGCTCTGGGGGAAGGAGGCTCAGCCGCAGTGCTGCTTCTCACTGGCAAAGAAGTGGAGCGACAGACGTGGAAGCCACTGGTGGCCAGCTGGGCAGCAGCCCCTACACAGGGAGAGGGCCAGGCCTGGCTGTGCCACTGCGGAGCCTGTAGCACTTTCCCTTCGGCCTGGGTGGCAGTGCTTAACTGAGCAGGCCAGTGCGGGTAGCCCTTCATCTTGGTGAAGACCAGGTCACCGCACTTGTAGTTGCACAGTTGGCCGGAATGGGATATGGCATGGGTGGAGAGGCCGATGCAGCCCCCGCCAAAGCCACCCTGGCTGAGCGATCGCTGCACCTCCCAAGCAACAGGTGCTGGGGCCACTTTGCCTGCCACCTCTGTGCGCTGAGCTTGGAAGGGGCTGCAGCCCTCTCTCCCCACCTGGCTGCAGACATCTGCCTGCCCTCCCGAAGGTCACTGTTCGCTTTTGTTTTGTGGCAGTAGAAGGAAGAAAGCAAACGGCAGTGACGCGGTGGAGCTCGTGGCCCTGTTTAAGCCAAAAAGGGAAGTGCGTTGCCTAAGGGACGGCAGGCAAGGCAAGCCGTGGCCTCCGGGGAGGATTCCTGGAGCACACAGTGGGATGTGACTGGAATGCTCCTGTGGCTAAGAACCACATGTGAACATGTGCGAGGAAGGAAGCGTGCTTTTGGGGGTCAGTGCCTGCTACCACTCATCAAAGCTGCCAGAGGTTTGGGTGGGTTGCAGCTTCAGTTTCTGAGCTGAATGTCCAGGTGCCCCGATCCAGGCGGGGCGCTTCTTTTTACCATCCTGGGAACTTCCAAATTCCAGCAGGGGCAGGGAGTGACTTGACGGGGTGGAAGAGCTCCTGGAGTTTCTGCATTGGATCAATACTGTGCAAGTTTCCTCCCCAGAATTCAACCATTTATGGTTGTGGGGAGGGGCTGCCAGTTTGGCAGATTCAGCTTGGGGTGACCTGGATGGTGGACCTCAGCGGGAGCTGCTGGGGCCTGCCCCACTCTTCCCTTGCTGTGCCAACCTGCAGCCGCGAGCCAGGCTGGGCTCGGGTCCTGTAACGTGACTCAGCAGCAGCGGTCCTAGTTGTGGCTGTGAGAGTGGTGCACCTGACTCTTCCGAGCCCCCTTTCGACTGCAGGGTGGCTGCTGGATCAGAGCAAGTGGGGAGGGTGGGAACCCAGTGGAGGAGGAGGTGGGAAGACAGCAGCCATAGCTGGGCTGAGTGAAAGGAGCAGCCTGCTCTGCATCTGGGGTGGGAAGGGGCGCTACTGGAAATGGGTGGAAAAGTAAAGGGGACTCGAGAGGCTAGTAAGGAAGCACGGCTGAGAAAGGGCTTCTGACAGGCAGCTCTCCAGCCAAAGAAGCTCTCTCACCCGCAGGAGGAAGAAGAAACTAGCTTTGTTGCTGTCCATTGCAGTTAGGAATCTCAAAGCATGTGTGACTGGGCGACCAGGCAGCCATGGGCAGGGCCACCAGGGATGATTGCTACTGTTTCAGCGAACCAATGGCAATCATCCCTAATGGTTCACCCAATCTGGTCCAAACCGGTAGGATTTCACCCCTGCTTCAGGCATATTCAGCTGCCCAGAATTGCCTCAGGCAGCAAGATGACTTGGATATAATTAATCAATTAATCAAATATTCCTACTTGAAATATTCCCCAATACATATATTTATATACCATATTTTTTTCATAAGAGGAATCCTTCAGACTTAGCTTGTTTTCTTGTTTATTAAAATATTTAACATCTTTAATAAAATTTCCTTAATATTTTCTGCCTATATTATTGCTATTGCTCAGCTGTATCTTTGCTATTCACCATTGTTCTTCCCAAAAACAAAGGAGGTTTAATATTCCATATAAAGTTATTGCAATGAAAATTTGAACCAGTAAGTCTTAATGTCAATTAGACAGTATTTTTTTTTTTTTGTTGTTATTAATGCAACTTTTCATTCTCATCTTTCTTGAATTTAAAATTTTAATTAAGGGGTTGGAAATATTTTTTGGAAAGAGACTAGGTTTTTTTAGATTCAGACTCCATCTGATTAAGTTTTAATACTGCCCTGTTAAAATAGTTTTTTCACCATCACCATCGGAGATTGTTGATGGGATACTATCTTCTATTGGTTCCTGGTATTTTTGCATAGTTTTATTAATGCATTGTTTTAAAGTTTTAACTGTTTTTCTAGTTATCTTTTTATCAACTGTAACCCCCAAGAATCATTTTATTGGAGAGATGGGTAACATATAAATTTAATGAACAGCAATAACAAAAAACTTTGTTTAAAACTGGAACTGCCTTTTTATGTATACATTTTTGTCTTTTTTCTCTTTCTTTAATGTTTTTCTTGTATCTTTCCTCTCCCCATTTTTTCTGCATATTAAATCAAATTTTAAAAAAAAGTTACATCAAAACAAATTAAGTATTCAGGAGGCAGGTTTCCTGAATACAATAAACTAGTATCAGCTAATATTGTACAAGTATTTTGATTTAACATAAACTAAAATGACAAAAAGCAAAAAGAAAATTAATTAGCAGAAAAAAAAGAAAGAAAAGAGATCCAAATATTAGGTGTAATTACTTATAAAAATGTAAGTCTATTTTTTCCACTGAATAATCATTAATTATTTTCTATTGATGCTATAGCTTTTTTTTTTTTTTTTTTGCCTGTCACTATTAATTACAATTGCATTAAACATTCAATGTTTGAACTAATAAATTATATGTAAAAGTTATTCCAGTTTTTGGTTTAATTTTTAAAATCAAAACATTTTGAGAATGCCTTCAGGTTTGGCAACCAATAGATGTCTGTTCTATATAACCATTTACCTCATTGATTAATATATAGAAAATACATGCATACTACATGTAAATTCATAAAATTCACATCAGTTATTAAATACTTAAATCACCAATACTTTACCTGAGGAATGCATGCAAATTGCTAAACTAAACATGTGACAAATTTCCCTGAGTTTTGGATAAAACAAGCAATAACTCCCAACTATATATGGAAATAGAAATGAATTCTTTAGGACCTTACAGCCCCAGAATTTCCTCCTTTTACTGATGTTTGATTGAATGAACAATGGAAGACAATGCTTACCTGGCACACCTGGCAGTGTTTTCAGGTATTTTCCATTAAAATGTTGAATTACAACTTCACATTTTTCAGTAGATTCCATTCTGAGGAAGAAAAATAAGTAAAGGTAGTCATTATTACTGAATATCTGTCTCCCTATCTCTCTGTCTTCCTGGGGGAATATGATGCAACTGATCAATATTTTCCTCACAAAGAACAAGTTCTACAAGCTATTTGACAAAAAGCTGATGAAATAGTACAGAAACCCAATCCTTTGGACAGGTAGTCCAAATGTAGTTCATCTGGCCAGTAAACTGCCTTACGTACATGCGACTACAATGATGTGATTCATTGGGATGATACACCAGCTAAGGAAAATTTACAAGAAGCTCTTTGGGAGATGGGGCAAAAACCATTAAAATAGTTTGAATTCCGGACTTCCGGCGGTGACGTCATCACGAATGGGTGAGGAAACGGAGGCTCCATCTCTGAAACCCAAATTTCCTCATTAATTGCTCTTTAAGGGCATTCCCGAACTTGGAGGGATCGGGAAACGAAAGAGGAATTCGCGAAGCCCCCTGGTGTTGCGCTGTCATCAGGGAGGTCGAGCGATCAACCTCTTAAATTGGTGGAGAAGAAGTCGGCCTTATCGGCGGACAGGAGTGATGGCGCCCGCCTAGATCGAAGCAAAAAGTGGAAGCAAATCCGAGTGACTGTCAGATAGATCACCTACAATAGAGGCGGCAAACGGGACGCGTGATCGAATCAGAAGAAGACAAGTGAGTTACAACAGCGGCGATACAAGAGGAAAAGGAAAAAAGGGGAAACAACTACAGCGTGGAAGAGAGAATCCCATAGAATGACTAAGCAAACATAAGAAAAGGAGAAATAGCGCTCAAAGCGGTGTGAGTGCGGACTTTTACAGCTGAGCAAAGGGAG
This sequence comes from Pantherophis guttatus, assembly GCF_059756535.1. Classification (NCBI taxonomy): domain Eukaryota; kingdom Metazoa; phylum Chordata; class Lepidosauria; order Squamata; family Colubridae; genus Pantherophis; species Pantherophis guttatus. The sequence continues at coordinate 107,355,327 of NC_142066.1, forward strand.
CAGCCTGTGGACTCTGTGGATATAGATAAGCCGTTTCAACCTGGGAATTATAACTGATTCAAACCCCAAACATCGGAAAACTTAGTGCAGAGACTGAAATACTGGACTAAGTGGTGAATTTCACGGATACAGAAGACCTGTCTGGATTTCGAACTTTGGATTTACAAATAACTTTGGACAATAAGAACTTAAGTTAAAAAAAAAAAGATTTGAAAACTGAATGCAGAGATCCGATTACTGGGAGAAGAATTAAAAAAAAAAACTGACTGAGATGGACACAGATTGCGTTTTTTTTGACTGTGAAAGAACAGATTGAGAGAGGTAAAGCAAGAAGACAATAAGGACTAAAGAAAATAAAAATTAAGTGAATTATTAATTTTGAACTGTTTAATTAATTAATAAGTTTAATATTTGAAAGAAATATTGGAAGAAATAAAGAGCCTTGGTAGTACAGTGGTCTAAGGCACCCTATTATTAAGCTGGTTATTAAGACCAGCTGCCTGCAATTACTGCAGGTTCGAATCTCGCCAAGGCTCAAGGTTGACTCAGCCTTCCATCCTTTCTAAGGTAGGTAAATTGAGGACCCAGTTGTGGGGGCAATAAGCTGACTTTGTATAAAAGGATGAAGGCTATTGCTGAGCACATTGTAAGCCGCCCTGAGTCTCCGGAGAAGGGCGGCATATAAATCAAATTTAAATATATATATATATATATATATATATATAAGTTGACAATATTTTTATAGCTATAAATTGTATTGTGAAATTGTAGTTAGACAAGGAATTATTGTTAAAGTGAAAGACTGATTTTTATACAAAATAACAGATGAGTTGACTGTATCTCTGAGATAGACTGATTGAAAAAGGGGGTAATTGGAAAGATTACTAATTAGAAAATTAAGAAAATTAAATTAAAATCTTGATTGATAAGTAGATAGATTTATACTGTGAATAAGAATTAATTGCTCAATTGGGATAACTGGCAATATAATATAATATAACTATATATAAGTTGTGCGGTGTATAAGTAGTATTTGGAGGGGAAAAGAGATATTAAGGAATAACTTAATAATTGATGTTAAGGTTGGAAAGCTTTACACGAATATTAAAAATGTCTACAACATCCACCATAACAAAGACAGGGAAAAAACCTACAACCAATACGTTAGTAATGACTCCTTCCTCCTCACAACAAAAAACAATAGATAGCATGATGGGGAAAGAAAAAGAAAAAGAAAAACTGGAAATGGCACCTAATGTAATACAAGATATGTTTCAAAAGATCCAGGAAACACTGTTTCAAACACAAGAAAAAATAGCTGAAAATCAGGAAGAAATGAGAACGTTCCATGCAGAGATTAGAAATGAATTAGGAGAAGTTAAGGAAGATATCAAGACCATGAAGGATAAAATTGGGGGCATTCAAAATTCTATAGCAGAAAAGGAACAGAGAATTAGGAAAACGGAAACAAAAATAGATCACGTGGAATTAAAAGTAGAAGCAATGGAACAAAAAACCTTACAACTAAACAAAGAAATGTCAGATTCCTTGGCCATGCTCGAAATGGAAAAGGCCTCATACTTCTTGCGTTTTCAGAATGTTCCAGAAGAAAAAAATGAGGATTTAGAAGGAAAGATGGTGGAGATTATTGCAGGAATGATACAAAAAGAGCCAGAAGAAATAAAAGGACAATTGGAAGAAACTTATCGTGTACAAACAAATTATATAAGAAGACACAGATTGGCGAGAGAAGTCCATGTTAAATTTTTTAAAAAATCAATCCGAGATGAAGCCTATAAGAAATCTAGAGAAGAAACGGTGATCTATAATGAAAAAGAAATTATAATTTTAAAACAGATACCCCGAAGAGTAAGAAATCTATGACAACAATATCAGTTTTTAACACAACTATTGATCAAATATAAGATAATGTATAGATGGCTGCCAATAAAGGGGATCTTAATTACGTGGGAAGACAAAAAATATAAAATAGACACTCTAGAAAAGGCAAGAGAATTTCATAACACACATTTTAGACTAGAAGTAGAACAGGAAAGTAAGGAGGAAACAGATAGTAAAAGTCAAGAAGAAGAACCAATAGAAACAAATTAAGAAAAAGAAATAAGACAGAGGCAAGAAAAAGAGAGAGAACAGAGAGAAGGTGCAAAACCTAGAGAACAGATGGAAACAAGAAACACAAAAAAACAGATACAATAGGCAATGGATGAACAGATCAAACTCTTTTCGGTAAACATTAATGGCTTAAATGCCCCAAAGAAAAGGAATCAAATTTTCACAAAATTACGAAAATTAGAAGCAGATGTGATATGTCTGCAAGAAGTACACATTCAAAAAGATTATCAAAAAATCCTAGAAAACCCCAAATTAGGAAAACTATATTTATCTCTGGCCCAAAAAAAGAAAAAAGGAGTAGTGATTTACGTAAAAGAAAAAATACAATCTAAACTAGTCTATACCGATGAGCAAGGTAGAGTGGTGATGGTTGAATTAGAAATAGGAAAGAGGAAAATGTTAATTGTAGGGATTTATGCACCTAACCAAAAACTACAGGTTTTTTTTAAAGACCTACATATAAAATTAGCAGAATTAGAATATGATGATATTTGTGTAATAGGGGATTATAATGCAATAGTAAATGCAAAGAAAGACTACAAAACTGGAAAAAAAAACAAAAGAAAAAAGAAATACTTCCAAAAGAATTTTTTACTATGGCTGAAGAACTAAACTTGGCAGACGTATGGAGGGAAACACATGAAGAAGAGGCCCAATACACCTTTTACTCCCATCCGCATAACTCCTGGTCAAGACTGGACATGGCATGGATGACCCCAAATATCAAAATAGAAGTAGAAAAAATTGAGATAGGCACAAACCAATGGGCAGACCACAATCCACTATTCATAAATTGGAAAGGGGAAAGAAGACGTAAGAGATGGACAATGAACCAAAGATTATGTAAAGAAAAAGAATTTAATTTGATGTTAGAAAAGGAAGTAAAAATATTCTTCCAGATAAATAAAATAGAGGAAACCTCTTTACAAAACACATGGGATACTTTAAAAGCATATATAAGGGGCCTAGTAATAGCATATACGAGGAAAAAGAATAAAGAGAAGAAAAAACAATTAGATAATTTAGAGAAAGACCTAAAACAAATAGAACAAAAACTCCAGGAAAAGCCCCAGAACAAAACAATAAGAGAAGAATGGGAAATGATTAAGCATAAATTGAATTTGATAAACCAAATAGAACTAGCCCAAAAAATAAAAATGGCGAAACAAAACTATTTCAAACACGCAAATAAAACGAGCAGATGGCTAGCCTATAAACTGAAAAAAGAACAGAAAAAAAGAATGATATACCAATTGAAAGATGATAAAGGAGAAATTCAACATAGTAAAGAGGCCAAAAAAGAAATTATTAAGAAATTTTATGCGAACCTATATAATCAGGGGAAAATAGAGGAAGACAAAATAAAACAGTACATAGGGAAATCAGGAATGCCAAAAATCACAGAAGAACAAAGAATCACTCTCAATAAGCCAATAACCAAACCAGAACTAGATGAAGTACTGAAAAAGCAAAAAAACAATAAAACACCGGGACCCGACGGGCTACCGGTAGAAATATATAAAACAATGCAAGAAGTATTGGGAGAGAATATGTTGCGATTATATAATGAAGCTATGGAGAAAGCCAAAATACCAAATTCATGGACAGAAGCCATAATAACAATCATTCCAAAAGAAGACACAGATCTCCAGTTAATACAAAACTATAGACCTATTTCGTTATTGAATGCCGACTACAAAATATTTGCAGCAATCTTGGCAGAAAGGATTAAATTAGTATTAAATACATATATACACCCAGACCAAAATGGATTTCTGCCGGGACACCAAATAAAGAACAACATGAGAATAATACTTAATGCTTTAGAATATTATGAATCACACCCGGAGAAGCAGGCAGCATTGGTTTTTCTTCACGCCCAAAAGGCCTTCGATAACCAAAATTGGAAATTTATGATTGAACAACTACAAAATATGCAAATTGGGGAAAAATTTGGGAAAATTATAGCAGAAATCTATACCAAGCAATCAGCAAGGATAATTATGAATGATGACATAACAGACAAATTTAATATAACAAAAGGAGTCAGACAAGGCTGTCCACTTTCCCCCTTACTATATATTCTATCATTGGAAATCCTGTTGAAAAAATTTAGAGAAGACCAAGGAATTGAAGGTTTAAGGATTAATAGAGAAGAATACAAAGTTCAAGCCTTTGCTGATGACTTAGTGTTTTTGACAGAAAATCCTATGGAATCTATACCTAATTTGTTCCAAAAAATAGAAGAATTTGGAGAAGTGGCTGGACTAAAAATCAATAAAAGTAAATCAAAGCTAATTGTTAAAAACCTTACGGAAATCCAAACAAAAGATTTGACAGATAATATACAAATTCAAACAACAACAAAAATAAAATATCTAGGAATCTGCTTATCTACAAGAACATCATCAATTAAAGAAAACAATTATGATAAATTACTAGAACAAACAAAGAAAGACTTAGAAAAATGGGAAAATTTACACATTTCATTCCTAGGAAGGATTTCGGCCATCAAAATGACTATATTACCTAAATTTTTATATTTGTTTCAGGTCACCCCAATTAAAATAGATAAACCGTTTTTTGAAAAGCTGAATAAAATAACATCTAAATTTATATGGCAAGGGAAAAGGCCACGAATAAAATTTAAACTGCTTCAGGATACAAAAGATAGAGGAGGAGCTGCACTCCCTGACTGGGAGATATACTACCAAGCAGCAGTACTATCGTGGGTCAAAGATTGGATAGAATTAAAGGACTCTAGAATTTTAACAATTGAGGGACACGAACTTCAAACTGGCTGGCACTCCTTTATGTGGGATGAGAAATACAAAACACATTCATATTTTAAAACACATACAATAAGGAACTCACTATTACAAATTTGGCTTAAAATTAAAAAACAACATTATATGAAGATACCAAATTGGCTAGCACCGGCTGAATCAATTAGGCACCCAAACTTAACAGATAAGACAAAAATAATTAGATATAAAGATATAATTAACTATCAAGGCAAACTAAAGACAAAACAACAATTGGAGATAGATTTACACAGAGGAATAGACTGGTGGACTTACACTCAAATACAATCCAAATATAGAGAACATATAAAAACATATGAAATTTATAATCAAAAACAAGAAATAGATAAAATTATATTAGATTCAGAAAATAAATTAATTAGTAGAATTTATAAATTTCTCCTATGCTATAAATTGGAAGAAGAGACAGTCAAAGAAACGATGATCAAGTGGGCTCAAAATATCAAACACACAATACCTTTGGAAAAATGGGAAAAGTTCTGGCAGGTAAACCTAAAGTTAACGAAAGCAACGGTGTACAAGGAAAACCAACTGAAAATGTTTTATCGGTGGCATATGTCTCCAACCAGATTGGCAAAAATACAACCTAAAAATAGCCCAATTTGTTGGAAGTGCAAAAAGGCACAAGGGACTTTCTATCATTTATGGTGGACATGCCCAGCAGCAAAGAAATTTTGGTCTAACATCAAAAAATGGTTGGAACAAATAACAAAAACACAGATTGAAAAAGAACCAGAAACATTTTTATTAGGAATATTTAACAAATCATACCCTAAGGATATCAAATATCTTACAATCCACATATTAACTGCTGCAAGAATAACCTACGCAAGAAATTGGAAACAAGAAAAAATACCAAGTGAAACAGAAGTAATAGGGAACATTTTAGAATGCGCTGAAATGGATAGGTTAACCAAAGAATTACAAGAAAAAAAAGAATCAGACTATTATAAAATATGGAATAATTGGTATAATTGGTTAAAAATTAGAAATATACAAAAAATATAGGGGATATATTACCGATTGATACATATATATGTAATAAAAAATATTATTAGATTAAAGAGAGGTGAAGGAATATATTATAAGTAGAATTGTAGAACGTCACTCTGAAAAAATGCTTAAGAAGAAATTACACTCTTTTTGTGTATATGTTGTATAAATGTTTGTTGTGTATATGTTACGTATGTCTTTTTTAATATTTATATTCAATAAAAACTATTTAAAAAAAATAGTTTGAATTCCAACACATAGTAGAAAAGGACTGAAGCCTTCTAGATTTGCCTCCTTGAAACTCTGTTGCATCTGGACCTAAATGACCAAAAGGATCAGAGAATCCTTGGCTCTATGTTTGTGACCAATCTGCTAATGATATTTGGAACTGATTCCAGACATTTTCTCAAATTGGTCAACACTCAAAATCTCGAGTTGTGCTGAATTGCCTATTTGTTTTTGAACAGAGAAGGAAATTGAGGGAAGCAAATTGACAGAGGAAGGAAACTGAAAAAGGGTAAGAAAGGGAATGGAGAAGGAAATTAGAAAGAAGGAAAGATCTCAAAAGAGAAAGGAAAGAAAAAAAGCCCAAACCTCCAGGGAACCGAAAGAAATCCATAGGTTGTTATCAGTGTGGCAGAGAAGGTCACATTAGTAGAGAATGCTAGTTCTAAAAGAAACTTCAGCTCCATGATGGAAACAATTCACGTCCTGTGCTTTTCTCTAAAACCAAACTACCCCTTCTGATGATAAACTACCAGTCCTCTTTTCCAACCAGGGTAGAAAAAGAACACAGATTATGAACCCTAATGACTAGCTCCAGGGAAAACCAAGATCAATATACCCTTTTCGGGGCTCACAAGCCTTCCCAAAGGTGAACCTCTACTGACTCTCACCATTACAGGAAGGAAACACGACTGTCTCATTGACACCTGCAACCACTTCATTAATCACCAAGCCCTGATTAAAGGATCTATAGTGGCCAGTGTATGCAACAATATTATTGGCAGGGGTGTGGGAAATTGATTCCTGTCAAATTCACCAATGAAATGAGGTTAGAAGTAAGAACTTAGTCGATAGACTATTCCTTTACTCTGTATATATACTTAGTTATAGGTTGCTTCTCTCCTTGCTTAGTTTCCGTCTATTGCTTCTTATTTTGCATTCAGATACTTTGGAGAATACATTGTGCCTCTCACATATTGGAACACTACTATCACGTTACCCCTAGTCCTTCTTTTCATTAAACTAGACATACCTAATTCCACCAACTGTTTATATGTTTTATAATTAGTCCCCTAATTATCTTTGTTGCTCTTCTCTGCACTCTTTCTAGCATCTCAACATCTTTTTTACATCATAACAACCAAAACTATATGTGGTATTCCAAGTGTGGTTTTACCAAGGCATTATAGAGTAATATTAATGCCTCACATGGTCTTGATGCTCAGTGGCTAAGATACTGAGCTTGTTGATCAGAAAGGTCGGCAGTTCGGCAGTTTGAATCCCTAGTACACGTCTCCTGCATGAGCAGGGGGTTGGATTAGATGACCTCCAAGATCCCTTCCAACTTTTGTTACTGTTACTGATTCTATCCCTCTGTTAATGCAGCCTAGGACTGGGTTGTTTTTTTGGTAGCTGCAGCATAATGCTGGCTCATATTTAAGACATTATCCACTAGGACTCCAAGATCCCTCTCACAATTACTGCTATTGAGCCAGGTACCTACATTTTCCTGCCTATATGTAGAACCTTACTTTTTCATCTTTGAATTTCAATGTTTTAGATAGGGTCCAATGTTCAAGTTTGTCAAGATCCTTCTGTATCTTAAGCCTATTTTCTGGAGTGTTGGCTATTATTATTGGTGCCACCTACAAATTTGATGAGTTCCCCAACTATCCCTCATCCAAATCATTGATAAAGATATTGAACCTAAGACAGAGCTTTTGCATACTTCCCTCCATGTAGATGCAATTCCATTGAGGTCTACACATTGGGTGTGCTTGGTCAGCCAGTTATGAATCGATCTGGTAGTGATGCTGTCTAACCCACATTTTTCTATCTTATCAAGTAGTAGGTTGTGGTCTACTTTATCAAATGCCTTATTGAAGTTGTCTCGCCCCTTTTGTTCAACATTTATGTAAAGCCGCTGGGCGAGATCATCCGTGGTTTTGGGGTGAAGTACCAATAGTATGCTGATGACACCCAGCTGTAAATCTCCACCCCGGACCACCCCAACAATGCCCTTGAAGTGATGTCCCGGTATCTGGAGGCCGTGCGGATCTGGATGGGGAGGAACAGGCTCAGGCTCAACCCATCCAAGACTGAGTGGCTGTGGTTTCCGACATCCCGATGTAGTCAGTTGACGCCATCGCTGACTATTGGGGGTGAATCGCTGGCCCCCACGGAGAGGGCTCGCAACTTGGGCATCCTCCTGGATTCATGGCTGTCTTTAGAAGAGCATTTGACAGCCGTGACCGGGAGGGTTTTTCATCAGGTTCGCTTGATTCGCCAGTTGTGTCCCTTTCTGGATCGGGACCCCTGACACACAGTCACTCATGCCCTCGTCACTTCCCGCCTGGACTATTGCAACGCTCTCTACATGGGGCTTCCCTTGAGGAGCACCCAGAGGCTCCAACTGGAGCAGAGTGCAGCCACGCAGGTGGTTATGGGAGCGACATGGCACTCCCATGTAACACGTCTCCTGCGCGAGCTGCACTGGCTCCCAGTGGTCTTCCAGGTGCGCTTCAAGGTTTTGGTTACCACCTTTAGAGCGCTCCATGGCTTAGGATCTGGCTACTTACGGGACCACCTACTACCACAAATAGCCTCCCACCGCCCGGTACGCTCTCATAGAGAGGGGCTCCTCCGGGTGCCGTCGGCCAAACAGTTTCGACTGGCGGCCCCCAGGGGCAGGGCCTTCTCTGTGGGGGCACCCACTATCTGGAACGAGCTCCCCCCAGAGATACAGAGGATCCTGGATCTGCGCACTTTCCGCCGCGCTCTTAAGACCTTCCTATTCCAGCAAGCTGGCCTGGCCTAACCTTTCCCCCCCTTTTCTTTTAAATTGAAAATTTTAAATCTGTTTTTAAATTATTGGGATGTTTTAAATTTGTCTCGGGCTAAATTGTTTAATCTGGTTTTATTTTTGCTTTTAAATTTTTGTATTTATGTATTTTATTTTTGTGCCTGTTCACCGCCCTGAGTCCTTTGGGAGTAGGGTGGTATATAAATCTAATAAAAGAAAGAAAGAAAAGAAAGAAAGAAAGAAAGAGCTTATGCTTGGTATATAGCTAGAAAACTTCCATTCTTCTGGAGAAACTTTCGAGAGAAATTTAAATACAATGTTATTAACAAATCAAAATGTGTATTACTTCTATTTGGAAAGAAGTATTAAAACAGTCTCTATGTACTTCACTATGGTCTCTGTGGAATTACTGTAGCCTTTTGGAAACCTTAAAAATGTGGCTACAATGACCAAATAAACTGTACAAACAAAAAGATCAAGGCTAAGACTATTAACTTTGATTCTACTCAAATTTAACTAAATGTACATCAGCAGCAATAAGTCTGTTTTGCAAGCATGATATCTCTAAACCTGTTATAGCAATACTCAACAATAGCAATTTCATTTTAATATATTGGGCACATATAGAGAATTCCAAATAAATCCAACTAAGTCAATGAAGATGATGCCAAGTGAAAAAGTTGCTGTATATTTTGTGCATTTAATGTGGAAAAGAATTACAGTGGGAGAAGAAGGCATCATTTGAATAGGTCCACTTCTCAAGTTTCATAATTAATTAATGGGTAATTAATTAATTAATTAATGGGTGTCAAATATCAGGGCCCAATAGCAATCCATTGGTGTCAGAGTTTGCAGCAATCCATCCAGCACACAAGTAAATAATTCAGCAGAATTTATTTATAGAAGTAACTTGTTTATATACAATAATATAAAGCATGATGCATGCATACAATACCCATGCAGTTCTTGCAACGTGGTAGCAAATACAAGAACAAGAAGCAAGGACCAGAACTAAAAGTCACAGAAGCAGTAGAATCACAGAAGCTACTCTTACATAAGTACAGACCAGTTAAGACAAGCCACGCTCAGGCTCCAAGCCATCTCCTATGGCTCATAACTGATCCTGTTTCTTAGTCATCAAATAGTTCCCATTGGCTGACTTGTTGTTATGGTTATCCCAGCTCATAATTTCTTACACACTGACACTCCTCCCTTTATGACCATTCCAGAAAGATCAATCCAAACATTGGCACCAATTCTGTTCCAATTTTGCTCTGCAAAGCTACAGATCTGGAAATCACTATTCTTTTGCTCCCATCACTAAAGCGATAGCTCTTTGAGCCAGGCTCATAGCCCATAAACCTGAGCTTTTTAGCCTTTAGTTGACCTTTTCTCCTGATTGCTTTTGCAAGATGCACCCATGCATTGCTTCCAAACATTCTTAAATATCCCAGAGATAGTTTTCTCCCATATAGCACAGCATATGCAGTATCATTAGTAGAGGAACTCCACAGCCTATTGATGCAATAATTAGAGTCAACATGGCTTCACTCCAATATGACTTGCTCAGACCAGAATCCTCCAGCAGTGAGTCCTTCATTGTTTGACACCATTCCTCCTCTCAACTACACTATTCTCAGCTGCTGTGTACGGATTTTTGCATCTGTGATTTATTCCTAACTGTCCCAACCATTGTTGAAAACTTGCTGACCAGGGATGAAATGCTCCCAGATCAGATTGGATCGCCTGATCCAGTAGCGATCTTGGCTGGTGGTTTGGCAATCCGGTACTGACAGTAGAGCATAGCTCTGCCCACTTGGCCGGGCGTCATTACTTCCTGGTTTTAACCAGGAAGTAATGTGTTTTTTACCTTCTGCACATGCGCAGAAGGTTTTGCGCATGTGCAGGTCTGCGCGTGCCTGTGACACACACGCTTCCAAACCAGTAAGGAAGGTAAGTAGATTTCACCCCTATTGCTGACATGAATTCTGACCCTCTGTCAGTTTGCTGTTGACATATCTGTTGTTTATATTGCTTTCTATGAAGCTTACCCATTGCTTAAATTTCTGTAGCACCTCTATTTTACTCTTTAGTACTGTAAATAGCAGAACCCAAACCTGCTGTAGTCATCTACAATGACCAGCACATACTTTGCTCCTCTCAAACTGGCTTGCATTGGCCCCATCAAATCTGCATGTATCAGCTCTAGAGCTTTTGTTGTCTGCCTTGTGCTACTCTTGCTTACTGGAAATATCTTGGACTTCGATGATTTACAAATGTGGTCTCAAAACGTTGTTTGTCTAGACTAGAGACAATCAGTAAATTATGCTCCATTTCAGGCACACATAATATATGTCAGAGTATGCGCAGTGTGACAGCTATATTGAGACAACCCAGGAACAAAATACAGTACACAGAGGTCTTTCAAACAGTGGTTTATCTACAAGTTATATACAGTATATATACATACATGTGCTAAGCACAGTCAGGCAAGCAATCATTCTTCAACTATAACAGGAAGCATACATGGAGAACTACAATGCAGATACATGAGGAGAATGATACATGAGAAGAGAGAGAGAGACACCCTCTTATGACATCCCTTATTTTGGCAGCTTCTTAAGGGGCAGTAACCTTGCTGACTCATCCTCAAAGGGGTGGCTAGCTTTAAATCATCATTACCCTGACAATCTGGAGGAAAATAAACTTTTCCTCCAGATATGGAATCAGCACACTGCCTTTTCCTATGACTTTAGCCTTCTGGCCATTTGCCAAAGCTACTGCATCTCCTCCAGCTGGATCCATTCTGAAAAACAATTTAGATTAACAATTGTTTGACTAGCTCCACTGTCTATTAACCATTTATCTCTGCTATTACATTAGCGAACTTTTGCAACCGCATCTTGTCCATCTATTGTTTTTCTTCTTTGCAAACAGTCTTTCTTTAAATGACTCTTATCACCATAGATGAAACACCTCCGGTGTTGCTATTCTATTTCTTGCTTCTTAGAAAATCTTTGCTGGGCTGTAATCTGATCTCTGCAGACATCTTGTCTGTTGCTTTTCTCTCTCTGCTCCTTGGGCCCCCACCTAAGGAATTTCTCTTTGTAACTTCTTCTAAAATGGTATTTGTTTTCTTCAGAAATCAAACAGGCTTTAAGGGCTTCCATTTTTAAGCCCTGTTCTGGTTTACACTCAAAAACAGCTGAAACAATGTCCCATGTTTTATCAAGATATCTAACACCAACAACACCTTCTGAGATTCAGGAATCTACATTCCAAGCTGTTCCAACTCAATAAATAAAGTCTGCATGTGCAGCAAATGCTTCTCCCCACTTTCTTGTGGTAGCAAGCAAGCTATGTATAATTGTCTTGATAATTGCACAATATTGCATGCTGACACATTCACATGCACACTTCTCAATTTCAGCCAAACCTCCTTTGCAGTTTTTAAATCAGCAACTTTCAAGAATTGTTCATTTTAACTGGGAGTTTACGACGCTACAATTGAAGGGCATGTACTTTGGCGAAAACTTTGTAAATACAATCCAAGCAATATATTCCAAACAAACAGCAAAAGTGTTAGTAAATGGGGAGACAACAGAAAATTTTAGCATAAGTAAAGGCACAAGGCAAGGATGTCTACTATCTCCTCTATTATTCATACTAATCCTGGAAGACTTGCTTAGAAAGATTAGACAAGATCCAAAAATAAAAGGTTTGGAAACAAATGAGAACATTACAAAGTACAAGCATTCGTAGATGACTTAGTATTCATTTTGGAGGAACCCCTAGAAATGGGACCCAAATTAATAAAAAGAATAGAAGAGTTTGGTGAAGTGTCAGAACTAAAAATAAACAAGGAAAAGACTAAAATTTTGACAAAGTATCTTACAACCAAACAGAAAAATGAACTGATGGAAAAGATGGATATGCAGGTAACTAAAAAAGTTAAATACTTGGGAATCTGGTTAACAGCAAGATGTATAACTATCAAAGAAGACAACTACATTAAATTATTACAACAAATAAAGACAGATTTGGAAAAATGGAGAAATTTACAGTTGTCGTTAGTCGGAAGGATAGTCAGAACAAAAATGAATATCCTACTGAAACTGTTGTTTTTATTCCAAGCAACCCCAAAAAACTAGGGAAAAAGTTCTTTGAGGACTTAAACAAATTGATTCTAAAGTTCGTCTAGCAAGGTAAAAAACCAAGAATCAAACTGAAAATGCTACAAAACACCAAAAATAGGGGGTGGGGGTGTTGGGCTACCAGACTGGGAGCTGTACTACCAGGCCTATGTGCTCACATGGGTGAAAGAGTGGATAAATCTGAGGAACAAAAGAATATTGACGTTAGAAGAATATGACTTACAATTGGGGTGGCACACATTTGTATGGTATGGGAAAAGTAAAATACACAGATACTTCCAACAGCATTATATCAGGAATGCACTGATTTCAGTATGGGAAAAAGTCAAACATAATCATTGTATGAAAATACCAGTCTGGCTATCTACGATGGAAGCACTAATACATCCTAATGTTTTAAAACTGGGGAAAAAAATCATAAGGTACAAAGACATCTTAAAGAACAAGGGGACTTAAAATCAAAACAGTAACTAAAAAAATCAAAGAATTAATCTGGACTGGTGGCCACATATTCAAATACAAACGAGACATAAGAAAGATGCAGAAATATATGGATTTTACAAAGAACCCCTAGAATTAGATCAGATATTCCTAGGGACAGATGATAAATAAAGAAAATTTATAATTATGTATTGAATTTTAAAATGGAAGAAGAACATATAAAAGAAACTATGATAGTATGGGCCAAAAACTTTGGATACAATATAGAATTAGACAATTGGCAAAAACTTTGGGAAAGAAATTACAAACTATTGATGTCAACAGTATACAAAGAAAACCTTTATAAAATGTTCTACAGATGGCATTTGCCATCAGCAAGAATGGCAAAGATGTTCCAAAAAATATCGCCAGAGTGCTGAAAATGTAAACAGATATTGAGGTCCTATTACCACATGTGGTAGACTTGTCCAATGGCAAAAAAATATTGATTAAAGATAAAAAGGTGGTTAGAAGAAATGATAGCACAACAAATCGATTTAAAATCAGAATTGTTCTACTAGGTAATACCGGGGAAATATAACAATACAAGGACAAAGAGGAATCAGAGTATTACCATATTTTTTGGAGTATAAGACGCACTTCCTCCCCCCCCCAAAAAGAGGGTGAAAATTTGGATGCATCTTATACACTGAATGTAGCCCCGCCCACCCGCCGGGAAATGGGGCGCGCAGAGGCGGCAATAGGCTATGGCAATCCCTGCAACCTGAAACAGCTGATCTTCAGGAAGCCGATCCAACCGACAATCAGCTGCTTGTGCTAATCAGGCTGTGCTGAAGCTGAAGCTGAAATGGGCTGTTTGCTGCAAGGAGGCAAATTGCCGGGAGGCAGAGGCAGATTATTTTTTTCCTCCCCCAAAAAGGTAGATGGGTCTTATAGTCCAGAACATCCTATATTCCGAAAAATACGGTATTTAACATGGGACTTATTTTATAAGTGGTTAGAAAACAGAAGCAAAAGTTAGTAAATTTATAATTAATAATCATTAATAGAATAGAGTTAAATGTATGTATGTATGTATGTATATATATATATATATATATATATATATATATATATATATATATATGCGTAACATTATTATTATTATTATTATTATTATTATTATTATTATTATTATTATTATTGGATTTGATTACAGATTAAATTGTATAGAACGACCAAGAGTGAAGATCATATTGTAAATACAATGAAAATAATGGCAATAATTAAGGTGTATAATATTATGTGTATTCAAAAGAGATTTGGTATGGACAGTACACTGTGGTTGCAGAAATGGAAATGTGATGTATAACAAAAGAAAATGTATAATTTTTATATTTATATAAATATAATATTAATATAGAGGAATTCATCTTCTAAACTTAAGATGATATAGGCCAGTGCCTTATCATGCTGCCTTTGATCTGTAGCTGCTTAATGGTGCCTGGGGTGGATTAATAACAATATCCCAGAGCTTCTTAGCCTTCAAGAAGCATTCCATTTTTGCAGCCCAAATAATATAATTCTTCTGTCCCAATCAAGGCAGAGAGCTCTCCTTGAACTCAACAGTAATCCTGCAAGCCTTCTCAGCCTTGTTCTCTTTTCCTTATAACACAGGCTGTTCTTCAGCTTAATTACAGTTCAGTCTTACTGTGTGCTTGGTCTGGTCTGGTCCCATTACCTTTCAGAGTTTGCAGCAATCCAACCAGCGCACAAGTAAATAATTCAGCAGGATTAATTTATAGAAGAAACTTGTTTATATACAATAATATAAAGCATGATGCATGTATACAATATCCATGCACCTCTTGCAACGTGATAGCAAATACAAGCCCAAAAAGGATCAGAACTAGAAGTCACAGAAGCAGTAGAATCACAGAAGCACAGAATCACAAAAGCTACTCTTATTATGTACAGACCAGTTAAAATAAACCAGGCTCCAAGCTATCTCACAGGAATGTTGTAACAGCAGATATTTTTGGTCTTCTATAGTTTCTTCCCAACATTTATTTTTATCACTGTGTGCTATATATAATTTTTTATTGTACTATCATTTTCTCCTATTACTTTTATTGTTGTTATACTTTCCTAATAAAATTTTAACTAATCTTTTTAAAAATCTACTATTTCTGAATAGGTAAAGAGATATCATAAAAATAAACAATGATTGATTTAATCTCTCTTTCAAGATAATTAGTAAAAGGGTGTATCCAGTAGCAATAAAATTGGTGAATTTTATTTGTCAGCATTTTCCTTCATTTTGTCCTGTTTTCCATATGAATTTACTACAAAATGCCATTAGGGATGTTAATTTAAGATATATGACACAAGAAAGGGAAATAATTTTTTTTTTATTCTTTACCTTTGACTTTTGCAGACTGGCATGTATTCAACTGTACTATAGAGTTAAATCTCCTTTTCTTGCAGATAATTATACACAACACATACCTGGACAATAAGGAAGGAGCCTGGATAGTTCTGCAGACAAGGCACTGTAATTTAACACCAGCTGTCTGCAATTAAAGTAAGTTTGAATCTTGCCAGGCTCAAGGTTGACTCAGCCTTCCATCCTTTCTAAGGTAGGTAAATTGAGGACCAAGTTTGTGGAGGCAATAAGCTGACTTTGTATAAAATATACAAAAGTATGAAGGCTATTGCTTAACGCACTGTAAGCCGCCCTGAGTCTCTGAAGAAGGGCGGCATATAAATCTTTTTTTTTTTTTTAAAGGAATCTTTTGCTATTTGAATGACATTGGTGGCAGGCAATTATAACTGAAATGTTCATATAGTCAGCATTGTAATTTTTGAAAGTTTGAATGAGGCTTTTGTTCTTTTTGATGCTAGAAACACAAGGAAAATTATCCTAACCATCCCATTTGACTGATAAAGCTGTACCTCACTGAAGAAAAACAGTATATCCATTGGAATGTAATACATAGTTATATTATACAGTATAAAAACATATCTTGAAGAAAAATTTACAGCATTGCTTGCTGGAATACAACAAACTCTCTTTGAAAAGTATAACATGCCATCTTCTCTTTTCTCCAGATTCTGTTAAATGGATTCCAGTTGAAAAACCTGACTTCCAAATGCAAGTTAATGTTCCAGAGCCAGCTCTCCCGCTAGCAAATTTTTAGTAAAGCAACTTAAAGAATTATATAAGAAGAAGAGCACTTCATCCTTCATTCTGTTTGCCATTTAAATGCAGACAATGTTATTTCAACATTTTCTTGCAAGTAGTGTTTTTTTAATATATATATCAAGGAAGAAAGGTGAAGTTGCATTGCCTATTAACTTATGCCACTTTATTAGCACAGAGGAAGCTCACATTACCCGCAATGAAGTAAATATTCTGCTTCATACAACGATGAATGAAACAGCTGTCAACATTTTCCCTCCAAATCCAATATTTCTTCCCATGTGGGTCTTTTAAATATATTTTTAAAATCCAGGGTGATTTTTATTTTGCACTGAAAGGAAATAATTCATACAAAACATGTCTGGCTGATAGAGCTTTTGATGTTGATTTTCAATTGATTCTTATTTCTTCTTTCCAGAATTCTTCTTGAATCTTAAGATAGGCACAAAAATCATGAAATTAAATCTAAATTTACCTGAATCAAAAACTAAAGATAAAAATCTGGCATTATTTCTCTTCTACAATATATAATACACAAGAAGAAAATTGTGGAATATTTCAGGAATGCTATAGGGAAAACACAGATGTGTGGAATAATAAACTGAGTTCCATATGGAACAAATTTAGAAGAACTAAGGAAATGATTGGGGAAAAGCTGGATGTATTTATTCATTACAATATAATTTAATCTAATGCTAAATTGTACAGAACATTTTTTTAAAAACCAGACTATTTCATCTTCACTAATTTTAAAATAGATTTCTTATGAATCTTTATATTGTCTCTGAATGTAAAGTTTGAAGGAAGCTAATGTGCTGTGGTATTCAAAGCTGATTTCATATATGTTGTATTACTAATGTGCTTTATCACTAGTAATATATCTCATTCTTATTTATTTTGAATTAATCCAGCTGTATTCCCCAGGGTTTACTTATAAGATGTATTGGGAATTTCAGCATAACCCACAAAATGTTCTTGAAACCAATACACAAAATCTACAACTGCCACTCAGATGGGTACAGATGTGTGTGATATCCCCTAATTAACTTTTTATATTCTGGAAATGTAGAGGAAATCCTCAAAAATTGACCAAAGTGGTGAATGTAGCTCTGAGATCAGAAGGCATATAACACTTGGAAGAACTGCAATGACTGGTATGAATAACATCTGGAAGAGTAAAGACATCAGCCTCACAACCAAATGCAGATTAACATAATAATTTTTCCAACTGCTATTAATGGCTGTGAAACTTGGATTGTGAAAAAGGTAGATAGGAGAAGGGTGGATGCCTTTGAACTGTGGTGCTGGAAATAACTATTACATATCCCATGGACTGCAAAACAAACAAACAAAGAAGTCCTAGAATTAAGCTCACCAAAATTATCACTTCAAGCCAAGATTGCCAAACACAGACTGTCATACTTTAGTCATGTCATGAAACTTGACTCATTCAAAAAAGATCAGTCATGCTGGGAGCGATCATTGGAAAAAAGAAAAGAGGCCACCTAGCACCCACTGGCTAGGTGCTATAAAAGATAACACTGTGATGACTATGGTGAATCTGAAGGTGGTATGAGACAGAGGGGCATGGAGAGTCCTGATTCATAGCATGGCTGAAGATCAGGCATGACTGAATGGCTGACAATGATGATCCTGGAATGGACGTTGGACTTACCTGATACGTCCGTTCTCGTTGTAGGGGAACGGCTGTCACCTTGGGGTCTGACAGTGCCATGCAGCATGTGACCGAGTCTACAAATTAGCTTAGCTCCGCCCTCCAATCCAGTGTTTCGGCGAGGGCGTTGATGTAGACTGACGTGTCTCCCTGGAACGAGAAAGAGTTAGTACACCTCCCACCCCGTGGGACCAGAAGGGAGGGCGTGACAGCCGTTCCCCTACAACGAGAACGGACGTATCAGGTAAGTCCAACGTCCATTCTCCGCATAGTAGGAGAACAGCTGTCACCTTGGGGACATACCAGAGCTGAATGTCCTCCAGGGCGGGAAAGGAGTTGCGCAGGCTGAGGAAGAAGGAGTCAGGAACGATGAACCACCTGTAAGACTCGACAGCCGAAGGCAGCATCTGAAGAAGCAAACGCATCAACTCTGTAATGCCGGATAAAGGGCGTGATAGACGTCCAGGTGGCTGCCCAGCACACCTCATCCACTGAAGCGCGGGTGGCCCAAGCTGCCGAGGTCGCCGCACTCCGAGTCGAGTGAGTCGTAATCCGAGGAGGCATCAGCAGATGAAGCCGTTGGTAAGCGGTTGCAATAGTGGCCCGAATCCAGCGACCCAGGGTAGATCCAGAGACCTGGGATCCAATGGAATCCGACTGGAAGGACACGAACAGTGCCTCCGTTTTACGGAATGAACTTGTCCGAGAAAGGTAGATGCGGAGGGCTCGTCGTACATCTAGAGTATGCCAGGATCGTTCGAGGGGATGAGAAGGACGAGGGCAAAAGTTAGGAAGGACCAGTTCCTGTGACCGATGAAAAAGGGAATTGACTTTGGGTAGGAAGGCTGGGTCAAGGCGGAGCACCACTCTGTCCTTGTGGAATATACAAAGATCCTGGCATATGGAAAGGGCTCTCAACTCAGAGATACAACGAGCCAAGGTGATCACCACTAAAAACAAAACTTTGAAGGACAGAAAACGCAGAGAGACCTCCCGGAGGGGCTCAAAGGGAGAGTCAGTTAGAGCTCTGAGAACTGAATTCAAATTCCATGTCAGAAACCGATGGACCACCGGAGGCCGTAAATTGGACGCTCCTCGCAAGAAGGTCCTGATGAGCAGATGATGGGTGAGAGATTCCTTGGATCCACAAGTCAAAACCGTCGAAAGCGCCGCCACCTGGCGACGGAGAGTGGAAGGAGCCAACCCAGCGTCAAAGCCCTCCAAAAGAAAGGAAAGGACCGCAATGATTGAGGCCGTCATCGGATTTATCCCCAAGCGACTACACCAGGAGGAGAAAGCGTTCCAGGTTGCCTCATATATTCTCGTAGTCGAACCGTGGCGGGCCGCCTGCATAATGGAAATGACCCGCGGAGGAACAGCAGCGTCGGCTAACAGGTGCTGCTCAGCTTCCAAACAGTCAACTGGAGGCTCGTCGGGTCCGGATGCTGAAGAACCCCTTGGAAGAGAGAGAGAGACTGTGTCGAGGAATGCGCCATGGAGTCGCTATAGACAGGGAGCAAAGGTCCGCGTACCACGGTTGACGAGGCCAGTGCGGGGCAATGAGGATCAGTTCTGCCCTCTCGTCCAGGAGCTTCTGAATCACCCACGCCAGGAGAGGCAGAGGGGGAAACGCATAGAATAGGCCGGACGGCCAAGGACTGTGGAGGGCGTTTGTGGCTTCCGCCCGAGGGTCCGGATACCGGGAGAAGAACCGGGGAACCCGGTGGTTCGAAGAGGTGGCGAATAAATCGACAACAGGAGTCCCAAATCTGCCCGTGATTTCCTGAAAAAGGGGCTGACGAATGCTCCATTCTCCAGGATCTAGAACGTGGCAACTGAGAGCGTCCGCCTGAACGTTCGAAGCTCCTGTGATGTAGTCTGCCTTGAGAGACCGAAGATGACATTCGGCCAAGAAGCCGAGGCGTAGGGACTCTGCTAGAAGTAACCTGGAATGAGTCCCCCCCCTGTCTGTTCAGATGGGCTTTCGTGGAAATGTTGTCCGTTAGGACCAGAATGTCCCTGCCCTCCACGAGGTGCTGGAAATGAAGGAGGGCCAGACGGACGGCCCGCAGCTCCAAGAAGTTGATGTTGCTTCGACGTTCTTGTACAGTCCAGAGGCCCTGAGCCTGATGCTGAAGCAGATGTGCCCCCCAACCCTGAAGGCTGGCATCGGTCACCAGAGAAAGACGATGGGGTTCGCGAAAGCAACTGCCCTGAGCAATGGCGTCGGATGTCCACCACCGCAGGGATGAGGACACTTGAGGGGTCAACCGCAGGAGGATGAGCGAGGAGCTGTGGCCGGCCCGTTGGTGAGGAAGCAGGAACCACTGGAACTGCCTGCTATGCAATTGAGACCAGGGAACTATTCCAAAGGCGGAGACCATTTTCCCCAACGAACGGGACAGTTTAAGAACAGAACAGGAACCCTCTGCTAAACACTGAGAAGCCAATGAGGAAAGACTAACTTGGCGTTCTGGGGAAAGGAAGACTAACGATGAAACTGAGTCTATAGTAGCCCCTAGGTGGAGAATACGGGAACTAGGAGCAAGCTGGCTCTTGGACCAGTTAATCGAGAAGCCATGAGCCTGCAAGGTGGATAAAACAAGATCTAAATCCCGTTGAGCGGAAGGGAAGGACGAGGACTGAACCAAAATGTCGTCCAAATAAAATTGTACACATATAGAAAAGGTCCGGATATGCCCGATGAGGGCGGCCATAATCTTAGTGAAGACCCTCGGGGCAGACGACAACCCGAAGGGTAGGGCCCTATACTGGTAATGGTGTCCCAAAAAACTAAAACGGAGATACTGACGGTGGGAAGGAGCGATACATATATGAAGGTATGCCTCGGTTAAATCTATAGAGAAGAGCAAATCCCCTGGGCGAATACATTCCAAAATGGTGGACAAGGAATGCATTTTGAACTGGCGGTAAGTAACGTACCGGTTCAAAGCCGTCAAATCTAGGATGGGACGCCAACCCCCCGAGGACTTCTTAACAAGAAACAAGCGGGAGTAGAACCCCTGGCCCCACTGCTCCCGAGGAACCTTCTGGACGGCCCTTAAGTCCAAAAGATGGGAAATAGCTGAAGACACCAAGGCCCTCTTAGTGACATCCCGTGGAATGGGGCAGGGAAGGAAAACAGAAGGAGGGGTAGAAAGGAACTCTAGATAAAGCCCCGACTTAATAGTAGACAGGACCCAGGCATCAGAGGTAGAAAGCTCCCACTGATGGAGAAAAAGAGACAAGCGTCCCCCTATGGGAGCAGAATTAGCGGGATCTACCCTGGAAACGACCCCTGCTCCCCCTGAAAGAACGCTTTGGGAAGAACCTATTTCCCTGTCTAACCTGGGTATCCTGGGAGTGGGTTCTCGCCGGAAAGGAATGCTGGAAGCGGTGTTGGTAAGGACCGGAGTCGGGAGCACGAAAGGACTGGATCTGAGGAAGAGCTGAAAAGCGAGAATCCGCACGTCTGGAAACCGAGGAAAGAATCTTACGTCGGTCTCTAGTTTCAACCAGGAGAGGCTCCAACGGGGGCCCGAACAAAGAGCCTGCAGTAAAGGCCGCAGAAGCCAATTGCCACTTGCTCCGCATATCGGCGTTCCAGTTGCGTAGCCACAGGAGACAACGCGATGTAACATTGGAACTTAAAGCTTTAGCTGCAAATCTAGTTGCATTAAGAGTGGCGTCCGCTGAATACTCCAATGCGGCTGAAATTTTGTTCAAGTCCTGACGGGAACGAGTGTCGGTAGGCTGAATGCGGTCCTGAAGTTGTTTGATCCATAACAAAGCGGCTCTGTTGAAGAACGAAGCCGAGGACGAGGCCTTGATGGCCCAGGCAGCCCCCTGGTGACCCTTGAGTAGGATCTTCTCAGCTCTGCGATCTTCCGGGTGCAAAGAATCCTCTGGAGGACCAGCGGGATGAGAGGAATTGCAAAGAGCCACTATTGGGGCGTCCACTGGAGGAGGCTGCAGTAAATCCGAAAGGGTGGGAGCAGAATTATACAGTCTCTTGTCAAGGCTGTTTGGACTAGGACCAGCCCCAGGTAAGTTCCACTGGCGTTGGAACACATCTAAGAAATGTTTGGGAGCCGGGATGGTCTCCGGGTCCACCGTAGGCTCTGCAAAGACCGCCGAAGCCGGGTCAGGAACAACGGAATCCGGTGGTACGGAAGGAACAGTGCCCAAACAAGTAGTCACTATGGCTTTGCATAATAAGGAGCAAAAAAGCTGTGGTTTGAAAAGTCCAATAAACGGAGTTTGATCAGGAACCAGTCCCTCGTCATCAGACAGGGCTGAATCAGGAGCCTCATCCACCTCAGACAGAGATGCGTGATCCGGGGATACCATAGACTCTGCCAGGTCTTGTTCGGACACGGAATCCCCGGCCGGGTGATGTTGTAAAAGCTGAGGAGAAGGAGTGATGTCGCCGTTGCATACATTGGGCCAGTCCTTGTTTAATGACCCTGGCTAGCATGAGTTCAAAGGTCTCTGGAATGGGCGGAGCCGAGACCACTGGAGGAGCCACTGGAACCGGAGCGTCCCTGATCATCCCTTGGGGAGCCTCAGGAGCCAAAATTGTCTGAAAAAGAGGCTCAGCGCCAGGCACATGAGGCGGTTCAGCCGAAAACGAGCCATCCGGCGAAAGCTCCCAGGTGGCACTGGACGCCAGAGATGGAGCAGGAGACCGAGCTCTCGAGGAGATCACTGGGTCGCTAGGATTGGTCTGGGCCACGGTAGATAAGGCTTTGTTAAAGGCCTTCTCAATGGCCTTGTGGCGCCTCTGCTCATCCTTAGAAGATGAAGAGCCAGACTTGCTACTTTTGCCCCGATGGGATTTGGGCTGCTTAGGAGAGGGGCCCTCCAACGGATCATCATGGGCAGGCCTTTTTAAAGCTCTGCTGGACTGGTTGGAAACCGATTGATGTCTAGCCGCCATTTTAGAAGGAGCCCCGGCTGGATCAAATAGTTCAAAATGGCCGCCGACACTGATAACGGGATGCCGCTGCTGTTCTGAGCAATAAAAGGGCAAGCCTCAAATCTGAAGTTAGAAGCAATAGAAAACTATCGCTAACTCAGCGATCTAGGCAGCAATAGAGAGATCGCTAGCTCAAGGCTATTACTGCGATCGCGGCCAATGCAAAGCAGTCCAGGCTGTCAGTCAATTCAAAAACGCTGCCAGCCGAAGGGCTGTTAAAGCGGCAGCCGGCAGAGAGCGGGAGAGCAGAGGCTGGGAGAGAAAAGCTCGATCGCAGACCAAGAGGCCGAATCGCGATCTCGGAGTGCTCTCCTCACTAATAAATAGCAGCGCCAATTTCAAAAGGGAGGTCTTACCCGATGGTGAAGGCTGCAAGCGGAAAAAAACGCGCGCAAAAGCGCCGCCGCGCTCAACCCGATGGCTGAGGGGAGCGCGAGGCGGCGAAACGCAGCGCTGACGATGAAAGTAGCCAAAAAAAGCAATAAAAAGGAAAAAGAGTCCAAATTTAACAAAAAATAAATAAACAAACTAGGCTGAAGCAGGAGAAAAGGAGACGGCTTCACAGGGAGACACGACCGGCCAGCATAGACCGAGTCGAAACACTAGATTGGAGGGCGGAGCTAAGCTAATTTGTAGACTCGGTCACATGCTGCATGGCACTGTTGGACCCCAAGGTGACAGTCGTTCCCCTACTATGCGGAGAATACCCCATTCCAATTGGCAAAATTAGTAAGACACTTTTCTGTTTTATTGAATTACTTATTCATTATATTTTACATCACTCTTCCCACCTATTTTTTTTCAATCTTAAATTAAGAAATATCTAGCATAATCATATACAGGTTTTCAGAAAGAATGACATCTATTTCTCTTCATGTTGAAACTAAATTGCTATTTAATTACACCCAGTTATTTTACTGTTGTTTGACTAAATAAAATAAACTTTATTCTCAAGCAGTGATTTTTCAATTTTCTGGAAAAGATTTATTCATACATTCAGATAAATTTCCTTTAGTTCCTTGAATTATTCTGCATGTTGTATGACTGCAAACCCTTTCAGCAATAGCAAATATAGCCTTGCCATGCACAAATAAATAAATCTAAAGAGAAAAGGAAATAAATTTCAGCACAATAATAAAGAAAAACAGCTTTTACCTGGCAAATCCAACTCCTCTACTGATGCCATTTGCATCTCTTAATATTCTGGTGGAAATGACATGTCCAAAAGGTTTAAGCATATTCTCCAACTCTTGCTCATCCATGGAGATGGGCAAGTTTGAGATGTAAAGATTTGTGGGGTCTTGTTCTTGTTGCTAAAATAAAAGAAACAATCCTCTTAGATCTTTCTCAGCTATGTTATATCACAAGAGACACAAATATAAATCTTTTCAAGAGAAGGAAGGAGGTCAATTTTATATATTATCTTATAGGTGAATATAAATCCTATAATAAATGTTATAATTCAAAACAGAAGTAGTCCTTTAAACAACACTGCAATTGATTTTAATAGCATTTTCACCAACTGAAGAAACATATTGATAGGCAAGCTTGTGATCAATGGATGAATTGCAAACCATACATTGCTCAGTTATAAACTAAGATATTTCATGGGCTAGTTTTTTGGCCAAACAAAAGAACGATGAAATGGGCAAAAACTAATACATGTAGTTCTTGGTTAATGACCATTTGTTCGGCAACCATTCTAAGTTGCAAAAGTGTTGAAATAGTGGTACTTATTACCGGTCCTTCCACTCTAATTCTATTGGCAGATCTTTATATTTTTTATGTTTTCAGTTTTTTTCTCTTCTTTTTTTTTAAATCAAGTTTTTTATTTTTGTATAGTTTATACATATCATTATGTGAATGGTGTGGTATCTGAGTATCATACAATTCAATACAAATAAACATTATCATAATTATTACATTCCATTTTCCTCATTCCATATTATTAATACATTGCTTTACCACCCTTCCATTCTAAACTTTCTTTAACATTTCACCCTTCACATTATTATATGCAAAGACATGATAATCTGTTTTATTATTCATATTTCCATTATTTAACTCTTCCTCTCTCTATATGTATTAAAGTTCCTTTCTTTCTTCCTTTCATTATTATAGTGACTTCTAATATATGTTGAGGGTAAAACTTCCCTCTGCATAGTAGGCAACAGACCAGACAGCAAAGAGATACATTGCTGGTTAAACACACAGATACTCACAGACTCTGAATGGTGAAAAAAAAAAACATTCTTTACTCTTAGTGAAAAAACAAACTTGGTTTCTCAAAACAATGATAACACGTCTTCGAATAATCATTCTCCAACACAAAACATAGTTTGCTTACAGTTCTCTTCAGTCACACACAGTCCCTCTTCAGAAGATCAATCATCAAATAGCAGGAGCAGGAGCTCCTGGGCTTCCTGTCTACTTTTATGGCTGCCTGATCATAGCACAGCCAATCATTTTCTTTAAAAAAGCAGGCAAAGTGGATAATAAAAAGATCTGGTTATGCCTAAAGCAGAGACAGAGGAGCTAATTCTGGCTGAACAAGACCAAATCTTAAAAACAAATTCATAGAATTCAGCAATAGACAGTAGGTGCCATCTCTACAAAGATCTTGTGATTAATTGCCACAAGATCATACAGACTGATTACAGACAACAGCATGACAAAGTAGCAACAATTGGAATTGTTCTTTCATTCTCCCCTTTGGGTAGCTTAATATATTTACAATCTCAAACCATATTGTTCACATGTATCTATATGTTTCCTACTTCCCTGTGCTTTTGTGAAATGATCAGCCACATTGTCTTCTGATGCACAATATAGAAGTTCTATCATCTTGTTCATTATACACTCTTTTACATTTAGATACCAAAGATCTGTATGCTTCGTTCTAGTTTTCAGTTATATTCGTCGCCATTTGTATCGCTGCCTGATTATCTTCGTATACTGTTATAGTATCTCTTATATTTATTCCTATATCTAGTATCAGTTGCTTAATACTAATCAGATCAGTACATAATAGAGATAAACAAGAAAATTCTGCCTCCATTGTAGACATACTCAAATACTTCTGTCTAATTGAACGCCACCATATAAAAGACTTTCCCAGAAATATAGCGATTCCTGAGGTTGATTTCCTTGTATTCACATCTGTTGCGAAACTAGCACCCGCGTAAGCAATTACAGGTAAATCTTCTGATGGTTGTAGATATAATGCATGATGCATGATATATTTCAAATACCATAGAATACGTTTTGCTCCCTGCCAGTGTCTTTCTGTAGGTTCCTTGTTAAACCTAGCCAATTGGTTAACACTATAAGAAATATCGGGCCTAAACCAATTGCTGATATATGATAAGCTGCCAACCAGCAATTGGTAAATCCCTTTATCAAACAACGGACTGTTTACATCAGTGTTACAATAGTCTTGTACCATAGGTATCTTTGATGGTTTACATAACTCCATCCTAAATTGTTTTAATAAATTATTGATTTTATCAGTTTGGGATAATTTAAATCCTCCCCTGTTTTTTTCAATTCGTAAACCCAGGTATTGTTGTATCTCCCCTAGACTTTTTATTCTGAAATGAGTTTTTAATTGATCAACAATCCTGCTCAGACTAAGCCTTGAAGTAGATGGAATAAAAGACAAGAGAAAAATATTGGAGACAAGTCAAAAAAAAAGGTAGGATTAAAGGATTAGATGTGGACAAGAGATAATGGTTAAGGGGCGAAAAAAGTTATAGATACGTTATGATCATATTTTAATAATTGTATTAATATTAGAATGATATAGTCTGGATAATTAGTTGGTATGTAATATAATAAATATTAGGATAAATATTTTACTATAAATGGATATGTAACTGTGGAAAAATTATAAATGAAAATTTACTATTAATTGGAAATGAGAAGATATAGCTATGCATAATAATAGTAGAATTATATGCAACAAGAAAACTAGAGTTTGAATGAGAAAATTATAAAAAAGATAGAATAGGAATATGTCGAATGCTTTAAATGATTGTGATTGATTTTGTTGGATATTTATCCTACGGTTGGGTAGGTAATATATAGAAAACTATGTTTGTGACTTTAAATGATATAAGAAGAATGATTGGCTGTGCTATGATCAGGCAGCCATAAAAGTAGACAGGAAGCCTGGGAGCTCCTGCTCCTGCTATTTGATGATTGATCTTCTGAAGACGGACAGTGTGTGACTGAAGAGAACTGTAAGCAAACTATGTTTTGTGTTGGAGAATGATTATTGGAAGACGTGTTATCATTGTTTTGAGAAACCAAGTTTGTTTTTTCACTAAGAGTAAAGAATGTTTTTTTTCACCATTCAGAGTCTGTGAGTATCTGTGTGTTTAACCAGCAGTGTATCTCTTTGCTGTCCAGTCTGTTGCCTACTATGCAGAGGGAAGTTTTACCCTCAACACTGGTTATGGGCCCAGTCTTATGTACCAGTTACAGCAATAAGGGAGTTGCGACACACATTACTCCTCCAGGCGTTCTGATATATTTCATATCCTGGTGAGGATGGCACACGGTCAAGCTCCAAATTTATCGCTGGTTACCCAGCTGGATGGCACCAACTACAAATCCTGGTCCACCAAATGCAGTCTACTGTTGCGCAAAGAGGGGCTATGGGATGTAGTGCAGAACCCACCAGATGTGGCCTCCTGGAATGCTGACGATGCCGAGGATGCCAGGAAGATAGTGGAGTTCCAGAGGAAAAATTAGAGTGCATTGTGTATAATTAGTTTGACTCTAGACGATACCCAGCTTGTTCACATCGAGGTTACATTGGCCAAAGTTAGTTCTTGTTGTGTGAGGACTTCAAATGATGTTACTACATCGTCGTAGCTCTCATCCAGCGATGATAACAGTATATAAACCTGTTGCTGCTCAGAAAAAAACACCTCCTTCTGATGTAGCTCTCGAAAAACGCCTTTCATGTAATTCAGGTATGTTAACATGTCACCAGCCTTAAGGAGTCGTGTGCGAAATAACTTTCGTGTAATGTTAATTTGTGCCCCCACAGTGTCACGAACATAAAGCCATCTCAAATTACCCCAGCATCTTTTCTCACCCAGATGATACATCATTCACTGTTTCTCTCCTCCTGCACAAATTTATGGTTTCTGGCTGTTCCCCAGCTTCATTTTGACTGCCGCTGGTTCCTAGTTTTTGGATAAGGGGGTTTTCCAAGTCAGGAAGGGGAGATGTAGCTCCTCTCAACCTGCAAGGTGGTCCCCCTTTGCTTCACCCCTCCAGGATGGCTTTGGCTTTGAATGAAGGCCCCAACAGGGAGAGCTCAAAACGGGGCTAGGGAGGCACTCGCTTCCAAAGACACCAGAAGTTCAGTCGGAAGTCCAGTTTTTTCTCTTTTATTTTGCTGTCCCCAGGTACCTGCCATCTCCATTATCAAGACTTTTTTTTGTCTTTCTTAACAACAGTTGTTAAGTCTAGAGTATGTGGCAGATGCTTATCTGTTTAAATTCTAAAGAGCAGTTTAGCTTTAGTCATTTTCTATGACTTTCTCTATTTTTTAATCCAACAGAACAAACAGTTCTTGCTTGCAGGAAAATGGTGTTTCTTGCAGACCTTCCAATACAATTCCAATTGTTGCTACTTTGTCATGCTGTTGTCTGTAATCAGTCTGTGTGATCTTGTGGCAATTAACCACAATATCTTTGTAGAGATGGCACCTACTGTCTATTGCTGAATTCTATGAATTTGTTTTTAAGATTTGGTCTTGTTCAGCCAGAATTAGCTCCTCTGTCTCTGCTTTAGGCATAACCAGATCTTTTTATTATCCACTTTGCCTGCTTTTTTTTTTTTTTTAATATACTGGCTATGTAATACTTTGTCTTCCCATTTTTTTTTCTGTTTTTCATTTACTCTTTCCTGTAGGCCAGTTTTGTCTCTGTAATACTAAATAAGCCCTCCTTGTATACTAGCATGAAGGTATCTTCTTCACTGTCCTTCAGATATTTATTATTTTTGCAACGTCATTATTCTAATTGTTATCAAAACCAGATGCTATAATTAGTTTGCAAATTTTATTGTCAGCCAATCAAAAACAAATGCTGATATGCTCCCACACATTCACTTTATAGATGGAACAAAACAAAAAACTATGTTTAACAAGAATATTATGGAAATCAATTAGTACAATACAGAAAAAGTCTGTTTTGGAATTGTCAAATGCAATGTACACTTTAAATACACACCATAAAATTGAGTTAATTTTTCAGTTTTTAATTTGAGCAAATATTAAGAGTAGTCTTAGATATGCTGCATATTACACCTGTTTTAAACATTCACTGATATTTTCAGCAATGTTTGAAGGTTGGCTGAATTTTCTTTTCAGTATGTCAAATTAATAAATATAATCCACTTGTTACTCTTATGACATTTTCAAGAGGCAAAGTAAATCATAGATGATTGTTTGACTTAATTAAAGTAGATTACTATAATATTTACATCAAATATTGCTATTTCTGGAGAAATCCTTACAATGTACAGCATTATGTTTGAATCAGTCTACCATAATATAACAAGTGATACTTTTAAATATACAACAATGCAATTACATTATAACTATGGTGTCAATATATTTAATAGCAATAAACTAAATATATAGATTCCCAGCTGAACAGATCAGGTTTTCCCTAGAAGGTAATGCATAGAGATTCAGGAAGACAACTTATAGAGTAATACCAAGGCTATCCATGCAGCATCCCCTAAACCACATAATTGAATTTGAGTTTCCTAGTGTCTTGCAGAAAGCACATCAAAGCTATGTAATAAAACACTATTAAAATATGTACTCACAAACAAACAAAATATAATTTAACTAATAACTTTGAATCAATAAAAATAATCTGTTCTATGCATGATATTTCTAACATGCCTTATAAGAAACCACTTTAACCAAAACAAACAAAAGTCCCACCCCAACCAGAATGTTTGGAAAAGAGACCTAGCTAATATAATATTAATCTAATTTTTAGGTCATCATGAAATTAAAAAATATATAACAAATAATGTACAATTGTCTCTCTTTCACATGCTCATCTATACTTAGACATTAGGTAAGAAATTCTGGGTCAACAAATCTACAAAGATAATTTGATACAGACAAGAAATATAAATCAAAATAACAAGACCTATGTTTTGTTATACAAGATAATACCAAACCTATACCTGCCTCCCGACAAGTGCTACCAATATTTCCCCGTAGTCAACATAGACCTGTCATCATTAAAACAGGAATAAAGATACCTATTATTAGATCTATACCTCGACCAAGGTGGAACTTGAAGAAGGCTAACTGGGAAAAGTACATGATGGATCTTGAGAACACAATAGGACGTATTCCAGCAATTAGTAACAGTTACTATTGCTTTGTTGGAGCAATTATGTCATCGGCTAAAAAATACATTCCACGTGGCTTCCGCAAGGAATATATCCCAGGATGGAATGAAACTTGCGAAAACCTGTACCAAAAACTTTTAGAGGATGATGATGCTGAGATAGCTGATGAACTTCTTCATAATCTTGACCTGGCGCGCAGGCAAAAATGGGAGCACACTACATCTGGATTAGATTTTAAACACTCAAGCAGGAAGGCATGGAGCCTACTGAGAAAACTGGGAGGAGACCAACCAGCTCAATGTAAACAACAAGAGGTTACTCCAGATCAAGTAGCAACTTGCATTGTCAACTTAACTAGAGTACCCCATGATAAGAAACATACTAAACTAGTGAAAAGAGAACTAAAGCATCTAAAAATTGCCTTACCAGGAATACGCTCGACCCTTCCAAGCAGCTGAAATAGACACTGCCCTGAAGAATGTCAAAGCTGGAAAATCTCCTGGTTTTGATGGAGTAATGCCAGAATTTATCATCCATTCTGGACCTCGCACAAGAGAATGGCTGGCAAAATTCTATACAGATATCCTAACTTCCAGTAAGCTCCCTCCAGAATTTAAAAGAACCAAGATAATCGGCATATTAAAACCCAGAAAAGAAAGCAATAAGCCAGAAAACTATCGCCCCATTGCTCTGTTAAGTGTCTGTTATAAACTATTTGAAAGATTGATACTTAACAGAATTGGACAGAAAATTAACGAACAAATACCGATTGAACAGGCTGGGTTTAGATCTTATTGGAGCTGTGTTGATCAGGTACTTAGTCTTACAAGCCATATTGAAAGCAGCTATCAGAATAAATTGAAAACATCTGTTGTATTTGTGGATCTCACAGCAGCATAAAGAAATTAAAGAAATTCCTCCACGCTGTCCCCTGTAGGACTATGGGCCGCCTAATAAATAACATGCTTTCAGCAAGGACCCTTCAAGTCATCATGGGTGACAAAATCAGTAAGCAAAGACACCTGAATAACGGACTCCCTCAGGGCTCTGTGCTGGCTCCATCTCTATTTAATCTATACATTTCTGATATACCACCCACGATATCAAAAAAGTTCTCTTATGCTGATGACCTGGCATTAGTATATAGCCACAAGGACATCGAAGCTACAGAAGGCGTACTTACAGCCGACCTTACAACTTTGAGCACATACTTCCACCAATGGAGGTTAATCCCAAGTGTAAGTAAAACAGTTACATCATGTTTTCACCTCAACAACAAATTGGCAAAAAGAGAACTCAATGTATACCTAAATAACAAACTGCTCCCATACGAGGCAACACCAAAATACCTGGGGATCACCTTAGACAGGACCCTGTCCTTTAAGAAACATATCCAGAATGTGGCTGCCAAGGTTAACAGCAGAAATAACATCCTACAAAAACTATGCGGAACAACTTGGGGAGCTTCAGCTCCAACTCTCCGATGTGCAGCCCTCGGGCTTTGCTACTCTGCAGCGGAATACTGTGCACCTGTATGGATAAACAGCTCACATACAGGACTTATTGATGTTCAACTTAACCATACGATGAGGCTAATTACTGGGTGCATAAAATCTACACCTAGTTACTGGTTACCAGTTCTTAGTCACATACTCCCCCCGCACTTACGACGACAAGAAGCTCTCATTCGGGAGTATAGTAAGATCCTGTTAAATTCCTCTCCTCCCATACATGGATACATTCCTGATCTCTTAAGATGCCAATTAAAGTCAAGAAATCCACCAATCTTGACAGCGCGTAAGTTGATGGCCGATCATCAGAACACCACACAAAAGTGGATGGAGGCGTGGAATAGCTGTTCCCCCCAAGATGTCTCCGAGCATATCAGTCTAGTAGTATACTTCCAGGATTTAGCCTACCCCGACACATATGGATGACATATAATAGAATTAGAACAACTAATGGGGTGTGTGCTGACTCCCTGTATAAATGGGGAAAGACACCTTCAGCACAATGTGATTGCGGGGCCTCCCAACAGACTATCCAGCATATAGTGAGGGAATGCCCTAACAGAAGATATCCAGGAGATTCTAGGGACTTCCTCTGCATAACAACGGCAGCTACTGACTGGATCTCCAAATTCGACATTAAACTTTGAAATGTTATTTCTGTTTTCCTTTTAGGTTTTCTTACTGTTTTTTTTATTGTTTTTATTGTTTTTAACCTGTAAAAACGAAGTGTTTTAATACTGTGTGTGACCAGCCATATGCTAAATAAATAAATAAATCAAAATATAGTTAAACATTTATAAAGTTTACAGAATTGTCATGTAATTTAAAGCCACAGTAGATCTTGTTTCTTGTGATATGATTCTATATTAGAATATGTCCATTTTGGACACATTAGTTCACTTATTACCTTCATTCTGGAATATTGCTAGTTTATGTTTATGTTTTTTTGAAATTGTTTTCAAATTTTTTTAAAAAAATTTAAATTACTGATGCTAAACACATTAATTTCAGTGGGTTTGTTCTAATTATGTCCTGTAGCTGTTTTAAAAAAACATTCAAAAGGAAGAAAATTAAAAACCTTAACTCCAAAATAGAATTAAGCTTCTATTTCCAGGAATATCCCCATACTTTTAAGGGATAGAGATGAGTATTTCAACCAAAACAAGTGGGTATATAGTAAATAACAAAATTGCATGGATCAAGAAACTAAGCATATTGTTTAAGTTTATGATATCACATTATATTAGAACTTGATGCATGATAGTCCCTAATCTGGATAACAAATATTAATTTTAAGGGTGACAAAGAGCAAAGCTGTACATGCCTGATGCAAACTCTTAAACCATCTGAATAACCTCTAATGAAAGGCAGGAACAAGGGATGTCTGTAACAGTAATCTAAGTATCTATGCTATGTTTGATTGTTTCCAACCTATATTTCATCAGGAAAGAAATATTCATCTAAAGGCATTCTTCATCAACCTTGCAATCAAGTTAACCCTGGATCAGGGAGCAACCCTAAATAGGAAAACCACTTATGTTGAATGAGTAAAGAACTAGTCTGACCTAACCTTCATTCTATTCTATCATCAACATTAAAGCCTCAGCTTTCCCTTTTAGTTGCTTTGCCCCAATTCCTATCTTTTTAGCAATTTTAATTGTTTTGAAATATGGAAAGAAAAAAAAATAGTTTACATATTAAATTATATTAATGGGCAGCATTTAATCTTTGGATGTTTACTTTCAGTATATAGTTATATTTATTCATCAAATGATTTGATAAAGAATAGCATAGGATGAAGGAGAATCTGCTGCTATTATTTTTTAAAGAACAATTATTCAGAAAGTGACTAAAACAGGAGTAGAGATTTGTTGATCTCCAGATGTTTTGGATTGCAGTTCCCCAATCCTATATCATTAATTGATGTAATCCAGAGCATATGGATATCATAAGGTTGCCTATCTCTGGATTACAGATATAATAAAGTGGTGCCCTTCTTTCCCATTTGGGGACATCATCGTGAAAACTATTATAGTCAATGTTATGGAAAGCTACCAAGAGATCATAAAAACATTAACATATATTCAATTCACTGTGGATCTTTAGCCAAAGTAACTAGCACATTTTTATTTTTAAACTAGCCTAAAAACCAGATTAAAAACAGATATGATTAGAAGCAGCCTCTTTTTCTTAGAACACCAGCTGTTCTACAGATAAAAAATCATACCAACATAAAGCCCGGAACCCACAAAAACTCACTGCTCATATGAAACTTAGCCTTCCACTTTTTCCAGATAACGGAATTATACATCCATCTCAATTCTGTGAGTCCAAAAAGAAAGACCCTTCCAATTCATGTCATAGAGACACAGAACATGAATGGGAATATGTGAGGACATTGTGCAAAAATCTCATGCCAGATTGGCTAGTTCAGGAGTATCAAATTCTTCACTGCATCAGCATTATGGTTGTCCTCAAAGGACCAGTAGCTGAGTTGCCACAAGTAGGTGGGCGTGGCTAGGTGGGCATGACCTGCTCGACGCCACACACTAGGCGTGGTTGATTCGGGATGGCTGGGTGGGTTGGAGAAGTTGCACTGGTTAACACGATATGAGGACAGTTCGGTGCCCACAAGCTCCTTGCCTCCCCAAACTGCTGGCAGCCAAGTGCATGCGCACATGCGCATGTGCTGCACACACACCACATTCCAAGTTAGGGGACTTTTATCCATAGAGGAAGGAGAAGGCCTTCTCCCCAAACCTAGGCATGATTGGCAGTTTGCAAGCTCAGATGTGCATAAAGGTCTCCAAGCTTGGATGGTGTGTGTGTGCGCATGCATGTGCACAACATGCCAAAGGAGATGTACTTCTCCCAGATGTTTCCCTATCTGATGTCCCATCCCATCCCAGCAAAGCAGGAAGCGGAGGACAACACTGCTGCTTGTGGAAGCATGGAGGAGAAAGTTTGTAGGAAGCAGTTTCTTCTGAGTCCAACTTTGGCCTTGACAGATCTCTGGAAAGCAAGAGGAGATAGTGGAACAGCACTCCTTGGTCCTGCACAAGGGAGGTTGGTCCTTCTTGAAAGGGAATCCCCATTTCCAATTGTGTGTGGTAAGGATACTGGCTTGTTGGGGCAGCCTTCCCTCACACAGCTCCACCACCCCCTCCTCCTCTCCAGAGATCTGTCAAGGCAAAAATTGGACTCAGAGGAAACTGCTTCCTGTAAACTTTCTCATCCATGCTTTTACATGCAGCAGCATTGTCCTCCACCTTCTGGGGAAGCAGGCAAGGCTGGAAGGGGGGATCTGGGGGTCTCCGGTGGAAGAAGAAGAGACCAGGGAGAGTGCCAAAGCCTAGTCCATCAGAGAAGCCTCACCATTTTTCTCAAGTCACGTGGAAGACCCCCAGACAGCAGCACAGGCAGCTTGGAGCCCGGGGCCGTGCAGGGCAACTATGCAGCCTGGCCCTCAAGCTCCTGTGGCACCAGCAAAACCCAGTCCAGCCCCACTTCTCCTAGGGGGCACCTGGCTGCGCTTACCTCCTCCTCAAGACTGCTGCTGCTGTGCTTCTGTGCTTGCTCTCCTTGGCCAGGTTGCTCATGGTGGATGCGGGAGGGCGAAGTGCATGGATCAGAGGGAGGTCCATTCTCTCTCTATGCGAGGAGACCCCGGTTTGTAACCAAAATATCCTCATTGATAGGATGGGAGACTACAGAAGAGGCCAGGAGGAGAGGGCAAGGGAATGGCAAAAGGGCAGCAGGGCTGCTGGTGGCCAAGTGCTTAGGCAGGACTTTCCCAAGACCCTCCCTCCCTGCCTCCCCTCTCTCCTTCCTTCCTCCCCTCCTTTCTTCCCTGCTTCTCTTTCCCATCTCCCTCCTTGCTTCCTTCCCTGCCTCCCTCCTTCTCATTCCCATCTCCTTCCTTCCTTCCCTGCTTCTCATTCCCATCTCCTTCCTTCCTTCCCTGCTTCTCATTCCCATCTCCTTCCTTCTTTCCTTCCCTCATGTTTCCCTCCTCCCTGTCTCCCTCCTTCTCATTCCCATCTCCCTCCCTCCATCCTTCCTTTTTCTCTCTGCACTCAGGAAGAGATGAGGAGGGGGATAGATGGCAGTGCCATGCTGTGGGTGGTCATGGATTTCCCCTGTGGGATGGGGGTGATCCTGGTGAAAGGGAAACACTTGTATGGTGCGAGGCTGGACTGGTGAGTGGGCCATGGAGGCGCTGGTGGTGGGTGCAGCATTGATCTACAACTTGGTGGCAGGCTTCTGGGCCAGAACACAGTCAGCATTAGATCCATGGGACTGCCCTGGAGCTGGTGATGAACCACTCCTGCCACCTCAGCCTCACCCCCTCAGCATGTGCATAGGAGGAGGCGAGCATCAGGGACTGGTGTCCTGGGTGAAAGGGATCTGGTCCACAGACCTTCTGTTTGACATGTCCTAGCTGGTTGACAGCAGATTAATGGTATTTTAAAAACACTATTTACACTAAGTGGTGTGTGAGAGCATTTTAAGCACTTGGCACCAAGCACCATGCTGTGAGAGCTGATATTGAGAAACATTTGTGTGGAAGAAGTGGCCAGAAAATTTGTTTACTATTGCCAATGAGGATGATCTGAATTAAGATTATGGAATGGTGCCAAGGAACTCTTCTGGGAGCAATTGAAACTGATTCAGCCTGAAAACTCCACATGGCTGAAGCTGAGAAACTTTAAAATGCAGGAGCAGAAGTACTGAGGCTTTCACATCCAGTGTTGCTGCATGCTGGAGGACAGCATGAGCTGTGAATAAAGTTAGCCATTTTCATTATTGACAGCCTTTGGAAGCATTTATTTTCAGCAACCTAGCACACTCTTAAAGATCAATGCAAGACAAGTCACTCCTTAAAAATGTGTTAAGAATCACATTACTCTCCTAGACTAAATATGTATGACTTTGTTAATTCAGACTGAAACCAAAGCAAAACTTACAAATGGGAAGGAAGATATAATAAGAACAGGCTCAAGAATAGCTTGATATTTACATGCAAGAACATTTCAGATTCAAGTATAAAATTTGGTAAGGAAATTTTTCCATCCCTTCAAACTTTACTGATACCCAGGGGTGAAATGTTCATGGTTCGGACTGGATTGGGTGATCTGTTAGGGATGGCGGTGGGTAGTTCGAAGAACCGGTAGCAAAAATCCCTGGCCCCCCCTGCCCATGCTCACCCAATCGCCCAGTCCCCACTTGCCCACTTGCTGCTTCTTTTGGGCTTGCTCGCTTTTCCTGCCTTGCTTCGGCTGCTGCAATCCTTTGCATCACCTAGAACTCAATCTGCCTGCCTGCCTGCCTTGTGCCTTCAATTTGGTAAGTAACTGGGGTTGACTTTTTTTGGAGGGGAGCTTTAAGAAATAGTTAATTGGGGGGGGGTTAGGAGTTTTATTATTTTTTTAGACATAGCAATTTAAAGTTAAGGAAGTTTTAAATTTAGCTGCTTTTATCTAAAAATATAAAAATAATAATAAAATAAAATATTTTTACAGCTTTCTGAGATTTGGTGTGTTTCTGTAGTGTTTCACTCTAACTAAACAAACACACAAAATCTCACAAAGCTGTATGCGGCATTTTGTGTGGAAAAAGTGTGAAAGTTACTTTTTGTGGCTGTGTGAGGTTCCTGCTTGTTGCAGGGGCCATTTTGGGTCAAGTGCAGCTGCTTTTACATTGTGTGAGAGTCAGTTCTGTTGTGTTGTGTGTGTTTAAAGTGTAAAAGTTGGTTTTTGGTACCTCTTATTATTTTGTGTACTTTGTTTATTATTTTTATTATTTATTATTGGGCACGCCCACCGGGTCACCTGACCAACAAGCCATGCCCACAGAATCGGTAGGGAAAATTTTTAGATTTCACCCCTGATGATACCCTTCATGATAAGGAGAGAGAGACTGGCTCTCCAGATGTTATTTCCACCATTGTATATCACTGATATTATTGAGTATGGTGAAATGATGAATTAGAAACATTTGATTTCCAATTTTCTTCATATCTGCTTTATCTCCACATGTTAAAAATATTTGTTGAATAAGTTATTCTATTTTCTGATTTTTGGCTATATATTTTTCTCCATGATGCTAATTCTTTTTTGGATTGTGAAAAAAAATCAAGTTCAGAATAGAAGACTTTTCACATTCACACACACAGATTTTCGAACAACATCATTCATTCGAACTAGTGATGATGCTTGATGGAGCTAAAGTGAACTGAGATACATAAGCATTTATGGCTTAAAGTATCTAAAATGATTGTCATTTAGTGATTGCCAAGGGGTGAAGACAAATCAGAGGACCTGTCTCTGCTGTTATCCTTTCTGGTTTGCTTTGCAACAAGGAAGCAAGGAATATACAGGGAGGCAAAAGATAGAGAGGTCATCCATGTACTCTTGTGGCAAAACTTAGAAACAAGTTCACAGAAAGACCCTAGGAGATTTTCTAAATGAAAATATTTCAACTTTTAGAATTAACAATTTAAATTGCTATATGCTGATGTTTAGCTTATATAATTTAGACACATTGATTCACTCTCTCAAATTTTCAAATGATGGCTATTGTTAACTCACTGTATTTATGAACATTGTCCCATATTCAAGTAGTTTTAAAGAGGATTTTTAGTTAGGCTATTTTCTGCATTTGTTGCAGACACTTCATCATATATATTATCTACCAATAATGATCAGATTTGCTTCTCATTTACAAGAAAGAAACTTGTATGGCCTGTGCCTTTCAACAGAGTTGGTAAACATTATTTTTTTACTGGACACAAAATATTGACCTAATTAAATCAGAACTATTATAAAACGACGCAGACTTTGGGAGCTTTTTTTTCAAGTTGCTTGGATTCTAAGTCACTTGATTATTTCTACTGGAGCTACATTTTGCAGTTTATGTAAATATATTCCATCTTACTCAGAGTACTGGCTCCCACTTAAAAATCCATGTTCATGTCAATTTACCTAAATATGTATAGATGCTTTCACTTTACTTTCAGTAGTGAAAAAAAAGTCTTCATGTATAAAGCTGGACATTTCTCAAAGAAATAGATATAAGTCAGAACATTAGACTAAGTTAATATTGCACTGAAATTTCTATCACCTTTCCTGCCCAGCTTTCTTACTCTGCAAAAGAGGATACTGTTCTTCTGCTTCATTCACAGATGTTTTAGATTGAAAATTTATGTTATCTCTGGGTGGTGATCGGTATTTAATTTACCACTGGATAATGGTAACGACCAGTGGTGGGATTCTGGGAGTTCTAGGGGGTTCGGCCGAACCCTTTGTTAAATTGCTGGCTCACCCCGCCCCTTGCCCCGCCCCTCCGCACTACTATTTATTCCCAATAAATGGGGTGAGTGAGCCAGCAATTTAACAAACGGTTCGGTGTTTTTTTGTAATTTATTGGCCCTGCAGCACACCGAACCGTTTGTTAAATTGCTAGCTCGCCCGCCCCGCCTCCCACCCGCGCAGTGCCAGCCTACCGTAGCCAGGGGTAGGCAATTGTGGCTCTTTTACAACCTGTGGACTTCAACTTCCAGAATTCCTGAGACAGCTTGGCTGTCTCAGGAATTCTGGGAGTTGAAGGCCACAGGTTGTAAAAGAGCCACAATTGCCCACCCCTTTCCTAGCCTGAGTTCCGCTGCCTGGGATCCACCTGGGCTGCCACGTGGTTCCCCACCAGCTCCGGACGCAAGAGAGCAGGATGGAGAAAGCAGCTTCCATGCCTTCACTCACCCTCACTCTCTGCTCTGTTGGATCGCTGGCCGTTCGCTTACCCCGCCCAGTCCCAATCTATTGCTGCCTCCGGAGTCCCAGCTGATGGCTAGAGGAAAAAAACCTTCAAATTCTTGCCGCGGGGCTTCAAAGGGCCGCCCTATAGCCAATGGTGCAGCCGAACCGTTTGTTAAATTGCT
Organism: Pantherophis guttatus; assembly: GCF_059756535.1. NCBI lineage: Eukaryota > Metazoa > Chordata > Lepidosauria > Squamata > Colubridae > Pantherophis > Pantherophis guttatus. Next base: position 107,395,577 of record NC_142066.1, read on the forward strand.
GGCTTGCCCCGCCCCTCCGCACCACTATTTATTGCCAATAAATAGTGGTGGGCGAGGGGCGGGCGAGCCAGCAATTTAACAAACGGTTCGGTGTTTTTTTGTAATTTTATTGGCCCACGGAGCTTCAGAATAGGCTAATTAGCCCCTTGATTCTATCGGCCTCCCAGCTCTCAGCTGATTTGTCTCAGCTGTTTTGCTCAGGGCTCTGCTGCTTCCTTGCAAAGAGTCCTGGAGCAGATATTTTTTCCCTTAGCTCTGCTGAAACACGAAACTGAAACTGCTTTGCTGTTGCTGCAAGGTTAGAAAATTAGGCAGGCAGAATTCTTTTCTTTTTCCTCACCAAAAAAGGTAGGTGCAAACAATGGGAAATTTAGGGAAAAAGAGGAGAGTTCAGGATTTTAAAACACAAAAGAAAAAAAGCTCTATTTAACTAGGGAATTGTAGTAATTGAGATACCATTAATTGTATATTTCTGAAAGCAGAAATGGTTAAGTTGTGGTTTGGAGAAATATATGGGGGAAATTATTTGGTTTATTATTATTGGTAAATATAATTAATTGATTTGTAAGAAATTGGATTGCATGGAAATAATTGGAATATTCATGTTCATATTGATTAATATACAAAAAAGGTAGTTATATAACTAATTGATTTATATTAAAATGTTGAATTAATATTAAACAACTAATATTACATAATTAACCAATGTGAGGATGGATATAAAAATAGATGACAATGGGAAGGAGTATAATATAGAATAGAAGGGAAAAATTGAATTTGATTAAGATTAGAGATGAAGATGAAGGGTAATATTGGTTTTTTACAAAAATAGATGAGGAATAAATATGGCAAAAAGGAAATATGGAAATTGTAAATTTAATTGAAATGACTAAACACTGTTTAAATTTGTGAACCGGCCAAATACTCTGTTCAAAGAAAATACATTGTATGTTTGTATGTGTGTTTCTAATTATTGTTATTTATTCATATTTGTTCTCTTTTATTCTTTAAAGTTTAACAATTCATTCTTTATCTTAATATCTTTATATTTGTTTGGGGTTGGCTTTCTTCCCTTTCATCTTTTTTATTGTACAGCAATCTTTCTCCTCAAACCTAACACCTCTCTCTTTTCTTTCCTTCTTACTCTCTCTTCCTCCCCCTCTTCTTCTTCTTCCTACTTCCTCTTCCTTTCTCCTTCTCCTCCTCTCTTCCTCCCTCTCTTACCCTCACTCCTACTCTAATTTCCCTTCCCTTCCTTCATCCCTCTCTATTGCTGTATCCTTTTATGCATATGGACTACTCAGAGGGCTGAAAAAGTTATTTCTGACTGGTCCTCGCACTTTTGACCAGTCCTCGAACTTACGACTGTCCTCACATTTTACGTTTTTGTCCTATCTTGTCACCATGGTGAAGAGAAGCAGTTGTGAAATGAGTGACATGGTTGTTAAGAATGCTACAATGGGCATAAATGATGACCAGTCATAAGTGCGAAGACCGGTCAAAAGTGCGAGGCCCAGTCAGAAATGACTTTTTTCAGCCCTCTGAGTAGTCCCTATGCACATAGCCACACCCACCCGGTCATATGATGAGCTAGCCACGCCTACACAGTCACGTAACCAGCTAGCCACGCCCACCCAGTCACATGATTGCCAAGCCACACCCCCAACTAAGCTACGCCCACAGAACCTGTTGTTAAAAAAATTGAATCCCACCACTGGTAACGACTCTTGCTTTTTTGTTATATAACTCTCCATCTGTCTCTGCAGCCTCCATGGATGGATAAACTGTCTTTCTTTGTGATTCCTTCCTTTGGGATTTAATTAAAGTAAAGACACCATGAAGGCTTAGAACTGATAAGAATGTAGTAGAATGGCCACCTGATAACTAAGGTGGAAGACCTATGTCTCCAATCATGACCATTTTGGTGGATTTTCTTTTATTGTCTGGTGAAAAAAACCCACATCAGAATAATTGTTTTCCTGCAGATAAGGTGACTGTGATATAAAAATTGCTGAAGAAATATCTGATATAGAACTAGAATTTGAGAATTACTCCACATTAAATCACATGTTTTTAAATACCCCATTTCTATTGCATTCAATTTATTTGAATGTTTTGCCTGATATAGTGTATACGCATCTTATTTTCAATTAATTAACTGGGAAGAAATACAACCATTTTAGCATTGCATACTATTTTTTCATCCGAAGTGGCACATTTTTTACTTTAAGTATTTTAAAAAGTCATATGGGTGTCCATCATAAAGCACAGAAAATATTAAAAACATATTTTTATGACTCCATTGGGTTATTTCTATTCACCTCTGTGATATTCTGTAACATCTTTTCACTCTTGTCATCTTCTGCATTGATCTTGTGTCCTTATTTCATTCATTTGAATTCTGCTATACATAGATGATGCGATCATAATTTCTATATCTTGTGTATGGCTTAGAAATAAAACTGAGGAAACTGTATTTTGAAAAAGTTCTGCTATCATTTGTTAACATTAGTATAAACTGGATGAAATCCTTTTAAATATTCTGGGTCTTTTTAAATATTAGCACATTCCTTTTGTCTACAGAAGCCAAAGTCTATCAAATGCTATCTTATATCTTGAGAACTGGAACATCAATAAGCATATATTGGCAGCTGTTAAGATATATAGAACAAAGACTCAGAGCTACCTGTAAGTAAATTCTATTCTAGAACATTCAATCAAAATTTTCTAAAGGTTTTCTTGAGTATAACCCTACTGAGTGTCCAGTTCTTTTTTCAGGCTGATTTCATTCAGCCACACATACATCTTGATTCTTTCGACCATATTAAGGGCAGCTTCACAGTATGGTTTTAATATATTGCATAGCTGAGTCATAAGAATTTAACCCCAAAGTGTACAAGAGATATACTTCCCTCAATAGAAGTGAAAGCTTCAGACACAACCCATCCCCCATTTTTTATACTGCTCCCTATTCAGTCCTCAGGAAAGTTAAGACCACTTTAGAGGTTCACCAGGGAGTCCACACTTAATAACCCCTAAGGATTTTAGTAGTTGGTACATTCCAACGACTCTTTGCCTGCTCTGATTCTTCCTAACCAAATTGCTCAAACTGAAGAAGCTACTTGGATAAGCAACAAAGTATTTCAATCTAACAAGAAGATAAGTTCAATTGCCATGATTCAACTTCCAGACAATTCTAACTGAATGGCAGAATCTTCATCAACATACAAGAAATACAGTTATTGCTACAGCAATACAATTTTCATACAACTGAATTTTCAAACACATTTTTGAAAAGTGGTCTTAATTAATTAGTTTCTGTTTTAAAAAGTCAGCTGTGGGTTCGGGGGGAATGAAAAATAAAGAAAATGCAAGCAATAATTCATAATGCCAGATAAAGAAATAAACAGTAAATTGAACAGGTTAGTATTTCTATTTACATTCGACAATCCCTTGAGTTTTCTCCTTTTGAAACACACCCTACACAATTTCTGGCTACAGAGCTGAGGTATGAGCAAGATCTATAAATTTTCACTACTGAGAAAGTGTAAGAACTTTTGAGAGAATTTATAAAGCTATGTTATCAGTGACCTAGTGGAGGAAGTATCAAATGCTATAAAATCAATGGAAAATGGCAATGACTGTGTTACAGTTGAAATGCTAAAAGCTGGTGGCCACAGTTTACACAAGATACTAGCAAAACTATACTTGAAAAAATACCCAGCTCAAGTGATTCTTATGCACAAAAAGGGGGCCCTGCCCGACCTCCTCGACGTTATCGCCGTGGTGGCGGTTGATACCACCAGACTTATGGTCGTGGGGGATTTCAACCTGCCATCCATGGGTGAGACGTCGGAGGTGCCTCAGGAGTTCATGGCTTCCATGACAGCTATGGACCTGACCCAGTTAATTCATGGCCCTACCCGCACAGGGGGAAACACGCTGGACCTGATTTTTGTCTCTGGACAGTGGTTGAGTGATCTTGAGATATGGGACATAGTCACCGAGCCCTTGTCATGGTCGGATCACTCTCTCCTTCGCCTTGAGCTTCGAACCGCTATACCCCATCACAGGGAGGCGGAGCCGGTAAGATGGTTCTGCCCCAGGTGCCTGATGGAACCTGATAGGTTCCAGATGGAGCTGGGGCCATTTCCTGAGGCTCTGGCACACACCTCGACTAGGGACCTAGTGGCCGTCTGGGATAGGGCGGCCACTGGAGCTCTGGATCGGGTCGTGCCTTTGCGGTCTCTGACCTGGCGCCGATCTCACCTAGCTCCTTGGTTCACTGAGTAGCTGAGGGAGATGGAGTGCCAGAAAAGACGCCTAGAGAGTAGTTGGAGGGCCAGTCTTTCTGAATCCGACTGGACACTGGTAAGATCTCATATTAAGAATTACCTAGTGGCAATAAAAGCAGCAAAATGTACATATTTTGCTGCTCTTATTGCGTCATCAAATAATCGCCCAGCCGCTCTGTTTAGGGTGACCCGCTCCGTGCTCCACCAGGAAGCGCAGGAGGATCCCTTGGAGGGTAGAGCCAAGGATTTTGTTCAATATCTGTATGACAAAATCACTCAGATTCGGGAAGATCTGGACTCCGACTGGGTAGTTCCAGGGGGGATGACTGAGGCAGGTCTTGAGAATGTTACCTGGGATGAGTTTGATCCTGTGACCCCTGATGACGTGGACAGGATTCTGGGTGGACTGAACGCGACCACGTTTATTGGACCTGTGCCCCTCCTGGTTAGTGCTGGCTTCCCGGGAGGTGAGGCGAGGCTGGCTCCAGGGGATTATAAATGCTTCGTTGGGTGAGGGTGACTTCCCTGCTGCCTTGAAAGAGGTGGTGGTGAGGCCTCTCCTCAAGAAGCCTTCCCTGGACCCAGCAGTGTTGGCTAATTATCGTCCAGTCTCCAACCTTCGTTTTGTTGCGTTGGTTGATGATCTCTGGAGGGCTCGGGACAGGGGTTGCTTCTCTGTCCTGGTCCTATTAGACCTCTCAGCGGCTTTTGATACCATCGACCATGGTATCATGCTGCACCAGTTGGAAGAGTTAGAGGTGGGGGGCACTGTATTATGGTGGTTCTCCTCCTTTCTCTCCGACCGGTTGCAGTCTGTGTTGGCAGGGGGGCAGAGGTTGACCCCGAGGCCCCTCATATGTGGGGTGCCACAAGGGTTGGTCCTCTCGCCCCTTTTGTTCAACATTTATGTAAAGCCGCTGGGCGAGATCATCCGTGATTTCAGGGTGAAGTACCACCAGTACGCTGATGACACCCAGCTGTACATCTCCACCCCGAACCACCCCAATGATGCCCTTGAAGTGATGTCCCGGTGTCTGGAGGCCATGTGGATCTGGATGGGGAGGAACAGGCTCAGGCTCAACCCATCCAAGACCGAGTGGCTGTGGTTTCCGACGTCCAGATATAGTCAGTTGACGCCATCACTGACTATTGGGGGCGAATCGCTGGCCCCCACGGAGAGGGCTCGCAACTTGGGTGTCCTCCTGAATTCATGGCTGTCTTTAGAAGAGCACTTGATGGCTGTGACTGGGAGGATTTTTCATCAGGTTCGCCTGATTCGCCAGTTGCAGCCCTTTCTGGATCAGGACTCCCTACACACAGTCACTCATGCCCATGTCACTTCCCGCCTGGGAGGAGTGCCCAGTGTGGCTCCGCAGGTGGTTATGGGAGCAACATGGTGCTCCCGTGTGATACCTCTTCTGCGTGAGCTGCACTGGCTCCCAGTAGTCTTCTGGGTGCGCTTCAAGGTTTTGGTCACCACTTTTAGAGCGCTCCATGGCTTAGGACCTGGTTATTTACAAGACCGCCTACTACCACAAACAGCCTCCCATCGACTAGTACGCTCTCACAGAGAGGGGCTCCTCTGGGTGCCGTCAGCCAAACAATGTTGACTGGCGGCCCCCAGGGGGAGGGCCTTCTCTGTGGGGGCACCCACTATCTGGAACGAGCTCCCCCAGAGATACGGAGGATCCCAGATCTGCGCACTTTCCGCTGTGCTCTTAAGACCCTCCTATTCCAGCAAGCCGGCCTAGCCTAATTTTGTCCCCTGTTTTATAATTCTTTTAAATTGAAATTTTAATTTGTTTTAAATTATTGGGATTTTTAATTGTCTCAGGCTAAATTATTTAATCTGGTTTTAATTATGTTTCTAACTTTTGTATCTATGTATTTTATTTTGTGCCTGTTCACCCTGAGTCCTTTGGGAGTAGGGCGGTATATAAATTTAATAATAATAAAAAAAAAAAGATGATTAAAGAACTATTGCCCAACAAGCTTTCTTTCAGCCATCTACAAAGTTTTCAACAAAATAATAGAAAAAGAATACTGAGAACATTAAATAATGCACAGCCAAAGAAGCAGGCTAGGTTCAGAAGTGGTTATGGCAAAATGGATAACATCCAGGTTGTTCAGGTAATTGAATGGCACAAGTACACCATGATTCTATGAATGACTTTTGTTGTCTACGAAAAGGTGTTTGACTCAACATTGCTCAACCAAGGCATAGACACTGCTTAAACTGACTAAAATCAATATATGAAAAAACAATGGCAACAATTTACCTTAATGATCTTAAAGTAGAAACCAACATAGAATGGGCGTTGGTCTTACCTGATACGCCCCTTCTTGAGCAGGCGCCCACGGCACTCAGACTGGGTATTGACACGTCAGCTATCCTATAGGACCGAGTCCACTGGAACTTTAGGCTCGCCTCTTCCTGCTTCCATCCAGTTTGGAGGTGAGGTCGACCAGCGGACTGATGTGTCTGTAGCAAAAGAGACAGAGAAGTGAAAAAACCCCTCCCACCCAACTGACAACCAGGTGCGGCTAGAAAGAGTGGGGCTGACTGCCGTGGGCGCCTGCTCGAGAAGGGGCGTATCAGGTAAGACCAACGCCCATTCTCCGATAATGGCACCCACGGCAGTCAGACTGGGACATACCAAAGCTTGGTGTCTCCTAGGGAGGGAGAGGCCAGGCCTGTTGCAGAACCCGCCTGCCGAAAGCCGCATCCGCCGAGGCATACATATCCAAGCGATAATGCCGGATGAATGGAGTCATGGATGACCACGTCGCAGCTCGACAGACTTCCTCCAGGGGGGCCTGGGGGGCCCAGGCCACGGAGGTGGAGGCGCTCCTTGTAGAATGCGCAGTGATGTTCCGAGGAGGCGGAAGGGAGTGCGCCTCATAGGCAGATGCAATCGTGGCTTTACATAAATGTTGAACAAAAGGGGCGAGAGGACCAACCCTTGTGGCACCCCACATATGAGGGGCCCTGAGCCACCTACCTATAGTAACTGATGAGACACAAGATCCCATAGACGAAGGCTGAAATGACAGGAACAGGGCTTCAGTCTTTCGGAAGGGAGCAGTCCTGGCCACGTAAATTTTAAGAGCCCTGCGTACGTCCAACGTGTGCCAGACTTGCTCTTGTCGGCACCGAGGCGAGGGACAAAAGTTTGGGAGCGATAGCTCCTGCGCCCTGTGGAAAATGGTATTAATTTTTTGAACGAATGCGGGATCCAGGCGGAGGACCACCCTGTCCGTATGAAAGATGCACAGGTCCGACCATATGGACAGGGCTGCAAGTTCTGAAATCCGCCGGGCGGAGGTGATAGCAACCAAAAACGACACCTTGAAAGACAAGTATTTAAGGCTGACCTCTTGCAGCTATAAACCCATCATGCAAGAAGTCCAGAAGGTGGACGATGGAAACCTCCGCAGGAATTACGGTCCATCTACGACACCAGTCAGAAAAGGTCCTCCAAGTAGAGTCATAAATATGTCGTGTAGAAGGCCTCTGAGCTGCCTGTATGATGTCAATGGCTCCCGGAGAGACGAAGGCCCCCATCAGTAGGAACCGCTCAGCCGCCAGGCGGTCAGCTGGTAAGTCTGAGGGTACGGGTGTAGGATGGGCCCCTGTCGTAGGGATATCCGATCATCTGGGATCTGCCATGGGGGGGGCAACTGACAGGGACATCAGATCGGAGAACCATGGACGGCAAGGCCAGTGAGGGGCCAGCAAGAGGACCTCCGCTTTCTCCAATAAGATTTTCCGCACGACCCTGGGAATGAGAGGCAAGGGAGGGAAGGCATAGAGCAGTTGTCCGGAGGGCCAAGGGCTGCGTAAAGCGTCTATCGCCTCCGCCCCTGGAGAAGGGTAGCGAGAGAAGAAGCGGGGAAGCTGATGGTTGCTGGCCGTCGCAAATAGGTCCACCGAGGGAGTGTCGAAGCGGGAGGTGAGGTCCTTGAAGATCCCGGGGTGTAGGCTCCACTCGGCTGGGTCGATGAGGTGCCGGCTGAGAGAATCTGCACAGATGTTCGCCGCCCCGGAGATGTGTTCCGCTTGGAGCGACGACAGGTGAGCCTCCGCCCATAGGCCCAGACGGAGAGATACCTTCAGCAGAGAACGAGAACGAGTTCCGCCTTGCTTGTTCACATGAGCCTCGGCCGAGACGTTGTCCGTCAGGATGAGGACATCCCGGCCAAGGACATGAGGTTCGAAACTCAGGAGGGCTAGGTAGATGGCACGCAATTCCAGTAGGTTGATGCTGAGGGTCTGCTCCGGAGGGGACCAAAGTCCCTGGGACAGGAAGTTCCCCAGATGGGCACCCCAGCCCGACAGACTGGCATCCGTGGTGATTATGACCCTGTTGGCCTCTCTGAAGAAAGAGCCCCGGGATACGGCTGGTGATGTCCACCAACTGAGAGAGTCTCGCACTGCTGGAGGAAGGACCACCTTGGAAGACGCTGTACTGCAGTGCGTCCGTTGGTAAGGTAGCAATAGCCATTGGAGCTCCCGGCTGTGGAGGCGAGACCACGGCACAATGCCGTAAGCGGAAACCATCTTACCTAGTAGGGTGGAGAGACCTAGAAGAGAGGCGGAGCCCCGCCTCCCAAAGGAGGACACCATGTCTGATAGACTAGATTGGCGATCCTGAGACAGAGACCTGCAGATTGGCGGAATTGATATCAGCCCCTAGGTGTTGTAGGCACGTAGTCGGTAACAACTGGCTCTTAGCCCAATTAATGGAAAAACCATGCCGTTGTAGGGTGGACACAACTAAGGAGATGTCCCGTTGGGCCTGAGGCTGAGACTGGGACAGGATGAGAATATCATCCAAATAAAAGAGAGCACGTATAGGAATGGAGTGGGCCATAAGGGCCGCCATAATTTTTGTGAATACCCTGGGGGCAGAGGAAAGACCAAAGGGAAGAGCAACATACTGGAAATGTTGCCTGTTATACGAAAAATGGAGAAATTTATGGTGGGAGGGACGGATGGGGATGTGGAGGTAGGCTTCGGTTAAATCTATGGAGGACATGAAGTCTCTCTTACGAATGCAGAGCAGGATCGTTTGCAGAGACTGCATCTTAAACCGACGGTAGACTATGTGTCGGTTGAGAGACTTTAAGTCGAGAATGGCCCTCCAACCCCCCGAAGCCTTGGGGACCAAAAATAAACGGGAATAAAAACCGGAACCTCTTTGAGCAAGAGAGACCGGTTGAATAGCCTTGATAGTCAGTAAATGATGAATGGCTTCCTTAACCCGAGCCCGTTTAACCGGGTCTAGGGAAATGGGACAACGAAGATAGTGCCTAGGGGGAATGGAATGGAATTCAAGAAAAAGGCCAAACCTGATGGTGTCCTTCACCCAAGAGTCAGAAACTGACAAATCCCATTGATCGGCGAAAAAGGTTAAACAGCCACCAATTAGGGAAACAGGGACAGAATTAACGGGATCGTCGGTAAGGTCGACCCCTCCCGCCTCAAAAGGACCTTTTGGGGGGAAAACGGGGACCCTGTCTGACCTGGTTGTCGTGCTGCTGAGCACCCCTGGGAGGGAAGGATCGTTGATGTCAATGCTGGATATAGGTAGAGTCGGGGCTTCGATATGAGGAGGGACGAAAGGATCCCTGAAGGCGATATTCTGACCGACAAGACAGGGAGGGAAGGATCTTCCTATGGTCCTTAGTCTCGATGAGTAAGGGGTCCAGTTGCTCTCCAAATAATTTTGAACCCCCGTAAGGGGACGAAGCAAGGCGCCATTTATTTCTGGCATCGGCTTGCCAATTCCTCAGCCAGAGGAGGCGGCATGACGTTACCGAGGAACCAATGGCCTTGGCAGAGAACCGAGCAGCATTTAACGTGGCATCCGCGGAGAACTCCACCGCTGCCAAGAGCTTATTAATGTCCTGGTGTGTGCACTGATCAGAAGATGGAATGTGCTGCTGCAGCTGGCGCAGCTACAAAAAAGAATGCCCTATTGAAAAACGAGGCTGCAGACGAAGCCTGCACAGACCAGGCCGATGCTTGATGGGTTTTGATGAGGGTCCGCTCTGCCTTCTTATCTTCCGGTTTTAAATGTTCTTCAGAGGGCCCAGTTAGGGGGGAGGGTGAGATCAAGGCCACCACCAGGGAATCCACAGAAGGTACCTGAAGCAAGGAAGAGAATTCCGTGGCCAAATTATAGAATCTTCTGTCCAGGTTGTTAGGGAGTGGCCCCGAACTGGGAGACGATCACTGTCGCTTTAACACATCCGAAAACAACTTCGGGGCAGGAACTATCTCCGAATGGACAGGAGGTTCCTGGAACAAGGCCGAAGTAGGATCAGGTTGGACAGATGGGTTGCCAGAAGTGGTGGATCCTTCGCCCAATCTGGTAATAGTCTTAGCCTTGAACAGAAGGGAACGAAACATATGGGGCTTAAAGAGTTCCACAAAGGCCGGTTGGTCAGGCTCTAACCCCTCGTCTTCTGAAAGATCTTGCTCGGGAAGAACCTCCTCCTCTGATAAGGAATCCTGGCTAGCAGAATCCTGCCCATAATCATCAGCCATGGTTTCCTCATGGCAAGGACGAGAACGGGAGTGAGACCTGTGACTAGGCTGGGCTGAAGCAGGTTGCTGCTGTAGACCCTGCGCAATGCCTTGGCGGATAGCCTCCAAAATAAGATCTGCCAGAGAGTGCTGCATATGAGGGGAAACCTGGAAGCCTTGAATAATCTGTTGAGCAGATGAAGATTGTACTGGAGGGGCGGATGGCTGTTGAACCTGCAGATTTGTGGCTGTGGAATCTGAAGGAAAAACTGAAGCCACATCAGCAACGCAGCCGGGGTCTCCCTGCAATGACCTGTCAGGCGATAAGGGTGGAGCAGGGATTGCCTGGTCTGATGGAATGGTAGCAGGGGAATTTGATGACAACTGCCTAGAATCTTGCGATACTTTAGAATGGGTCTTCTGGAATGTCTTTTCTATTGCCTTATGGTGCCGACTTTCATCCCTGGAGATAGAGGAGCCTTTGGAGGAATGGGAACGTTTAGAAGAAGAAGACTTCTCAGTTCCCCTGTGGCCAGAAGAAGAGCCCTCCCCTGGGTCCTCCTGATCATGGCACCTCTTGCTCTGAACCTTGGAGCGGCTTGACTTTGAAACAGGGGCGTCTGCCATTTTTAATACAATCAAAGGCGCCAGAAACAGCCGCTTTCAAATTGGGTAAGGCAAACCCAAGAATATGACTAGGTACCTTGAAAAACAATCGTAGACTGCCGAGAGGGGCGTCAATCTGCCCTGCTGCCTCGCTAGCCATCAGGCATAAAAGCGAGGGCAAAAGAGGCGCGGGGTGGAAATTAGCGCCGATCAGCTGCTGAGCGCTTCAAATAGCCAAATACAATAAAAACCGTGCAGGAGGGCGGAAAGCAGGGCGAAGCGCGGCGGAGCTAGACAGAGCAGGCTCGTGCGTGCCGATGACGAAACTGCCCGCCGACAGTTCTGGTAGCTTGGAGGCCGTAAATCAGAAGTGTGGAGGCACGGGAAGCAGGGCGAAGCGCGGCGGAGCTAGACAGAGCAGGCTTGTGCGCGCCAAAATAGAAACTGCCAGCCGACAGTTCTCGCCGCTTAGCGGCCATCAGCGGGATCGGGATCTGCCCTTCTCTCTGGGATCAAAGTAGATCTTCAATATTCCAAGCCAAAAAGTCAAATTTAAAATATTGAGGAGAGAAAGCTACAGACACCGCTGTCCTGATAGAGACCGAGTCGAAAAACTGGACGGAAGCAGGAAGAGGCGGGCCTAAAGTTCCAGTGGACTCGGTCCTATAGGATAGCTGACGTGTCAATACCCAGTCTGACTGCCGTGGGCGCCATTATCGGAGAATGAGGTATATGACATGGCAATACAATATCACCTATCCTTTTCTCAGACTGCCTTGAAGAAGTATTTTGCAAATTAGATTGGCAAAAGATGGAATAAAAATCAATGGAGCCTATTTAAATCATTTAAGATTTGCAGATGATGTTCTCTTCTAACAAGACCCAGAAGAAGAGTTACAAAAATACATACAAGAGCTGTACGAAGCAGGATAACCATTTGGCTTAAAAATAAACCTGAAAAGAAGTCATGTTTAATAATTCACCAAAGAGGGAAAAATTATATCTGGAGAGGTACTAGATGTAGTAGACTACTACATATACCTAGGCCAAGGGATCTCTATGGAAGGTGATACATAAAGGAAATTGAATGGCATGTTAAATATGGTTGGCAAGCATTTTGCAAGCTAAGCATAATTTTCAAGAACAACATCCCCTTATGCTTGAAGAGAAACATTTTCAATCAGTGTCTGCTAGCTGCTCTAACATATGCCTGTGAAAAATGGACATTAACCTCACAATCGTTATGAAAGCTACGAGTGGCGCAAAGAGCCATGGAAAGAGGCATGCTCGGCATTGCAAGACAAGATAGAAAGGCCTGTACATGGATTAGAGAACAAAGTATACAATATCATCAAGAGAGTAAAAGAATTGAAATGGAAATGGGCTGGTCACATAGCAAGAAGAACTGGCAGCAAGTGGACCAAGCTACTCATGGATCCCACTTGATAAAAAGCATCCACGAAATAGACCTAAAACAGCAGGTATTGCGAGCCCAATTGTCAAAAGGGCTTGGTGGCCCAGCAGACTGATAGCATTGTGATTAACACCAGCCGTCTGCAATTACTGTAAGCTCGAATCTCACCAGGCTCAAGATTGACTCAGCCTTCCATCCTTTCTAAGGTAGGTAAATTGAGGACCCAGTTTGTGGGGGCAATAAGATGACTTTGTATAAATATACAAAAGTATGAAGGCTATTGCTTAACACATTGTAAGCCGCCCTGAGTCTCCGGAGAAGGGCGGCATATAAATCAAATTTAAAAAAAAGAAAAGAAAGAAAGCTTAGGACCACATTGGTTTGAAACATGTGGAAGAGGCCTTCATCCTTCAGTGGATAGACAAATGCTAAAATGATGATTATTATTATTGGTGACCATTTGACCAGCACCAAATAGAAACAATTATTCTATCCCAGATGATTTCTGCCAAAACAGGTCAATTTCCCCCTGTATTATGTTTTTCTTGCTTTGTTACAAGCCATAAATAAATCTGAGATTTTCATGCCTGGGACTTTTTCTTGGAATGCAGGCTTATGTAAATTTAAATCAGAAAGTTTGTCAACAAATTCAGTTTCTCATGTTTATTTATTAAATTTGAAATTGATATTCGTAAACATTTAAAACTGCACCACAATGCAATAAATTCTTTTGAATTTTAAGATTCTACATGACTTCTTTTCCCTCACACACCCTCCCTGATCTTTGCTCCTCTTTACACTTTTACACACACTGATGTGCCACTTTGCTGTGCCTTCCTTGCAAAGTGGCATGTTGGAAGAAACATCCTTCTAGGTTCTGCTCCAAGTGGGGAAAACAGACACTGGAAACATGGAGACTGCTTGGAAAGATGGTTTAATGGTGGACAGGATCACATGGCTTGAGTTCCTGAACAGAAAAAGGGCAGATACAGAAAATCCTCGGGTTTTTATGCTCTCCCTGGCTCTGCATTTCTTGGGGCCCCAAAAGAGTATCCTGATTGGTTGTCAGACTCCCAGGGGGTGGGGGCCTTGCTGGCTGATGGTCACATGTGCTTCCCAGGTCACATGTGGTGAGTTTCTGCTGCTATTGTGTAGAGGGCTAATCCCATTTTTGGCAATTCCTACTATGGCTCTGCCTGAAGGAGGCAGATCTTTGTTATGTAGAATAGACTGGCCCAGGCCTTAATGGCCCATTGACAAAGGGTGGGGGGCAGGAAGGTGGGAGCTGCTTTGTCTGTAAAATATGCTTCTCATATTTCTCATCCAGGGAAATATAATATTCTGCCTTTTTCATATTTCCTAAAATATTTCACTCTTCCAGGAAAGGGGAGGGTGCTAACTTCCTACAGGCACATCCCTGTGCACACTCTCTGACCCTTGATAAGCCTCCTTGCACTGTTGCACACCTTTCCCAAACCTTGCCATTCCTACCTTGCACTCTCACAAGCACTTTGCATTTCTGCACACCCTGTCCATACCTCCCTCACAATCTTCTCTGATCCCTGCACATTTGCACACCTCCATACTGTGCTTCCCTCATACCTCGGTGCATCCCTCTGTACACTTGCTACTGCACCTTAGCATACCTCCTTGCACCTTCTCCTACCTGGCAGCAGTGCCTGCCCACCAGTCTGCTTGCAAACTGCTAGGCACTTGGTTGTGACTTGGTTGTGGGAAACTGGCAGGAAGTTGCCTCACCTAACAACTGTGGGATTTGGGTAATAACAGCTACCGAGATTGCCATTGCTAAGCAATGCAGTTGCAGTTTTATGACTGCATCATTTAGTGACAGAAATTGCAGTCCCAATTGGTGTCATAACTCAAGGGCTACTTGCAGGTTTAATTTTTTTCAAACAAAGAATCGTGTAACCTGAAATGTCTCCCTTTTTCTATTTTTTACCACTTCTTTCACAATAAAATACAAAGTTGCTGAAATTATTAGAAAACTATTTAATAACAAGCCTGCCACAAAACAGAAGCCTGAGGTGTAACATCTTAAAGTATTTACAGTTTTTTCTACAGTAGAGGTCTTTCCTTGATTTTTTTAAAAAAATAATGTCATTCTCAGCACTCACAAAAAAATAATAACATTTAAATGATGGGAAAGGGGCCACAGGAGTCTTGTTCAGACTTGTTCAGATTTTCCAGAAGCCCTTATTTAGGAGCACTTGGTATAGTCTATTTGTCCGACTTTTTTTTTTTTTTTTAGTTTATCAGAATATAAAATACAAAGGAAAATAAAAATAATGGGAAACCATGGGAAGGAAAAGGAAAAGGAGAGAGTGTCCGGTAGAAGGGGAAAAAGAAAGTGTAGGAAGTTAGCACCCACCCCTGTCCTGGAAGAGTGAAATATTTTAGGAAATATGAAAAAGGCAGAATATTATATTTCCCTGGATGAGAAATATGAGAAGCATATTTTACAGACAAAGCAGCTCCCACCTTCCTGCCCCCCACCCTTTGTCAATGGGCCATTAAGGCCTGGGCCAGTCTATTCTACATAACAAAGATCTGCCTCCTTCAGGCAGAGCCATAGTAGGAATTGCCAAAGATAGGATTAGCCCTCTACACAATAGCAGCAGAAACTCACCACATGTGACCTGGGAAGCACATGTGACCATCAGCCAGCAAGGCCCCCACCCCCTGGGACAACCAATCAGGATACTCTTTCGGGGCCCCAAGAAATGCAGAGCCAGAGAGAGCATAAAAACCCAAGGATTTACTGTATCTGCCCCTTTTCTGTTCAGGAACTCAAGCCATGTGATCCTGTCCACCATTAAACCATCTTTCCAAGCAGTCTCCATGTTTCCAGTGTCTGTTTTCCCCACTTGGAGCAGAACCTAGAAGGATGTTTCTTCCAACAAAAGGAAGTGTTCACTTCTGAGTATTTTTAGAATAGGAAAAGATTTCTTCCTTGGCCTTAGTCTAGATGGTTTTTTATCACTGAAACAAGTCACCTCCTATTAATTAAAGAATCAACATTTAAAAATAAAACCATTGTGAGTGAGCCACCCTGCATCTCCTAAAATAGGGAATGTTTGTTATTGTATAGCCCCACAATTTTACTTCATGCCTGTGAAGCAATCTTAGATGGGTGCAGGGAATGTTACAAACATTTTCACTTCCACACATTCTTCATATAATTTATGAGCCAAAAAAATTAATGATTCATTACTAGGCTAATTAATCAAGAGAGGTAGAGGGGACTAGGACAACCCTGTATATTAAAGGATCGGTTTCAAGTCAATTAGACCTGTAAAGCTATTACACCAAGAAAAAGTTGCAATGTTATCAAGACTTCTCCAAATGTACTCTGAGTATAAAATAAGTGTTATTATTCAGGAGATACTGAATTCCTAAATTTAATTTATTTTAAATTTGCACAATTTGGAACCTGCACTACATTCAAATGTTGAGACTTCTCATTAAGGTCCTTTCCCCCAGCCTCTGAATCATTAGCATTTACAACCACTCTTAGAAAATAAAGCTCTACCCATGCCTAAGAAAAGCACAAGTTCTGTTCCTCCAGTTTGCTTTTAACGAATTATTGAGGCAAAACTTGTACCAGCCTGCTTAGCAACTTCTGTCTGGAGAAATAAGAGAAGAATATAAAAAGAACATACTAATATCCCAAGCAGGATGAATAAAATTTACCAATTTGACACAATAAAAAAAAATCCCAATAATTTAGTTAACATTGATCTGTTGGTTAGAGTTTAATTTTCTCCCTCTGCCAATAAGGAGTAAGTCACCTTCAAAGTTACAAAAACACGTGTTCTGCTTAATGAACACGAAATTCAGTGCCACAAGAGAGAAACCACTTTTCAGCTTTTTAGTTTGAAGGACAAGATAACTGATACTTTGGTGCCAGTTACAATAAAGTCTACTTCATCCTTATGAGTTGCTCTAAATGAAAACTGCTGTTATTTGCTTGACTGCAGTTTTTAATGGCCCTGAAAAGAACTTGAATAGTTTAAAATTTCTTTAGTGTGCACTCTTTCTCCAGCACACAGCTATTACAAAAGCTATTCATTTCAAAATCAAATATCTTACTTCACATTAGAAAGTTTGCGTCTACTTTGTAAAAGTTATCATTTGGACAGATAAATCTGTTGAAGAATGAATGCATTATGGTATATTGATGTTTCCTAAAGTTCAGGGAGACAAAGAAAGAAAAAGCTAATGTGTTATAGAGATTTCCCAAGCTCAGCTCTGAAAAATTAATACTGCAGATTCAGATACAGATTAACAGAGTTGGAAGAGACCTTGTAGGTCATCTAGTCCAACCCCTTCTGCTCAAGCAGACCCTACATCATTTTTATAGATGGCAATCCAGTCTTGCAGGCAGCCAGAGCGCTGGTGATATTAGACCGATACATGCTGATGGTGCAAGGTAGAAAAACTGCCCGTTATTTACTGTTGTACAGAATAGAATAGAATAGAATAGAATAGAATAGAATAGAATAGAATGAAGGGATCTTTAAGGTTATCTAGTCCAACTCCCACCCCCACCCCCGCCCAAGCAGGAGTTCTTACACCATTTCTGACAGATGCCAGTCCAGTCTTGTCTTGAAAGCTTCCAGTGATGAGACTCCCACAACTTTTGAAGGCAAGCTGTTCCATTGGTTGATTGTTTTCACTGTCAGAAAATTTCTTCTTATTTCCAGGTTGAATCTCCCCTTGTTCAGTTTCCATCCATTATTCCTTGTCAGCTACTTTGGAAAATACTTTGATCCCCTCTTCTCTGTGGCAGCCCCTCAAATATTGAAACACTGCTATCACAAGAGGAAGTAGAGAAGAGCAAAACTCTAGTGACCAAGAGGAGCAACCAACAAGGAGGATAAGGAGCGGAGGAGGGGAAGGTTAGGGAAGGAGGAAGTGACAGGGACTACACAAAGAGACACAAGAAACACAACAAAACTTAAAATTACAGACAAATAAACAATAGTAGAAATGGAAGAAGAATTAAAGCTCATTTCTATAAAGATAAATGGTCTAAATTCACCAAGCAAAAGACACCAGACATTCACCAAACTGCAAAAACTAGGGGCAGATATAATCACATTACAAGAAGTACACATAAGAAAACAACAGAAAAAATTACTCGAAAATAAAAAAAACTAGGAGTAATATACACATCCTTAGGCGATTGCAAAAAAAGGGGAGTGTAATATATGTTAGAGATCATATAAGAACTAAGCCAATTTATACGGACAAAGAGGGTCGAGTCTTAATGAAAGAAGTAAAACTGGAAACAAAAATAATATTGTTAGTAGCTATTTACGCTCCAAATAGAAACCAAACAGATTTCTATAAAAGATTACACGATAAATAAAAAGAGCTGGATTATGAAAATATTTGCATTGTCAGAGATTTTAATGCAATTGTAAACTCATGAGAAGATTATTACAGTAATAGGAAGAATAAAATTAAAAGGAAGACACTGCCACAAACATTCAAGGATTTGGCACAAGAAATGAGTCTACATGACACTTGGCGAGAATTAAATACCAAAACCAAACAATATACATATTTTTCTGGCCCACATCAATCGTGGTCCAGATTGGACATGGCTTGGATGACACCCCAATTAAGCAAAGAAACACATGACGTAGAAATTATGCCTAACATATGGGCCGATCACAACCCCATTAAAATAATCTGGAAAGGTTCCCGAAAACAAAAAAGATGGATAATGGACACAAGTATCATAAAGGAAAAAGAGTACTTACAAATGATAGAAAAGGAGATTAAGATATTCTTTCAAATTAACACAAAGGATCAAAAGTTGTTACAAAACTTACGGGCCACGACGAAAGCTTATATTAGGGGCTTAACTATTGCATATGTGGCAAAAAGAAAAAAAGAGAAACAGAGAATTAGGAATGACTTATTGGAAGAAATCAGGATAGAGGAAACTAAATTACAACAGCACCCTAATAACAAGACAGTGCAGCAAAAACTTAATTTGGCTAAACACAAACTGAATTTGACTACAAAAACTGAACTGGCACAAAAAATAAGAATGGCAAAGCAGACCAATTTCGAACATGCAAACAAAACTGGACGCTGGTTAGCTTACAAACTAAAAAAGCAAACAGAAAAAAGAATTATTCACCAACTCCAGGACGAATCAGGAACTTTAGTTCACACACATTTAGATAAGAAAAACATAGTCAAAACATTCTTTCAAAAACTCTACCGACAGGAAGATGTCCCAGAAGACCAAATCCAAAAATATCTTAGTAAAACTAATATCACACACTTTGAAGAAGAACATAGAGAGACTCTGAACCGGCCCATAACAATGTTTGAACTGATCGAAGCCCGCAAAAAACAAAAGAATAATAAAACCCCAGGACCAGATGGAATTCCTACCGAACTTTACAAACACTCCCAACAAGTAATAGATGAAACATTGCTACAAGTTTTCAATGCAGCATTATCGACAGCTGAAATTCCAAAATCATGGACAGAAACCATTATTACATTAATACACAAAGAAGACTCAGACCCGACCCAAGTTAGAAACTATAGACCCATTTCATTACTCAATGTGGATTACAAACTATTTATGTCAATACTGGCACAGTGACTCAAAGTAATAATTCATAAATATATACATTCAGACCAAAACGGCTTTATACCTAGGAGACAGATCAAAAACAATTTGAGAATGATTATAAACATTTTGGAATATTACGATCAGAAGATAGACAAGGAAGTAGCCCTAATATCTCTCGACGCCCAGAAGGCCTTTGATAACTTAAATTGGTCCTTTCTTACAATACAACTTGAGTCGATGAACTGCGGAGAGAAATTTCTCAAATTGATAAGAAAAATTTATTCCTACCAAACAGCCAAAATTTCAATAAATGGTGACATGACACAACTTTTGACATTCAGAAAGAGTACGACAAGGATGCCCCGTGTCACCCCTATTATTTATAATAGCATTGGAAGTCTTACTAACTGAAATCAGGAAGAAGGAAGACATTAAAGGTCTCAAGATCCGGGGAGAGGAGTACAAATTGCTTGCCTTCGCAGATGACATGATTTTCATATTGGAAAACCCAACACTATCTGGACCCAGGCTGATGACAATGATAGAGGAATACGGGGAAGTTGTGGGCCTCAAAATAAATATACAGAAAACGAAAGTATTGACGAAAAATATGACACAGATACAGAGGTTGAAATTAGAAGAAGAATTAGGAATCCAAATAGTAAAGAAAATAAAATATTTAAGTATTTAATTACAATTAATTAATGTAATTAATTAATTAATTACAATTAAAGAAGACAATTATACTAAATTATTAAAACAAATCAAAAAAGACTTGGAAATTTGGAACCGATTACAACTGTCACTGATGGGCAGAATTGCCTCAATAAAAATGAACATATTACCAAGAGTATTATACCTATACCAAGTAATACCAATATACCCCGGAAGAGATTTTTTCAAGAACCTTAACAAAACAATAATGAATTATATATGGCAGGGTAAGAAGGCCACAATTAAGATCAAAGCTTTACAGGATTCACGAGACAAAGGAGGCCTAGCAATACCAGATTGGGAACTCTACTATAAGGCATCAGGGCTGACCTGGATTAAAGAATGGATGAAACTGGACAACAAAAGAACCCTATACTTAGAAGGCTTCGATTTAACATGAGGATGGCATGCTTTCTTATGGGACAGACCGGACAAACAACACATGTATTTCCAACGTCATATAATTTGAGCTTCACAATTTAAGATTTGCCAAGAAATTAAGAAAAATCATTATACCAGAGTACCAAAATTGTGGTCCCGATGGAGTCATTGATATATCCAAACGCTCTCGAAATAGGAAAGATGATGCGGTACCAAGACTTATTAAACCAGGAAGGCGAACTCATCTCAAGACAGCAACTTCAAAATTCTGACATAAATATCGATTGGTGGCCCTATACCCAAATATACTCAAGACACATAGCAGACAAAAAACAATATGGAATCTCGAACAACCTGAATGAATTGGACAAGATCTTACAAGGGGCAGAACAAAAGATGATAACCAAAATATACAACTATCTTCTTAGATACAAATTATTAGAAGAAACAGTAAAAGAAAACATGATAAGGTGGGCTAGGGACATAGGGCACAATATTCAATTGGCAAATTGGGAGAAATTGTGGAAACGAAACATTAAAACGACAAGAGCCACATCCTATAAAGAGAACCTTATCAAAATGTTTTACAGATGGCACCTAGCATCAGCCAGATTAGCCAAAATATACCCGAACGCCTCCTCACTCTGTTGGAAGTGTAAAACAAAAAAGGGGACATATTACCATGCTTGGTGGAAATATACAAAGGCCCAACAATACTGGCAAGACATAAAGGAAACTATTGAGGAAATAACAAACCTACAAGTAGAAAACACTCCAGAATTCTTTTTATTTGGCATGACAACAGCACAATACACCAAAGAGACAAAATATCTTATTATACATATTCTGACAGCAGCACAATTACTGTTCGCTCAAAATTGGAAATTAGATCAACTCCCAACCAAAGATAAAATAATCTCAAAGATAACAGAATGTGCCAAAATGGATAGATTGACGCTGGAACTCCAGGATAAGGAAGAAAGTGAATACTATCTTGTGTGGCACCGATGGTACCAATGGCTGGAAAGGAAAATCAGTACAAATGTAGATGACAGAAAATAGGGTGAAAAATTAAAAATAGGAGACGAATATGGGGAAGATGCAAGATTATCTTTAATTTAAAACACTTGAACAAAGAATGTATTACTTCTTTACTACTTTATAAAGTAATATAATATATATTCTGTTGATGACTAAAACATACATGTAGAATGTAGTGTGGGTATGTAGGTGGTGGGATTTCATTTGTCTTTGTATTGTCTTCATATTTTTGTTTATAACTCAATAAAAAACATTAAACAAAAAAAAAAAGAAACACTGCTATCACTCCGCTGGTCCTTTTCTTCACTAGACTAGCCATTTCATCATATGTTTTAGTCTCCAGCCCCCTAATCAACTTGGTTGCTCTTCTCTGCACTTTTTCTAGAGTCTTAACATCTTTTTTATAGTGTGGTGACCAAAACTGGATGCAGTACTCTAGGTGTGGTGTTACTAAGGCTTTATAGAATAGTATTAGTACCTCACTTGATCTTGACCGTATCCCTCTGTTAATGCATTTTAGGATTACATTGGCTTTTTTGGCTGCCGCTGCACACTGTTAGCTCATATTTAATTGGTCGGCCACTAAAACTCCAAGATCCCTCTCACAGTTATTGCTATTAAGTCCTGTTTCACCCAGTCTTTATGTGTACTTTTGGTTTTTCTTGCATAAGTGTAAGACTTTACTTTTCTCCACATTGAATTTTATTTTGTTAGATAGGGCTGTCAAGTCTGTCAAGATCCATCTAGGGCAGTGATGGCTAACTTTTTTGCTGTCACGTGCCAAAAGTGGGGGCAGTGCAGAGGGGTCATGCGCACGCGTACCCACATCCATAATTCAATACTCCCCACCCACCTCCTTCGCATGCGCACACGACCTCCCCCCTGCACTCCCCTTTGTTTTGGCATGTGATGGCATGGTGAGCCCAGTAGGCCCCTTTTTTGCCCTCTCCAGGCTCCAGAGGCTTTCTAGGAGCCTGGGGAGGATGAAAACAACCTTCCCCATCCCCCCAGAGCCCCTCCGGAGGCCAGAAACAGCCTGAAAACCAGGTGGCCAGCACGTGCATGCACACTGGAGCTGAGCTAGGGCAACACTCGCGTGCCCACAGATATGGCTCCACGTGCCACATGTAGCACGCATGCCAAAGGTTTGCCATCATGGATCTAGGTTGTTGGCTATTCCTGCCAGTATAGTATCATCTGCAAATTTGGTAAGTTCCCCTTCTATTCTCACATCTAAGTCATTTATAAAGATATTGAAGATTAGTGGGCCTAGGACAGAACCTTGTGGTACCCCCCTGTTTACTTTCCTCATGTAGATGTAATACCATTAAGGACTACTCGTTGAGTATGGTTTGTCAGCCAGTTACAAATCCATCTGATGGTGACGCTATCTATCCCACTTTTTTCTAGCTTACCAAGAAGTAGGTTGTGGACTACTTTGTTGAATGCCTTGCTGAAGTCTAAGTACATTATGCCTGCAGTATTTTGCTGGTCTACTAATTTAGTCACTATGTTGAAAAATGAAATAAGATTGGTTTGACATGATTTGTTTTTAACAAACCTGTGCTGACTTCTAGTTATTACTTTACTCGTTTCTACCGTGTTTCCGTGAAAATAATACCTTCCCTGATAATAAGCCAAATCGGGCTTTGCAGCACATGTGCTAAAATAACACCCCCAAATAACACCCCCTGAAATTACATGCACAACTGATCCCCGCCATTTCCTCTGGTTGCTTGCCGTGCAAACAACACGAGCTGAGGAGGTGAGGCTGGAGGGGGGAAGGGAGGGGAGAACATGCCCCATGTATCCCACAAACTCTTACAGCAGTTTTTTGATCCCTACAGCTAAAACCTTTTCTAAAAGTCTAGCTCTTCAACAACAGTTGTGTTTTGGTTACCCAAATCTTGGTAACAAATAAATGGCAGCGAAGCCTAGTCATCAACCAATAGAATGTGAAGTTCTAAAAATTGATTACCTCTCTACCCTTAATGGGGCTAACCCAGTCGTGGGTTTCAATTTTTTTTACTACCGGTTCTGTGAGTGTGGCTGGGTGGGCATGGCATGGCTTGGTGGGCGTGGCAGGGGAAGGATACTGTAAAATCTCCATTCCCACCCCAATCCAGGGGAAGGTTACTGAAAAATCCTCATTTCCTCCCAATCAGCTGAGACTTGGGAGGCAGAGAATAGATGGGGGCGGGACCAGCCAGAATTTTTACTAGTGGTTCTCTGTACTACTCAAAATTTCTGATACCGGTTCTCCAGAACTGGTCAGAACCTGCTGAAACCCACCTTTGGGCTAACCATATCTTTAACTGAAAGGACAATTATTTTCTTTACTCTCAGTGCTTGGGAATTTCTTTTCCAATGGGTTTTAATCTTGCTCCTTCATATTGTTTAATTTAATTTGTATCTTGCCTTTATTATTTTTACAAATAACTCTATGATTTTAGTCTACTTTACAGTTGCCACCCAGACTCCTTCAATTAAATTCCTTTCTCAAAATTGCAACACATCAGGAGCATTTGCCTCTTGTCTCAGTTGCACAAATATGGCAGATGATAGATATAAAAAGTCCTTAGTCTTTATTGACACCATTGGTCATCAGTGATAATCAAAGATTGGAAAGGCAATTGGTTAACAATAAAATTGGGGGAAAAAACACGAAGTGCATGAAATAAGCAGAACACTGTGTAGTGCAATACACACAGTGGTGATGGATAAGACTGGAATTTCAGCCAAGGGAGCATTCAATCATTGCCCTTAGAATGTTCACCTGAAGGTTGAATGGACAACAATGGAACAAAAACTCATTCCAGATGCAAGTAAGGGTATGCTATATGAACCTCAAGATATAAGGTGGCATGAGTTCCTGTTACCTCTGGAATAGGAGGAGAGCCTGGCTGTTCTGTGGATTTAGCCAGTATCTTCTATTCTTTTCCTCCCCCAGCAAATAGAAGATGCTCTCAATTGAATTAGGAGGTATCAACTGGGGAAAAGAAGCTTGTGTTCCTGTAATGTATACAGTGATTATAATTTTATGCATATTTTTCCATATATATCTATATATCTATCTATAGATAGATAGATAGATAGATATCTATATCTATATCTATATCTATATCTATATCTATATCTATATCTATATACATATACATACACATACACATACATATACATACATACATACATACATACATACATACATATATATATATATATATATATATATATATATATATATATACGTTTTCGTAGATTTTCACAGGTAGAGGTATGCAAGTTTTGGTGTATTTGGGTCCTTTCCCATGTAAAATTGAGAGTATCTTGGCGACGTTTCAATGAGGTCCCACTCATCATCTTCAGGCTGGTGTCTTCAGCTTCGTGATCGGAGAGCTGCCGTCTCTCTAAATACTGGTGGGGAGATGTGGGGTGCTGGCTTTGTTGCTGTGAGTGGGTTGGTTGCCTATGTTGTTGCATATTGATCCATCAAGATGCAACATCACAGGCAACCAATCCAATCATACTCCATCAACTAATCAAGATGCAACATCACAGGCAACCAATCCGATCATACTCCATCAACTAATCAAGATGCAACATCACAGGCAACCAATCCGATCATACTCCATCAACTAATCAAGATGCAACATCACAGGCAACCAATCCGATCATACTCCATCAACTAATCAAGATGCAACATCACAGGCAACCAATCCGATCATACTCCATCAACTAATCAAGATGCAACATCACAGGCAACCAATCCGATCATACTCCATCAACTAATCAAGATGCAACATCACAGGCAACCAATCCGATCATACTCCATCAACTAATCAAGATGCAACATCACAGGCAACCAATCCGATCATACTCCATCAACTAATCAAGATGCAACATCACAGGCAACCAATCCGATCATACTCCATCAACTAATCAAGATGCAAGTTAGTCTCCCAATGGGCAGCAGGGAGCTTGCTGGCTGCTGGAAGAAAAAAAGCCTAGAAACTAGTGGATTGGGATTTCACTGAACTAGGGCTGCATAAAAATCTTGGTTTACGTAGGAAGAACCTGGCTAAAGAGAAATACATACATACATACATGCATACATACATACATACATACATACATTGCAATTTGTAATGCATAATTCAAGAAAGTGCATACAGTGAGGAATACTTGAGTTTCAATTCATGCAAAAATTTGAAAACCAGAACTAGATACAGAATTAGAAATTTTCCTCCATGTCTACATCTCTCTGTTCTAGTTTTGACTGTATATGAAATGTGTTCATAATTGGTCTTTAAAAATCATGTATTTTATTTCTGCCAATCAGAAGAGCAGAGAACATCTGAAGTGTTCTCACAATTGTTGGTTTATTTGTTGTATTGCTGATTTACAACATATGCAGGAATTTATTGCCAAATAAATTAATAAAGGCTAAATACTTTAAAAATTACTACAGTAATACAGGAAAACAAGCAATTCCAAGAATAATACATTTAGCCTCTGGTCATCATTGTACTAATTTAGGATTATTGTTAGCTAATTTGATTATGATACTTTTCTCTAGTGGAGAATATTGGAATGGTTTCAATGAAGAGTTGAATTCCTCAAATTTATTTATGGGATGAGTTGCAAATCTCCATTATTACATGGAAATATAAATATACTAAAGACTAACAAACCGTTTTATATAATCTTATTGGGAACAGGTACCATTTCCAGATAACTTTATAACTATGCTCCTTTATTCTTATTGATAAGGTCCTCATTATTCTATTCAAAATCCATTCCTGTTCTGTAATATCTGTTTCTAAATCTTTTACCCAATTATCTTTCATCACCATTTGTAAATTACTATCCAAATTAATAATTTTATATACCTTACTAACCAATCCCTTAATTCCAATTTCTTCCATTCCTAATTGGAATACTACTTCTTCAAATTCCGTTTTTAACCTTTCTACCCTCGTTCTATCCTTATATTTCTTATTCCAATTATTAACCTGTATCTTCTCCCACCAATTCAATTTCCACTTTTCATATATTTCCTCTTTTTTAAAATCATCTCTTACCATGTTTATCCATTCTTTTATTTCTTCCAGATTTTCCTCTTTTAACACCTGTTTCCTCTCCCTATTTAAATTTATGGGAAAATCCCCATCTTCCAAATTCCCCAATTGTAATCTGTCCTGGTTTGGGAATCAAAGAAATCAGTGATCTATTCCAAGACACTGGAATATCCACACCATGCAAAATTTTGTTATACAATTTTTCTAATTTTGGCACTATTATGTCTTTAAATTCCTTATAAAATTCTGCCGGCAACCCATCCTCACTGGTGCCTTCCCCAATTTTAATTTTTGGATCATTTCTATAATTTCTTGCTGGGTTATACTTCCCTCCATTTTTTCCTTATATTCCATTTCTATTTTTCTATGTTCATATTTTTTCAAAAAGTCTTTCAATTCCTTACTATTTCCTTTTTGGAGTGAAGTTTTTGAAAAAAAATTCTAACAATCTCACATTTATCTTTTTTCTTATTACATCTTTTACCTTTTTCATCTATTAATATTCCAATTTCTCTTCTACATTTCTTATCTTTAGCCATTCTTGCCAATAATTTAGAGTTCTTATTACCAAATTCAAAAAATTGTCTTTTCAAATACATTAAATTCTTTTTAACAACTTCAATATCTTCAATTATCTGCTTATCTTTTAATTGTCTCAATTCTTCCCCAATTTTTTTATTTTTAGTTCTTGAAAATTCGTTTTTTAATTCTTGTATTCTTTTCCCTTCCATTTCCATTTTTTAAATAATTTTTATATTTTTTACATAACAATTTTATACTTCCACCTTGGAGATGTAAAGTGGAGAATGGGACATATGAACACATGTGGTATGGATGTCGTAAAGTGAAGAATTTTTGGTTACGAATAGAAGAAGAATCTACTAAAATAATTAAAAAGAAGGTAAAGTTGGGAGTAGATACTATCCTCATATTAAAGTTGAATGACAAGGTGTTAACAATTGATGAAAGAGAGCTTGTAAGGATATTGGTCATTATGGGACGAATTGTGATCGCAAGATACTGGAAATTGAATATTGAATACAAAATAAATGAATGGTTCAGAGAAGTTTGGAAAATTGCTCTTAATGATAAGTTAACATGTGATATAAAATTCAAAAAAGGACTATTGAAAGAAAATATATTTTGGAGGATATGGCAACCATTTGTGGACTATGCAATTGGGAACTTGGAAGAAATAATGCCAGTGCCAATGCAAAGAGAATTTTGGAAGACCTGAAGATGAAGAAAAAATTCCTCCGCTTCTCCCTATTTTGTATTATACACTGGGTGTGGTTTTGTGTTTTGTGTTTTGTCTTTAATTAAAAACTTAATAAAAAAGTAAAAAAAAAAAAAGACTAACAAACCCCTGTAAATTCCCCTTCCTGTTTCCCAATAGGATTACTCTCAGCTACAAGATAGTCAGTTTAGAGCATCACTTGTCAAAAGCTACTAATGATTGATTTCTCACATACTAGAATTAGCTATTGATTGATTGCTCATCTCCTGCTCAGGTGTTCATTTGAATAACTTTAGAAAGCATAATCTGTGATACCTAGAACAGAATATTTAACATTGGGCACGATGGATAATTTTGCATCTCTGTAAGAAAAGATTTTATTCTTATACATACATTGTATGGCCAGATGAAACAATGTGATGTTTTTTGAAGGACAAATGTCCTTCAAATGGAGTACGAAAATATGGTGATAGCTCTTGCCTTGATGGAGCTAGGCTTTTCTTCTCAGATACAATAGAAGTGTTTCTTAAAATGGCATGCAGCAAGAGGGAGAGCTTTAATGTGATCCCATAAAATTAAAAACTGAAATTAAATCCTGAAAACATTCTGTTCACTATACAGAATGTTAGAAAACTTGGAAACTTGCTGCTCAGAGTTTAGCTACTTCCTTATAATGTCAGCATGTTCTCTGCACATATCACAGCTGAGCAAATTTGAGTAGTAGCTCTTTTTAAAATAATCCATTTGGTGACTCATTTTAAAAAAGAGATGACAGTTTTATTCATTCTGAATTAGGCATCATATTTTTCACCTTCATTAATAGGCAGGGGTAGCAACAACAATAGCATTTAGGTTTATATGTCACCCAATAGCATTTTACAGTACTCTCTGGGCAGTTTACAATGTTAAGCATTATTTGCACCAACAATCTGAGTCCACATTTTACCAATCTTGGAAGAATGGAAGGCTGAGTCAAACTTGAACCTTGTAAGGATTGAACTCCAAGTTATAGGAGAGCTTGCCTGCAATACCGCACTTAAATCGTTACTCCACCAGGCTCCTCAGGGTAAGAGTTCTTCTTTGTCTATCTTTATAGTAAAGATGCATGTGGGTTTGTATGTACATACTTTGAATGCAAGTACCTGCATACTACTCTCTGTTGTGTTTAATTCCCCATAAAAATCATTCTTTTAAAATTGATAAATATAAGGTGCATATACTTTTTTTATGCAACTAAAGCTATTCCTCGTTCAGCAATCAAGTTTTCTTCCAACTATCTGGTTAAGTGAAATTGTTGCTAAGCAAACCATGTTACAGGAGAGGGAGAATGAGGGGGAGCGAGGGAGGGGGGGGGGAATAATTACTTGCTAACAACTCATTCAGATATGCCACCGTTACTCTCACTTCGATCAGGCACACAAATTTTAATTGTAAATGTGAGCATTGGTTAGAAAATGAATTTGCAAATGGTGCTAAATGAAATAGTCATAAACAAAGAATGAGTGTATCTTATTTATCACAATCAGTTTTGTTTTATGCTAATTCCTCTGAATTCCTCTATCGTTTTTCCTTACTTCTAATCTCTTTGTGCTTGCCCCACAGTTACAAACAACGTTTTACCTGTCCAGTTTTTTCTCTTTCCTGCTAAGAAAATGGGAAAGGAGTTAAACTCTGCCATTTTGCTTTCTTTTTCTTGGTACAACTAGTAGTGGAATTTGTGCTGGAGTCGTCATATCAATGTGCTAAACATTTCTGATGAAGTAAGGCTAGATAAAGCTAGGAACTCTTTAATGGACAATATGCTATGGCAATATTGGAGGAACAAAGAGTTTTCATAAAAGATATTAACGGCACAGATTATACAACGCTGCATAGATCTACCTTCTGTCAAATGGAACCTCTTATATCCCATCTAAGGTCCCTTATCCTGTCACTGATGGAAAGAGCTGTCAGTAGGCACATCATTCAAAGAATAGGACAGGTGCTTTTTGGGTAGATATAATTTGTATAAAATACAATTTTCAGCCAAGGATATATACATATTTGAATCAAAAGGTCTTAGGAGTCAGACTCAGAGTAAATGTAAGACAAATCAAGCTACTATGTTGTTACTGTCTTGTTGTTAGTTGTGAAGTTGTGTCCAACCTATTGCGACCCCATGGACAACATTCCTCCAAGCCTTCCTATCATCTACCATCCTCTGGAGTCCATTTAAACTCATGCCTACTGTTTCAGTGATTCCATCCAGCCACCTCATTCTCTGTCGTCCCATTCTTCTTTTGCCCTCAATCTTTCCCAGCATTAGGCACTTCTCCAATGAGTCCTTCTTTCTCATTAGGTGGCCAAAGTATTTGAGTTTCATCTTCAGGACTTCTAAAGAGCAGTCAGGGTTGATTTCCTCTAGGACTGACCAGTTTGATCACCTTGTAGTTCAAGGGACTCACAGGAGTCTTCTCCAGCACCATAGTTCAAAGGACTCAATTCTTTGGTGCTCAGCCTTTCTTATGGTATGGCTTTCACAGCCATACATTGCAACTTGCAATTGCAACACCATAGCCTTTACTAAACGCACTTTTGTTGGCAGGGTGATGTCTTTGCTTTTTAGTATGCTGTCTATATTTGCCATAGTTTTCCTCCACAGGAGCAAGCGTCTTTTAATTTCTTGGCTGCAATCCCCATCTGCGGTGATCTTGGAGCCCAGGAAAATAAAATCTGTCACTCCCTCCATTTCTTCCCCATCTATTTCCCAGGAATTAAGAGGGCCGTATGCCATGATCTTAGTTTTCTTAATGTTGAGTTTCTAGCCAACTTTTGCACTCTCCTTCTTCACCTGCATCAAGAGACTCTTTAGTTCCTCTTCACTTTCTGCCATTAGAGTGGTATCATCTGCATATCTGAGGTTGTTGATATTTCTCCCGGCAATCTTAATTCCAACTTTTGATTCATCTAGCCCCGCCATTCTCATGATGTGCTCTGCATATGTGCTCTGCATATAAATAGGCAGGGCGATAATATAAACCTTGCTGGACTCCTTTCCCAATTTTGAACCAATCAGTGGTTCCGTGTCCAGTTCTCACTGTTGCTTCTTGACCTGCATATAGGTATCTCAAGAGACAAATAAGATGGTCTGGTACTCCCATCTCTTTAAGAACTTGCCACAATTTTTGTGATCCACACAATCAAAGGCTTTAGCATAGTCAATGAAGCAGAAGTAGGTGTTTTTCTGGCTCCCTAGCTTTCTCCATGATCCAGAGTATGTTGGCAATTTGATCTCTAGTTCCTCTGCCTCTTTGAAATCCTGCCTGTACTTCTGGCAGTTCTCGATCCACATACTGCTGGAGCCTAGCTTGTAGGATTTTAAGCATAACTTTACTAGCATGTGAAATGAGTGCAATGGTGCGATAGTTTGAACATTCTTTGGCATTGCCTTTCTTTGGAATTGGAATGTAAACTGACCTTTTCCAATCCTCTGGCCACTGTTGAGTTTTCCAAATTTGCTGGCAGATTGAGTGTAGCACTTTTACTGCATCGTCTTTTAAGATTTTGAATAGCTCAGCTGGAATACTGTCACCTCCACTAGCTTTGTTGTTGTTCAGATTTCCTAAGGCCCATTTGACTTCATATTCTAGGATGCCTGGCTTGAGGTCAGTGACCACCCCATTGTGGTTATCACAATGTTAAGCTCGTTCTTGTATAGTTCTTCTGTGTAATTTTGCCACCTCTTCTTAATCTTTTCTGCCTCTGTTAGGTCCCTGTCATTTTGGTCCTTTATCATGCCCATCTTTGCATGAAACGTTCCTTTCATATCTCCAATTTTCTTGAAGAGATCTGGTCCTCCCTATTGTTTTCTTCTATGTCTTTGCACTCTTCATTTAAGAAGGCATTCTTATCTCTTGTAGCTATTCTCTGGAATTCTGCATTCAATTGGGTGTATCTTTCTCTTTCTCCCTTGCTTTTCACTTCCCTTCTTTCCTTAGCTATTTGCAAAGCTTCCTCTGACAGCCATTTTGCTTTCTTGCATTTCTTTTTCTTTGGGATGGTTTTAGTTGCTACCTCTTGTACAATGTTGCAAACATCCATAAATAGTTCTTCAGGCACTCTGTCTACCAGATCTAATTCCTTAAATCTATTTGTCACCTCTACTGTATATTCATTAGGGATATGATTTAGTTCATACCTGAATGGCCTAGTGCTTTTCCATACTTTCTTCAATTTAAGCCTAAATTTTGCAGTGAGAAGCTCATGATCTGAGCCACAGTCAGCTCCTGGTCTTGTTTTTACTGGCTGTATAGAGCTTCTACATCTTTGGCTGCAGAGCACATAGTCAATCTGATTTCTGTGTTGACCATCTGGTGATCTCCATGTGTAGAGTAGTCTCTTGGGTTATTGGAAAAGAGTGTTTGCTATGACCGTTGTATTCTCTTGACAGAATTCTATCAACTTGTGCCCTTCTTCATTTTGTACTCCAAGGCCAAACTTGCCTGTTATTCCA
Organism: Pantherophis guttatus; assembly: GCF_059756535.1. Taxonomy (NCBI): domain Eukaryota; kingdom Metazoa; phylum Chordata; class Lepidosauria; order Squamata; family Colubridae; genus Pantherophis; species Pantherophis guttatus. Next base: position 107,427,989 of record NC_142066.1, read on the forward strand.
GTTATCTTTTGGCTTCCTGCTTTAGCATTCCAATCCCCCATGATGATAAGGACATCATTTTTTGATGTTAATTCTATAAGGTGCTATAGGGCTTCATAGAACTGGTCAATTTCATCTTCTTCAGCACCAGTGGTTGGGGCATAGACTTGGACTACTGTGATATTGAATGGTTTGCCTTGGATTCGAACTGAGATCATTCTGTCATTTTGGGGATTGTATCCCAGTATTGCTTTTCCTATCTTTTATTGACTATGAAGGCTACTCCATTTCTTTTGAGGTATTCTTGCCTGCGGTAGTATACCTGATGGTTATCTGAATTAAATTCACCCATTTGTGTCCATTTTAGTTCACTGATTCCTAAGATGTTGATGTTCAGTCTTGTCATCTCTTATTTGAACACATCCAGCTTGCATTGATTCATAGATCTTACATTCCAAGTTTCTAAGGAGAATAAATCTTTACAGCATCAGACTTTCCTTTCACCACCAGATCCATCCACAGCTGAGCATCTTTTTGGCTTTGGCCCAGTCACTTTATTCTTTCTGGTGCTCTAGTACTAGCCTTCTGCTCTTCTCTAGTAGCATATTGGACACCTTCCGACCTGAGGGGCTCATCTTCCAGCATCATATCTTTTTGCCTTTTGGTACTGTCCATGGGGTTTTCATGGCAAAGATACTCGAGTGGGTTGCCATTTCTTTCTCCAGTGGATCACATTTTGTCAAAGCTCTCTGCTATGACCTATGCCATGCAGGGGTAGCCCTGCACGGCATAGCTCATAGCTTCATTGAGCTACCAAGCCCCTTCACCATGACAAGGCAGTAATCCATGAAGGGGTTTTACTGTCTAGAAAATAACAATCTGAACAGCAGTTAACATATTTTATAATTCTTGTATTTTAACCTTCAAAGAAACTTCAGGGCAGGATTAGTTTTTTCTATCTCAGTAAAGGAGAAAAAAGTCAACATGTAATCTGTTTACTAAAAAAAAAACCTTAAGAAACTTTTATCAGTATACTATACTAATATTCAATGGATTCCGTGAAACTGAGATATCTGCAAAACTGGAAATAGAACACTTATGTTTCATACAAAGGAAATGCTCATCTCTTTCAATTCTGCATATGGAATCCTTGCTCATATTTGCTGAAATGATTTAAACATAAATTCAATATGACAAAATGATGGGTAGAATAGGACCAGGCAAAAAGAACAACAACTACTCTATGCAGAGATTTATTGATTCTAAGATTATAACCAGGGTTTCAATAAAATCGCTTTAAGATAGGGTACAAAATGAAAACAACTCCAATGATTCCAATTATGCTGATGAAAGAAAATGTACTTTCCATTCCTTCTGTTCTGAACGCTTTGTAAGGATTTTCTCCTTTCTGCTCTTTTTCAGTTTATATAAGGAAATAGTGGCTTGATTATTATCCAAGCAATTCCTGATATAAGGCTTTCGTAATCCCATTAACTTCCAAATAAACAGTGACATTAAAATAAACCCAATTTAATATACTAAATTTACTTTCCAGCAATGTCTGACTTCACCCCCATCTCAATAAGCTATGGTGGCCATTTATTATTTAATAGTTTTATATAGCCATCCATCCATTTTAGATCCTTTCCAAAAGTAAAACGGATAAAAGTTATCCAATTTGAAGATGACCAAGGCATGAGTGACTTTGAGTATTTGCTCAGGATCCAGGAAGGGATGCAGTACAACATGAAGCAGTACAAAGGCTCTCCTAGCCACAAGCGTCACCTGATTCTTGAGTAGGACTTGTCAGTCTAGAAGGATCCAGATTGTCCATGGAATTTATTTGGGATAGTGCAATTCTATCCGGAACAAAAGACAGTATAATTTCATTGCTAGAAGAACTCAAAACCCAAAGAAATTCAGTCTTGACAGGGTTCAACTGAAGCTTATTTCCTCCATTCAGAACCCCACAACCTACAGGCACAAGGACAACACATGAACATTACCACTTAGTTCATCAGAGGTGGAGTTTTATAACTGGATATTAATGATACTTCACCCATAGCAACAAATTATCTCACCCAGTGGCTTCATAAAACTGTTAGATATGAGTGGAGAGAGTGCTAAATTCTGCACATAATGGGGATTGAAGGCAGAACCTCTCCATCCCAATAAAAAAAAACACAAACATTTGATATTGGCTCTACAGAAAAGAAATAAACCAAGACGATACTGTGCCACCCATTCCCAACCCATGCAACTGATCCAGAAGAATACCATGGTTGATGGTATTGAAAGTTGCCTAGATATCAAGAAGAGTAAGAACATATGTAGTATTCCATCCTGCTCTCTCCAGAGATTATCCAAAAGCATGACCAATATTGTCTCTGTCCCATGCCCAGGTATATGGAATAATATACCATGGTTAAGTTGACAAAAATACTAAACCAAAATGGCCAAAATACTAAACCACACACACTAAACCAAAATCAACCAACCAATATATTTGTGACTTAACTGCTTTGTGAATCTAGACTAGGGGTGTCAAACTGATGGCCCATGGGCTGGATTCGTCACATGCAGGCCATTCCCACCCAGCTCTGTGAAGGGAAAAAACACTGTAATATGTCATGTGATGGCAACGTGACTCGGTGAGTTTGACACACATAATCTAGACTATACAACAAAACCAGAATGAAAAAAGAAAACTGTATTATGATCTGGGAATGAAAATTGTTTAAATTTAAATATAAATACCATAAAATTAAGCTTGTCATATTTAGTAAGAGAAATTATATAACTCCCAACCAGTGTAATGTTTAATTCCATGGATAATATTTTACTATTTATTGCTTTCTTTTATTTGAGCAAACGGTTATCTAGCTGAAGCATTTTTAATATAGAAGTTTCATGCTATGGAGAATGAAAAAAGTTTATTCTGCTCATTTTGCTATCTCACTCCTTGTGTCTACCCCTGAGGTAGGTGCATAATGATTTAATAACAGAAACAGCAGGCTCGCAAACCTCTATACCCCATTAAAAAAGAAAACAAAAACCAAAACCTAATATCTTTGAGATCTGGGTGTCAGCTTTTTACTGGAAGATTTCTTGAGTTATGAATACAGCAGTTTCGCAAGTAGATAGCATTCTTATTTATGAAGCTCTGTCTTAAAGTGTTAGAACAAAAACAGCATTAATTGCTGTCAATCAGGAAGCCTTTTCATCGGCTCTTGACTCAAAAGGCATTCTGTTTCCCAAATGGATGGATCAATCACCCCATATTACATCTGCTATTAAGAACAATTCCACCATACTGTCATCTCCTCAGACTACTAGCTAATAAATATGTAATTTAACATTCGGGACAAACTAAACACATTCAAGCAGCAAACCAACTGCAGCAGTGGTGGTATTCAGCTGGTTCTAACTGGTTCGGGTGAACTGGTAGCAGTGGCTGCGGGAGGCTCCACCCACCTGCCCAGACGTTATCACATGACTTTTTGACGCTCTGTGCATGTGCATGTGCAGAGGTGGTGCGTGCACTCACATTTGCGGACCGGAAGGTAAGTGAATACCACCCCTGAAATGCAGGCACCTATATAATATTGTTCCCCTTTACTGGGGTTATCTAGTCTTAAGTCAGCTAGAAACCATCCCTCTCCAACTTCCTCTGCTATTGTTTCTTCTAACCTGTAGTCTTGTGCCAGTTACTAAAAGAAAGCCTGGATGAATGAAACAGAACATCTTCACAGTAATCATTGCCTGACCAATTTTTAAGGTTTGTTTCAATAGCTTTAAATATGATTCCATACTTCCGTTTCAAAAATTCAGATAATCATTAAGAGGAATTAAAAATATTCAGAAAATACTAACTCTTTACTGTTACCTGATTTTATAGCCCAGCTATGACAGATCTATTTTCAAGAAAACTAAGAGATCCAGTTAAAAAGTTAAAAAGACAATTTAAAATTTCAAGTATTATACAAAAACAATACTGTACTAATCCAAAAAGCAATTAAACATGTTCTAAAGGATCACCTCGGCAGGGCGTGTTTGCTCCTTGGGAAAAAGCATCTATGCATGGTCTACTGCTGTTTTCAATAACAAACCAAGTAGCTTTGAAGAAACTGATGCTTTTGGTTCTCAAGTACTACTATACATGCAATTAAAATCCTCCAAGTAAAAATGATGCAAAAAGTGATTTCTTTTTGCATCATTAAAATCTTAACTCTCAGTTCTTTGATTGTTTCGAATGTAAACCAAATTTAAATTAATTTAAAATATATGTTATTTTAACCACTTCCTTAATTCTAGTTTTCAGCAAATATTAAACTTTTATTTATGGCATTTTTTGTCAATCTGTTTTAGTTTATTTAATAGGAAATGTAATAGGAAAAAAGTGTAAAATAATACAGAAGACCAAGACAATACACAGCTACTCTTTCTTATCACTACCCCAAAATCTAAACTTTATTAACAACAGAAATGAACCTAAGAAAGACAAAACAAGTCCTTCTTCTCCAGAAACTTCCCTGAATAAATTTATGCAATAGTTTTGATGTACAGTTGTTTTATATTTAAAGGCAAATGATGCTTCAGATTAAAGAGGTTTTCAAGCATCATACCTGTCCAATTTTTTTTGAAGCAGCCATTTCTTTTCAGGAAATTGTCTTCTGCAGTTGTAACAAGATCCTAGGATATGACTAACTTATTTAAGGCAGGGGTATCAAACTGGCCACGCCCATCCCAACTCCACAAAGGCAAAAAATGTTGTGATATTTCATATGATGTGATTGAGTTTGACACCCGTGGTTTAAGGAATTACAAACAGATGTTACATTTACATTCTTGCATGCCCAAAACCAGCATTTTGCCTTCAAATCCACGGCTACTATTTAGCATAGTGAAGACCAAATTTGGAGAAGCTGGAAATAAGAGATCCGAAACCAGACAGATAGTTTTCAAAACAGAGTAGCTTCATCTCCATTTGGGAATGGATATGAGTTTAAAATAAAATTCAAAATCATAGTGATGATTGAATTATTTTTTAGCAGTTTGTTACATAGGCAGAAGGAAACCAGGCTGAAATACAGAATACTAGAGAAGTTAAGTTTGGGAAGACATAGTCCTGCTTTTAATTAATTAGTTAAAATAGCTCCATATGCTGAGTTATACTGTGTGGTTAATTGTCTTGCATAGGATAGCGGTCAAGAAAATGTGTCCTGTGGTGAATTGCCTGGTGCGAGGCAATGGGGGAGGAGAGGTGGGGGAGGGCCAATGGCAAAGGAAAGCCTAGGACATAAAGCCCATTGTAGTGCAGAGAGGCTAGGTGCCAATGGTAGTGTGGCAGGGCTGGGTGGCACAGTGAAGTGACCATGGCAATGTGGTCATGGCCAATTGTCCTAGACCAAAAACTATCAATGTTATTTCCATCCTATATCTGGTTCTGATCCTTATGGAAAAGGATTTAGATCAGTGATTCCCAAAGTGGAGCCTATGCTCCACAAGGGGGCAATTTGATTTTTAATGGGGGCAATTTGGAACCTTGTTTAAACCAAGTTAATGGGCTTTTAGGCTTCCTCCGTGTGAGTAGGAGTTCAGTTTTTGAATATTAAGAATTATGTCACCGGGGATGGGGGGAATCAGGATTTTAGAGATCCGTAGGTGGGACATGGCCAAAAAAAAGGTTGGGAACCATTGATTTAGATAATCCATTTCATCCACAGTCCTCTGAAATTGTTACCTTCACCTTGCCAATCATCTTCTCAATCACCTTCCCCAAAAAGGAGAAGTTCAATACTGCATGAAAGTTGGTCAATATAATGGGGTCCAGCAATGACTTCTTGAGAAAGTGCAAATCAAAGCCTCCTTAAGAGACAGTGGACAAAGCCCCTTACTCAAAGAAGAATTTATCACAGCTAGCAACTACTCAACAACACCCCCATGGGTTGCTTAAACTCAGCAAGGAGCACAGATCTAAAGAACAAGTGGTTGAGCAGTCGTAAGGACTTCATCAAGCCCAACAGAATTAAAACTATTTCTAGGTCCAAATTCAGTAGCAGTTCAAGTAGATTAAATCAAGCAGATGAAGAAAATATTTAGTCATACATACAATATGTCACAGGAGTGAGTACACCCGTCACATTTTGTAAATATTTAAGTATATTTTTTAATGTAACAGCACTAAAGAAATAACACTTGGCTACAATGTGAAGTAGTGAGTATAGAGCTTGTATAACAGTGTAAATGTGCTGTCCCCTCAAAATAATGCAACACACAACCATTAATGTCTAAACTGCTGGCAGCAAAAGTACACCCCTAAGTGATAATGTCCAAATGGGACCCAAAGTGTCAATATTTTGTGTGGCCACCATTATTTTCCAGCACTGCCTTAACTCTCTTGGGCATAGAGTTTGCCAGAGCTTCACAAATTGCCACTGGAGTCCTCTTCCATTCCTCCATGACGATGTCACCTCCACCTTCCATTTCAGGATGCCCCACAGATGCTCAATAGGGTTTCGATCTGGAGACATGCTTGGCCAGTCCATCACCTTTACCCTCAGCTTCTTTAGCAAGGCACTGGTTGTTTTGGAGGTATGTTTGGAGTCATTATCATGTTGGAATACTGCCCTGCGGCCCAGTCTCCAAAGGGAGGGGATCATGTTCTGCTTCAGTATGTCACACTACATATTGGCATTCATGGTTCCCTCAATGAACTGTAGCTCCCAGTGCCTGCAGCACTCATGCAGCCCCAGACCATGACATTCCCACCACCATGCTTGACTGTAGGCAAGACACACTTGTCTTTGTACTCCTCACCTGGTTACTGCCACACACGCTTGACACCACCTGAATCAAATAAGTTTATCTTGGTTTCATCGGACCACAGGACATGGTTCCAGGAATCCATGTTCTAAGTCTGCTTGTTTGCAGCAACCATTTGTGGGCTTTCTTGCGCTTCAACTTTAGAAGAGGCTTCCTTCTGGGTCGACAGCCCTGCAGACCAATTTGATGCAGTGTGCGGCATATGGTCTGGGCACTGACAGGCTGACCTGCCCCTATCAACCTCTGAAGCAATGCTGGCAGCACTCATACATCTATTTCCCAAAGCCAAATTCTGGATATGACACTGAACACGGGCACTCAACTTCTTTGGTCGACCATGACAAGGCCTGTTCTGAGTGGAACCTGTCCTGTTAAACCACTATATGGTCTTGGCCACCGTGCTTCAGCTCAGTTTCAGGGTCTTGGCAATCTTCTTATAGCCTAGGCCATCTTTATGTAGAGCAATAATTCATTTTTCCAGATCCTCAGAGAGTTCATTGCCATGAGGTGCCATGTTGAACTTCCAGTGACCAGTATGAGAGAGTGAGAGTGATAGCACCAAATTTAACACACCTGCTCCTCCTTCATACCTGAGACCTTGTAACACTAATGCATCACATGACACTAGGGAGGAAAAACGGCTACTTGGGCCCCATTTGGACATTATCACTTAGGGGTGTACTCACTTTTGTTGCCAGCAGTTTAGACATTAATGGCTGCGTGTTGCGTTAATTTGAGGGGACAGCACATTTACACTGTTATATAAGCTGTATACTCACTACTTTACATTGTAGCCAAGTGTCATTTCTTCAGTGTTTTCACATGAACATATACTTAAATATTTACAAAATGTGAGAAGGTGTACTCACTTCTGTGACATACTGTATAGAACAACAATCCATCCCAAGCTCCTGTTCTTTTCACTATCTTGCAGGAAGTTTAGTTCTTGATGTTGTATGTCATACTGAAATTGCATGGATTTGTTCAGCAAAGCCACCATTTGTTCAGCAAAGACTACTAAAGGTAGATGCTTGGCTTGAGATGGAGATCCTAATGGAAAAGAAGAGCTGCATTTAGCCAGTAGCAAAACATCAGCTGCCAGTGTCAGGTGGGCATCTCAGAGGGACAACTTGGCAGAAATTGGCATCAGATAACCAAAGCAAGGATGTCATTTGCAGATCTGATTGCTTTGATCATCATGCTCAAGGAGTACTGCCAACAATGCAGCAACCGGAGAAAGCAATACTCATGGTAATCTTTACCTGTCCCCTCCTCCCCTGCCCGGGTAATTGTAACAGGATAAACAGGCTCCCAACCGCAGCATCATCTGTGGCCGCTTAGAAATGGGGGGAGGAGTTTGAAAAGATAGTGCAGTTTTAGCTACCTTGAAAATAGGGGGGAAGTTTTCCAAAGACAGTTTAGCCACATGTAAAAAATATTTGCCAAAAAATCTGGGTCTGAAAAAGAGATAGAAAAGACAGTGAGATGCTGAGGGTAAAAGGCAAAAGTTGGTGTGGGGAACAGGTAGAGAAGGCAGCTGGGCGAAATAATGTTTCCTGACTTGAAACTGAATTTTGCAGCCTAGCTGTTTGGTTTGAATGAAAGAGTGCATATTGCTGAGAAACAGAAGCTTTTGGAGACAGAAGAACATGACCTGATATTTGGATGGCATGGATAGCTGTAGTATGATAATGACATAAAAGTATTACAACCTTTTTAATGTGTACAGGTTAATGTGTATTTTAAAAAATATTATTAGATGTCCAAAATTGAAAACAGGAAATAGATACAAATATCTTTGTGTGCCCCAAAATATCATTGTGGCTCTCAACATAAGAAGCATTTTATAGATGAGAAATAATAGGTAAACACAAATGGATTAGTAAGAGATATTAGAATTTTTTCATGGGGAATGTAAAATAAAATCAAGAAATGAACTGGTTCCCCACAGGACAGAGATGGGAGGGGGAAAGAGGCAAGTGGGAAGAACTGAAGGCAGTTCCTTAGCTTACTGAGGCTTGCGCCTGGTAGGAATCAAGCCCAGAAGAGGTTGCATTGGGGTGAGTACTTACTTAATGATGCACAATTTAATGACCCAACAGGAAGAGCTTCACTGCTCTTGTAAGTCAGTGCATTGAAATGCTATCTCACTTTATGATTGCACCGATATATGACAGAAGTTCTACTTCCTCTTTTCTGTAAGTGATTTTACTTTATTTCTGTTTAAACATTACAGAATTACCCACAAAGTCTTATGACACTGGCTCCATGGCAGTGTTTCCAAATAGTCTTTCACATGCAAACACATATAGTGAGGTCTTGAATAGATAGTCACATATGTATTAGACTCTACATGTGTAAATTTTGAGTTAATAATTATTTGCAGTTATATGAAAGCTAGTGCATATATAACTATGTGTGAAGGCTTTGTTAGTTCTCGTAAGAGCAGAGGAGGATTTATCTCAGTTACTTACAAGATGAATATAAATCAGTTTTGAAATAGTTAAACAGAATTACCATCCTTTATCTTCTTCCAAAAACATAGAATATTCTTAGTTTACAGACTGCCATGGGGAAAAAAAATTCATAGAGATTTCTGATTTTCTTTCTCATCAGAAAAGCACATGTATCTTTGCTGGTAGGGATGAATAAAGTATTAGAAAAATTTATGAATTGTTGCAAGCTTCTAAATGTCTTTTTGCGCATTTTGGTTTTTTGACATACATTAAAATTATTATTCCTTGGGTATCCAAACTTCCTAAACATTACTAGGGCTCTTTGATTTTGCACCACTATTATTAAGTGTTTAAAATCTATTAAAATGCACAAATGAATTTATGGGAAAAAAAACATTGCCCTAAGCATATTTTTATGACCCACACATTTTGAATATTTAAAACCATATTGTTAATAACAAAAAACTCATTCTCAAGGGTTTAATTTTGCTCCTATATGTTCATCTGATGGTTTGTGAGTTTTATTACATTTCATTAGGGATATTTTAAAAAAAGAGAGGGGAGAGTTAAATGCACAAAATGGTTTATTTTAAATTGGAAAATGAACCCTCAGTAAATCTCGTTTACCAATAGTGATTCCCTGATAAGCTTCCATAGCAAAAAAAGAATTGCACATATAGTTTATTGCTTATACAGAAAAGCAAGAGACAAAAAACATGATTATTTGCTAAATACTTTTGCAGTCTTTCAAACTGCTCTAGACAATTGCTCCTTATTTGAACAGTATTCTTTACATTAACACAGAAGAGGGGTTTTAGATCTACTGTAAGAAATATTTATGTACACTGAGAGCATATGCACCAAGATAAATTCCTTTTGTGTCCAATCACACTGGGCCAATAAAAAATTCTATTCTATTCTATTCTATTCTATTCTATTCTATTCTATTCTATTCTATTCTATTCTATTCTATTCTATTCTGCTTCTGGCTTTTGCTTGAATGAAAAGTACAGTAGCATAGCAGATGAATAGGAATCAATGGATCATTCCATTTGATCTCCACAATTAATAAGGCAGAATTCTAATTGCTCTATAATATAATGATTAAAATACCAGTATTTGTTGACCTGCAACTTTCTATAAGATTTGAACATAACTACTTCAATATTTAATCAAACATTATTCATGGCATACTTGCTAATTCATCAATATTCTTCTGTCTGTGTGTGTGTGTGTGTGTGTGTGTGTGTATGCGCGCGCGCTGCAACTTGTTATCAAGTGACTTTCAGGAATTACAACATGATAAAAACTTACAATATTAAATATTAAAACAATAAATGTAATATTAGACTAGGCAGAAAATTAGCTAAAATAGAGGTCAGTATCCAACAGGAAGGAGTTTGAATCTTCTATTTAATCCTCTAATCACTCCATTTGAACCCAGGCCAATCTGCAGAGACAGGTTTTAAGGTCCTTTCAGAAAGCCAAGAATATGGGGAAGGTTATCACCTCAAGAAGAATCTTGTTCAGGCAGTGAAAACCATAGCAGAAAAGGCTCTTCTCCTGGAACCTGTAAAATAGAATTCCTTGACTGATTGGGTCTGCAGCATGCCTCTTCTGCCAGTTCAAGTGGAGTTGGCCAATCCCATTGTAGTAAGATGGTTTCTCAGGTAACCTGATTCATTGCCATTAAGGGCTTTATTAATGATAACCAAAACTTTGGACCCAGAAGCAAACCAGCAACTATGCAGCTTGCACAACAGTGGTATGATAAGGAACCTGGAGTCTCCTTGAATTGTCCATGCAGCTGCATTCTGTGCCAGTTGTAGATGCCAAATATTCTTCAAGGATAGAACACACTGTGATAGTCCAAAGATGAACTGATCAAAGTCTGGGTTACTGAACTCAGGGACTCACAGCCCAGAAAAGGACACAAGTGGTGCATAACACAATGCATTGAAAAATCTTAAATAGTGCACAGGGTCTATCTAGGGCTCTACAACCACATATAGAATTAAAGATGTATGTGTACAATATAATATATGTATGTGTATAATAGTATGTGTACAATATAATATATGTATGTATATAATATAAATCACCTACGGTATGCATTATTTCTATGCATTTTCAAAAATTTGTATTTGGGATTTTTTAAATATAATTTTCAGAAATTAATTTTTGTTGCTTCCTTTTGATTGAATATCTCAAATCTGATCATTGTGGTGGTAGGAGACCAAGATTTCTATTTTTCCCAGCTTTGATACCTATATAGAGTACTCAGCGAACCAGTTGTTTAATCGGTAGGATCCCACCCCTGATTACACCATCAGGTGTCCTTCAGTTTAGCACTTGAAGCTTTATATATCTTGGAAACAGCTAAAATAGAAACATAATGTACAGAAATGTTAAAATGTACAGGTAGTACTCATTTAACAATCACAATTGGAACCAGCAAATTCATTACTAAGAGATGCCGACACTAGCAAGGTTAGTCATGTGACTGTGACTTGTGATTTTAATGCTGGCTTCTTCATTAGTCTGCTTGTTGGAAGCCAGATGTGAAGCCTGCATATGGTAATCATGTGACCATGGAATGGTACAATGGTCATAAACAGCTGTTGGTTGCATCATTGGATCGGTTTTGCTGTTGGGTTCTAATATTCTGTTGGTTATTGAAATACTTCATTGGTATTAGAAGTTTAAGAGTTCAAGGTGGCATGTGGACTCTAGTATATTAGTACTGAAGAATAGAGAAATGCTTGACTGAGATTTGGGACTAAGCATAAAAAAGTTGACACTTTTATTTCTCAGTAGTATTTTGAGTATCAAATTTGTATTTCCTTCTGGAACTGACTTTTCCTTTGGGCATCAGAGCTTTGTTTATTTTTGGAGTGATTCGGGTTGTTTTATTTTTGTTTCTTTTAAAGAGTTTGTTTGAGACCAGAAAGGCATGATGCTCTGGAGACAGTGAAAAGACTCTCAGTAGCAGCTTTATGCTGATTTGATTTCTTGATGAAGACATTTCTTAATGCATTGTGGTAGAAAGTAAAACTTAAATGTAAGTAACAATAGAAATGCCTGTTTAAAGTAAATTTGGATAACAAACCTATTCAAAATAAAATAATGGTTTAATCTAGATGTCTGTAAAATTGATGTCATTTAATCAAGCAAACCAAATCCATAATAACAATCAGTGGAAGTACTAAGCATGAAGACATCTAGGTTATTTGTATTGTTCTTAAAAGTATTTAATAATATGTGCAAATTTCCTCAGGAATGACGAAAGATATTTTAAAATGAATTTTGAAAATATCAAAGTGACAGACAAATGCATTGTTGTTTATTGTTAATGGCTGTGTCAGATCTAATTGTAGCAAATGCAACCAGTGCCCTTCATGGGTGTTTCTGGAAAAAAATTGACCTTCTTGTTATTTCGCAGTAGTATTGGGGTGTCAAATTTGTCAAATGTCTTTTGGGATATTGGGAGATTCTTCTAGACTTACCAATATATGACATTATTTTAATTATTATGGTCAAAAATCTCATGTAAAGTCAGCACATAAAACCTTGTAGTTATGATAAAACTGAAAATAAATCATTTAAAATGTAAAGGAATCTATGCATTCTCTTATGCCACAACAAGTAATTCACTTAATTTGAAATAAGCTATTCACTGATATTTTAGTCAGCATTATATATTTTTCCCCTTAGAAACAAAGAAAGGTACTGCTGTGACATCCATCAACTATGACACATAATCAAGTTTGGATGGCTTGAGCAGCTGTACTGAAGAGACCTAATGTGTCCTACTTCCCTCTTCGTTGATGTAATAATTTTGATAGAGGGAGACAGGTTTGAGTACGTATCGCACAAGCCATTCTAGGCATAGTGGTGGTGGTGGTGAATGGAATGTAGCTATTTGCAGCTTTATTTTCAAATGGTGTCAGGCCAACACAAAGATATATTAGAGAATCTGAAACTGCTTAAAGACTTTGGCTTTGTTTGTGCCAAAGACATATGAGGGATACTTGCATAGGTAACATATCTTTATATTTGAATGTCCTGCCTCCTTGCATAACTCTTATAGATCCATTTTCTCCACTGTATTTGTATAATTTTTTTCCAGGAATACATAGTAAAATAAGAAAGATAATTTTCAAAATCTCACTGTAATAAAAGTGACATTAGTAGTTGCATATTTGAGTGTGATTTCTGGGGAAAGTGTGACTGACTGCATGCATTATATTAAAAGTCATGATAAATAATGATAAATAATGCACAGTGACTAGGTTCACACAATACACTAAACCAAAATCAACAAACTATATCTTGCATGACAATCTACGATTGTTTCAAATCAGTGCATTTCTTGGTACATACATAGACAGATAGACAGACAGACAGACAGATGGATAGACAGGCAGACAGAGCAAGATTAAGAGTTATTTGTGTCATATGTCTTTTAGATTAGCGGGAAATAATCGTAAACAATAATGTTTGTATATTCTTTATACATGAAGCTGATAACGAAGCATTTACGTATCTAACATTTTAATATTAAAATGTTTTAATATTAAGACATGGTGGGAGGAATAAAACAAAAAGAAAATTGCTATGGTTTTTCTCATATGGAACTTTCCTTAACATACCTTTTGTCAAGCGTCAAGCAGCACTCAACACCATGACTGGGAGCACCATGAATACAGCAGCCGCATGGGGGTTGGGTGCGGGTGTGGGAGGCATGGGGTGCTGGTGATGGGGTCAGAGTCGCGACTAGGCGTCCATGGAGCACGGGGGGGTGGGTGGGCATTATTTAGAGCTCGCGAAAGAAACCTGGTATAGAACGAAGCCGGGTGGTCAGGGGCGATGCTAAGAGGATCGGCGATGATGAAGTCAGTACTGCGCGCCTGGAGGAGAGCAGCCAGAAATTCGAACGCGCCTAGCTGACCAAAGTTATTATTACAGCCTGCTCTATAAAAGGATGCTGCGGTTGGCGTGCGATAGCCGCATCTTTGTATTGCTTGCATACCGGTTTCACGATGAGCTGCAGTCACTAATAAACCAGGATACCTTACTGAGCAACCCACGTGTGGTTCCTGTGTCTTAGTGATCGCGGGCTACCAGAAGCCAAGAAGAAGACGCGGCTCACCTTCCCTCGTTGTTTGGGAGTTTACGCCGGACTGAACAGCGGTATGGCGGAGGGGGGCTCTGCAGACGCGCTACCTGACGAGCTCGAGAAGGAGGAGGAGGCAGTTGAAGACATGGTCGTCGAAGCGCCCGACACGAGTGAACAGCCGGTGGTGCGGCCGAAGCTTCGGGAGCTGCGGAAGGAGGTAACAAAGGAGCCACAAACGGAGACGGGGCTTGAGGAAACACAGGGACTTGGGGTAGCGGTCCCTGCTGGGGCTGGGACTTGGTGGCATAGTTTGGCCCTGACCGGCACACGGGTGCAAACTCCTCCTACACCGGCACCCAGTTCCAGGGCTGGAGGGAACGCCAATGGGTCGATGACGAAGATGGGGAGTGGAGTTACTCCACAGGCCCGGGAGCAACTACTATGGATGTACTGCGGGACAGATTCGGGGAGGCCAGTTTCCGTGACGCGTCTTCCTGGCAGCCCTGGGCACCCAGCACAGAGCCATCTGCAACGTGGCAGGGAATCGGGGCTGAAGGAAGACTACGGATCACTAGCCTGAAGTTTAAGCCGGAACGACGGACGAGCCGAGCCAGCGGGGAGCACCTCCCAGTAAATGCCAGTGCTAGTATCTCTTTTGGCGGGGACAGCGCCCGCGCACCACCAAGGGTGGCTGCTAGAGCCAGTAGGGACAGAGGAGTGGATACCGGAACCGATGGGCAGCGGGCCCCCAATGGGGGGTATCAAACCACCGCAGCCCCGCCAGATAGACCCGCTACCACAATGGGGCCCCGAAGTATGGACCCCACAGAACCCTTGGGGCTTACCCCCGGTGCAGGCCACATTTGATGGGACCTCAGAAAAGGTTGCACTATTTCTTAGCCAGGTCATTAGCCATATGGACCTGTACGGCAGGTTATATCCTTCACAATGGTCCATGGTGGTCGCTGTGACGGCAGTGCTCACAGGTGAGGCCGCAGACTGGGTCGCTAACCTGCACAGTGAGCATGCCCAGGAATTGACAGATCTTGGGTTATTTCTGGAGGCGTTAAGAGTCTGTTTCGAAGATGAGACCCGAACCCAAGTAATTGAGGGGGGAGCTTGTAGAATTGAGGCAACGTGGGCGTCCGGCTAAGGAGTACGTTAAGGAATTCCGCAGTCTAGCTGGGAAACTGCGATCGTGGGCAGAACGCCTCCTTATCCATCAGTTCCAATCCGGGCTAGATAGAGAAATACATCAGGCATGTGTATATCGTGGGTTGGGACCTCGCCTATTGGAATGGTACAAGGCGGCTGTAGCTTTGGATGTTGGCCTCCGAGAATTCAACCCCGAGGTGTAGGCCAAGGCCAACTGAGGCGCGGTCCCATCGGGCGGTCCGCTGAAAGGGGTCTGGCTAGGCCACCCCGTTGGTGGGTACTGGGGCTGCATCGTTGTTTTCGATGCAACCAGGAGGGGCATAGGACGGCTGAATGTCCTCTACCGCCATTACGGGTGTCTACCCCAAGACCACAGGGACTGAACACCTCATCCAAGGAGCAGCGTATCCGCACACCGGAGCGTTCTAGAGCAGCAACCCATGCGTCCATGTCAGAGACAACGATGCAATCTACTGTTAGTGGTTCGCCCAGGACAGCTCGCATCCCTGAGACCACGGGAACCAGTGAGGACGATGAAAACATCCAAGACCCCATGGCAAGTGACCCCATACGCCCTTTCCTGATACCTATTGTGTTACACCACCCAACAACGAAACAGGAGTGTAAACAGGAGGCCTTGATCGATTTGGGGTGTACTAGATGTCTTATTTGCCAATCTGTGGCGGAAGAGCTGGGGCTCCAGATATCTACTCTGCGCACCCCTATCAAGTTTGAACAGGTAGATGGAACCATTCTTGGCGGAGGGCCAACCACCCATATAACTGAACCAGTTATATTAGGAGTAGGGGAGCACCAGGAGCTTATCCGCTTCATAGTTATTACACGAATGGTCGAACCTGTAATCCTCGGACTTGCATGGTTGGATAAATGGGAACCAACCATCTGGTGGGAGGGGTTTTTTCGTAAATTACGACTTCCTATAATAATGGAGCCATGCACGACGGCACAACATGGGGCGGTGGCCGACCAAGCATACCCCCACGTATATGATGACCTTGCCCAGATGTTCAGTGAAGACGAATGCGATGTTTTACCGCCGCATCGGGACACAGACTGCGGGATCGAGTTGGTCCTCGGAGCAAAGCTGCCGAAACCTCGGATGTATTCCATGACACCAAGAGAGTTGGAAGAACTGAGGAAATATATTGACAAAAACCTGGCAAGAGGCTTCATACGTCCCAGTCGGTCACACCTGGCAGCCCCGGTGCTCTTCCGGGGGAAAAAAGACAGAGGATTGCATCTATGTGTGGACTACTGGGGATTAAACACTGTCTGTATCGAGCCGTTGTATCCGCTACCCTTGATAAATGACCTGTTGACAACGTTGGCGACCGGAAAGATCTTTATCAAATTAGATCTTCGTGAAGCATACTATCGGGTACGTATATGGTCAGGTGACGAGTGGAAAACCACCTTCAATAGTCCTCTGGGGAGTTACCACTTTTTTGTGATGCCGTTTGGGTTGCAGGGGACTCCGGCTGTCTTTATGCAATTGATCAATGGGATACTACATGACTTTTTATATCGTGGAGTTTTAGTCTATTTGGACGATATACTCATTTACTCGAACACACTGGAAGAACATATCGATTTAGTCAGACAAGTGCTCGCTCGGCTGTTGAAGGCACACTTGTTTGTTAAGCTCTCGAAGTGTGAATTCCATCGTAATGAAATAGACTACCTCGGGTTCCAGATCAAGGACACAGGATACAAATGGATCCGAAAAAGGTAGAGGCAGTACTAGGTTGGCAGGCCCCGAGAAAAACGAAAGCAATTGCAAAGTTTCCTAGGCTTCGCAAATGTCTATCGACATTTCATCCCTTCATTTGCTAGAATGGCTTTGCCATTGACAGATTTGTTATGCACAAAAGGACTGTCACCACCCGGGGCAAAGCCTAAACCAGGGCACATGTTGCCCTGGACCTCTAAGTGCCAGGAGGCATTCGAGAGGCTCAAACACCTGTTTTCCAAAGAGCCTGTCCTAAAACATCCAGACACATTGCTACCTTTTATCGTGCAGGCCGACGCTAGTGATGTAGCTGTTGGCGCCGTCCTCTTACAAAAAGACGTATCGGGTATTCTGCAACCCTGTGCATATACGTCATGGAAGTTTACCTCACCGGACCGGAATTGGGCTATTTGGGAGAAAGAGGCTTTCGCTGTGAAATGGGCATTACAGACCTGGTGGCATTTATTGGAAGGCGGCATATACCCATTTGAGGTTTGGACAGATCATAAAAACTTGGAGGCCCTCCAGTCACCCCGAAAATTATCCCCTAAGCAAATCAGGTGGGCGCAATACTTCCGCCGATTCCGTTTTTCCCTGAAATACAAACCTGCAGGCAAAATGTTCTTAGCCGACAGTCTATCCCGAATGCCGCAATACGGCAGTAAGAGAGACGACTCGTTACAGATTCTAATACCACCCATGCAAACGGAGACGTGTGCTGGTGGAACCCGGCAAATTGCCGATTAGCTGCCCACGTTAAAGAAAGCGTTATTGTCTGATGGATGGCTATTAAACAATCAAGCAACGCTAACCCACCGAGACGGAGTGGCATGGTGGGGGGATAGGTTGTATGTTCCTGCTGCAATGAGACAGCAGATCCTAAAACAATGCCATGATGTTAAAACCGCAGGACATTTTGGCTTCCTGAAGATGCTACATTTAGCTAGACGGCAGTTTTGGTGGCCTAAAATGCGAAAGGAAATTGAGGAATATGTCCAAAAATGTCATGTTTGTGCTGTCTCCAAACCAAAACCTGGAAAGCCGTTAGGGCTACTGCAAACAGTAGCAGAACCTAACAGACTGTGGGATGAGATCTCAATGGATTTCATCATAGATCTCCCTAGCAGTAAGGGCTGTATGGTGATCTGGACAGTATTTGATCTTTTTTCAAAGCAAGCACATTTTATTCCTTGTAAAGGGCTACCTTCAGCACGACAGTTAGTAAAATTATTTCTACAACACGTTTACTGCCTACATGGGGTCCCCAGGCGAATCATATCAGATAGAGGGGTGCAGTTTACAGCCAAGTTTTGGAAGGGGTTTCTCAGTGATATCGGAGCCACACAGGGCCTAAGCTCTGCCTACCACCCCAGCACAAACAGGGCTGCGAAACAAGCTAATGCCATGGTGGAGCGTTATTTACGCTCTTATGTATCATATCAGCAAAAGGACTGGGTAGATCTGTTACTATTTGCTGAAACAGCTTATAACAACTCTGTACACCGGAGTACAGGATACACCCCATTCCAAGTGGTTATGGGACGAGAGTTTACTGCCATCCCTGAGTTAGAGCTCCACACCCCAATGACTACCACCCCTCATGACTGGTCCCAGAAAACTATGGCCCCTAGTAAAGGAAGCTCTACACAAGGCATCAAAGGAATATAAGGATCAGGTGAACAAAAAACAGTCCACCTGTCCACAATTTAAACTCGGAGACCAGGTATACCTATCGACCAAGTATCTATGACTATGTGTACCAAGCCGAAAGCTAGGCCCCAAATATATAGGCCCTTTCCCTATAATAAGGATCATAAACCCGGTGACAGTTATACTAAAACTACCACCCTTGCTAGGAAAAATCCACCCGGTGTTCCATTCGAGTTTATTGAAACCCATTCGCAAACCCCATGTTACACAAGAGACCCCAGGACCCATAAAAGGATTGCATTATGAGATCAATATTATCGATTCTCGATACCATAGGGGCCGTTTACAATACTTAGTTAGGTGGACAGGGTACCCCGATACAGAAGCATCATGGGTTTCGTTAACTGATATAAACGCTCTGCATCTCTTGAGAAGATTCCATAAACATAACCCCCAAAACCACAGCCAAAGCCACAGTGTAAGCGTTAACCTCTCTTTGTTTCTCATCTCTTCTAGGCGGATACCTGGTAGGGGGAGCCACCTGTCGAGCATCAAGCAGCACTCGACACCATGACCGGGAACACCATGAATACAGCAGCCGCATAGGGGTTGGGTGCGGGTGCGGGAAGCACGGGGTGCTGGTGATGGGGCCAGACTCGCGACTAGGCGTCCATGGAGCACGGGGGGGGGGTATTTAGAGCTCGCGAAAGAAACCTGGTATAGAACGAAGCCGGGCGGTCAGGGGCGATGCCAAGAGGATCGGCGATGATGACGTCACTACTGCACGCCCGGAGGAGAGCAGTGGGAAATTCGAACGCGCCCAGCTGACCGAAGTTATTGATTATTACAGCTTGCTCTATAAAGGGACGCTGCAGTTGGCGTGCAATAGCCGTGTCTTTGTATTGCTTGCATACCGGTTTCATGATGAGCTGCAGTCACTAATAAACCAGGATACCTTACTGAGCAACCCACGTGTGGTTCCTGTGTCTTAGCGATTGCGGCCTACTGGAAGCCGAGACCTTTTATTTTCATCTTCTATGCAATTTTGTGAGAAGCATATATTGCCTGTGTATCAGGAACATGATGCTATAGTAGTTCTGTTCTTATACATTGCAGTACTCAGAGTTGAAATTATTTGAATAATAAGTCATTTAGTTATCTAAATACATGTTGACACCCAGACATATTTTTATGTGAATTAAGTGAGGTAGTGCAGAACTGGAGTAATGTCGGGGGATAGTAAAGACAGCAAAGGTTGATGATTACTACATTTAAATTAAATCCTTTCAAGCAGCTGTTGGTGTGCAGTTTCTACTGAATAGAATTTAAAGATCCACAGTGTCCTCTAGATGACCAAGATCACTAAACTATGTTTAAAAATGGCTTCTGCCCAGATTGTACCATTCACTAAGATAAATAGAAGAGCAAAAAATCCTGGTTCTCATGGGCCTTGCTCCGCAATAATCTGAAATGATATTTAGAATAGACTTGATTTTACTGTGTTTTTATTTTATATCCCACAATTTTTGACAAAATTTATAATTTTCCACTTGTATGCCCACAAAATTTCAACTGATAACAAAAATAAATGAATACTGATTTTAGCTCTTTGTATTGCCTTCATTTCCTTACTTTTCTTGTTGCTAAACTGGCATGAAATTATAACTCAGCTTAATGTGAGATTCCATCTCCCTGGGGACACTTTGACTTCTTTTTTTCTGCCCACTTTCCAATTCTGCAAATAATGTTTTTGATATGCAAATATGATTTTATTTTTGAGTAATTTATCTAGATTTTTATTTGGAGCATTCTAAGTAGGATTATTGGACCTGTTTGCTTTATTTACTGTTCATATTTTAATAGGGTTAACAGGAAATTATTGTCACTGCGTTATTTTATTTACCAGCTGAGCTCATTATTTCTGGACTGTCAGACTCTCCGTAGCTTTGCCAACTTCTTATCAGTAAGCTACGTGTTTCCGTATCCACCCACATTCCTTCACTTGCCTCACACTTTTTCCTTTGTTCTCTTTCCAGCAAGGTCCGGCTGACATAGCCGGCAAGAATTATTTTCAAAAATGTAACAATTAACTTTTCTTAGTTAGTGAGGTGTTTTATTTTCTTTATAACAAATAAATGAGTTTTATTAGAAATTTTTCCTCGCGTTTCTTTTCAGATTATTGCAATCAAGGATAAGCCTTGATTCATCTACTCTAAACCAGGGTAATTAGTCCCAGAGCCAAACATGGGATTAATAAATGCCCTGACATTCTGGTAGCAGAGGATGGTTTGATTTATGGCTTTTTTCCTTGTTTTGTTACTTCTGATAAGAGCGCATAGGCAATTAGTTTTTAGCTACTGAGATACGCTAATTATTTTGCTGAGATGCCGAAACAGAAGTAAAACAAATACAAAATGTATTTTGCTGAGAAGGTGGCAGAAAGGAGGTTTCCAGATTTCCAGCCCCTTACTACAGCCACACGCCTGGAACAAGAAAAAGCCGTGGGAACAGAAATGGAGACAGATAAGACAGAAGCTGTTTTTGAAGATGATGATTTACGACTGAGGTCAGTAACATTTTCTTCTGATCTTCCAAGCTCTGAAAAGGTCTTCCCAGAACCTTCTGAATTTGTAACGCTCAATGCAAGGCCAAAGCACACTGCTGAGCAAAATTCCTCCCACACAGAGAGAGAAACAATTCATTACTCTTCTCAAAGCCCTGAGCTCACCCAGCGTGAGATGGCTATGAAAGCCTATCGTGACCGTATAAAACTCTATGAACAGCAGCTATCCCAGGCAAAAATGGCTATATCTATGCTTGAGCAAGATAAGGGAGATAACTTAAATTTTTCAAAAAGCGCCATATTGTCTTCTTGCTCAGAGCCAAAGACACTCCCCCTGGTGGATTCTGTGTCAGGCCAATTAAGACAGAGGGCACTGCATACGTCACATGAAAGTCTCCCTGATCAAGTTACACATGTCTTACATAACCACTCCTACTCAAAAGCATACAATGCCCCGTACGCAAAGCTGCCCGAAGCTAAAGGTGCAGCGCCATCTGCTGGCAAAAGTAATTTACTACAGGAAGCTGAAATGCCACAAGTGTTTCCACAGGCCCAAACTCAAACACCCCCTGGCGGTGTTGGTGTCCTTTTAGATGGAACACAGGCACGCTTTATGCAGCAAAGGCAAATGACTGCATCTCCAGCAGGTCATGCCAATATTGCAGATCAAGCACAAATGGCAACTGGAATACAGCAGATTCCAGTGCATCAGCCACAGCAGCTACAAATGCCTGCATATGTGCCCCAGCCACAAGTGCAAATAGGGCCACCTCCTGGCCCACCTCCAATGGCACAACCAAGACCATTTTTAGGTCCACAACAGGCACAGCAAATACCACAGGCATTTCTGCCAGCACAGCCAGCATACCAAGTGCAGGCTCCTTACCAGGCATTCTCTGTCTCTCCACTAACTGGTGAGTCAAAACTAAAAATGTCAGGACACAATTACAAAGCCTGGGTCAGTGAGATTATATTATTGCTTCTTAGAGAAGGCAGTCACTGTATGGTATTTAACCCACCTGCTCAACCATGGGACTTTGCGGTAAGAGATTTAGAGATAAGGGCTCGCACAACATTATTGATGTCCATGGATACTGAACTGCAGGTCACTTTTCCACCAAATACAACAGCCCGACAAATTTGGGCTGAATTGGAAAATTGCTACAGGCCTATCTCAATTGAATCTTCATGTTTACTCATGTCTGAACTCCACGGTTCGAGATTGAAACCCGGTGAACAAATTGGAGGACATTTGACCAAATTGAAAGGTCTGAGAACAGAATTGAGAGAAAGAGGCCATAACATTGAAGATATTCAAATGATCAGCATCATTATTAACTCTTTGAATTATGAATGGAAAGATGCTGTTACAAAAATTAACCAAGTCCCAATTGCTCAACGCACAGTGGACAATGTTTGTAGACTTTTAATTGAAGAAGAGGCATTCATGTTGGCCACACCACATTTGAGAGGACCACCCGCATCAAGAGCTCCAGCTAGGCGCCCCTTCCGAGGAAGGACCTACGCTCCAAGGATGCCAAGATACTACACCTGCAATTGTGTGGGACATGCCACCCGGGATTGTCCCCAACGAGTTCCAGCTCCCGTCACACACCAGCCCAGAGGAACAGATTCCAGAGGCAGAGGCAGAGGCGGAAGACAAGGTCGTCGTGGTCCCCGGCGTGATCCACAAACTCCACTCGCCACATTGGCTTTAACCAATGATCCACAACCTCAACCAGAGTACGACAGACGACTCCTGTGGACTTTGGACAGTGGTGCAGCATTGCATGTTACCTACAGAAAGGAACTTTTCACAGAAATGCACGAGCCTGAACCAGAACTACGTGAACTTTATTCTTTTTCAAATCATCCTTGTCAGGTCAAAGGAAAAGGAACTGTTTATGTTGAAGAGCTCGATGCATTCATTCCTGATGTTTATTACATACCAACAGCAACCAGTAATTTGCTTAGTCAGTGTCACTTGTCTAGAATGTTAAAGTTCCAAGTTCACCACCTTGAAAAAGCAAGTTACATAGTTAAAGATGGAGATATTGTTGCTGAAACCATATTAATTGGTGGTGTTTATTACTTAAAGCCAAAGCCTAAAACACAAACACAGGCAAATATGCAAACTCCAAAAGGGAAGGCCCAGGCCCAGAGAGAGATGCTCCAGTGAGAGATCCTGTTGCTATTCCTAAGGCTCCTAAAGCCAACAAAAATAGAATTGGTAAACAGGTTGCTCAGAGCAAGCCTGAGGTTCCACATAAAAATGTTAATGTTGAGAATTCACTAACAGGTAAACCTTTGCATTCCAGGTGTATCCACAAATGGCATAGAAGATTGGGGCATGCCAGTTTCCGTGTTCTTAGGAAGATGCCGGAGTTCGCAAAAGGTTTGGATCTAAAGGGGTGTAAGGTGTTTTTGGATTGTGCTGTATGCAAAAAGGCCAAATCCAAAGCAGCAGCCATTCCCAAACACGCTACACGCCTGTCAACACGCCTTTTTGATTTGGTTCACACTGACATAGTTGGTCCATTCCCGCCATCATTTGGTGGTAGAAAATATTTTCTAACAATTGTTGATAATTACTCTAGATATGGATATGTATATCCTATGAAAGAAAAATCAGAGACCTTTCAGATCTTTAAAGACTTTGCAACCCTTGTTTCTACCCAACACCAAGTTCGCATCGCCAGAATCCAGAGTGATCGTGGTGCCGAGTTCATGTCTCAGCATTTCCAGGACTGGATGCGTAAGAATGGAATTATTCATCAGACGTCGGCGCCTTACACACCGGCTCATAATGGAGTCACAGAACGAAGACAAGGGGTACTGCAAACCATGATGCGTTGTCTCCTAGAAGACGCCAAACTTGATATGATATACTGGGGTGAAGCTATAAAATATGCAAATTACATTGTCAACCGTACTTGGAGCAGTGTAACAAATCAGACTCCTTTCTTCATGTTGTATGGCTACAAGCCCAATCTTAAAAACATCCATATTTTTGGTTCATATGCTATGGTGAACATTCCCTTAGCTCAAAGAAGAAAAGGAGGTCCAACAGCAAAGAGACTGAGATTTATGGGTATTGATGATAATTCAAAGTGGAGCAAATTTATTGACTCTAAACATGCAATTGTGATTTCCCAATCTGCTAATTTTGAAGAAGATATTGACTGGTCCAGGATTTATTCCAATGATACTGGAGTTTATTTTCCCAGAGATGATACTGCTGATGCTACGCAGATTGATGACCAAGATTCCACTGATTCTTCTCAACCCGATGTTCCGTCTTCACAAGCCGCGGATGCTGACGCTAGCGACGAAAGTGAGGACGAGGACGAAGAAGAAGAAGACTGGACAGTTGTTCCGAGACGTTCCAAGAGGGCCACAAAAGGGATCCCTCCACGACGATATTCTTGGCAACTGACAAAAGCACCCTTGCCTTTGATTTGCAATGTCACACTTCCACCTGATAATTTCACACAAATCAAGCAGCTCCCTGATTCAGAGCAAGACAAATGGTATGAGGCAATGCAGGCTGAAATGGACAGTCTAAAGAAACTCAAAGTATTTACACCTGCAAAACCTCCAGCAAACAAAAAGGTCATTGGCACTCGATGGGTCTACAGAATCAAAAAGAAACCAAATGGTGAGTCACTGTACAAGGCCAGACTTGTAGCTCAGGGTTTCGCTCAACGTTATCCTGAGGACTACACAAATACTTACTCACCGACAGTCAGAACTGAGAGTGTAAAAATTGCTTTAGCAACTGCAACTATCCTTGGTTTAGAAGTTTTCCAGTTTGATGTTGACACGGCTTATCTACATGCAGACCTAGACAAAGAGATCTACGTGAGAAGTCCTCCAGGGTTCCGACAGCAAGAAGGGGATACCTGGTTCCTAAACAAAAGTCTCTATGGTCTGAAACAATCTGGTTTAATGTGGTACTTATGTCTTACTGACAAACTAAATTCAATGGGCTTTATTAAGTCCGAAACTGATGAGTGCGTGTTCACAAAAAGATCTAACAATGCGTATGAGATAGTTCTTGTTTATGTTGATGATATTGTTTATATTGGTCCAAATAAGCAAATGAGTGAAATTTTTCTCAAAGCTTTGCAGAGATACTTCACATTGAAATCATTAGGTCACATTAGCACTTATTTAGGTGTTCAGATTGAAAAAACACAGAAGGGGTTTAGTCTTTCACAAGAAGATAAAATTGAACAAGTTTTGCATCATTGCAACATGAAAGATGCTAACACAACAAAGACACCCATGCAAACAGATTTTCACAACTTGACACAAGAAGCAAGTCCTGAGTTCGAGGATCAAACACTTTATCGTTCAGTCATAGGGTCACTATTATACATTAGTAGTTGGACCAGACCCGACATTGCACTTAGCGTTAATCTCTTATCTCGACACGTAGGTAAGGCAAAACAGTTTCACTGGACATGTATTAAGAAATTATTGAGATACCAGAAATACACTAAACACTTGAAATTATTGTTAGAACCAACACATACTGATTATGCAGAATTATGTTGTTAT